>NC_084737.1:7270789-7385789 GCF_033978785.1 Entelurus aequoreus | reverse complement strand
ATGATTTGGTTCAGACTCAACTCTCGATTCAACACGATTCTTGTATACTATTTAGTATATAAATTGTAAAACCTTTTCAAAACAGGTTACAAATGACAAAAGCTCCTCTTGGCTGCTAACGGTACAACTTATACGCGCAGTGTTGGCATTAAAAAAAAAAAAAATTTTAATTACAAAAATATATATATTTACAAAAATCACAAATGTAATACGAATATAATAAAAAGCAAAAATTCAAGTATAAAACAAAATAAAAGCAAAAGTACCAATAATAATAATATTAATAATTATGTTTTTAATCCAAAAAATAATTCGGGAAAAAAATTGCTAAAATAAAAAAAGTTTTTATCGGTTTAGAATCGGAATGAATACAAATTAAAAATTGTATGTGAATAGATTTTTTGTGTTTTTTTCTTTGAGCCCCCGATATTTATGTACCGTATTTTGCGGACTATAAGGCGCACTTAAAATCCTTTCATTTTCTCAAAACTCGACAGTGCGCCTTATGACCTGGTGCGCCTAATGTACGGAATAATTCTGGTTGTGCTCGTGGACCTCGCAGCAATTTTATTTGGTACATGGCATCATGTTAACTGTGACCAGTAGATGGCAGTCACACATAAGAGATACGTGTAGACTGCAATATGACGCCAGTAAACAACACCAAAACTTTAAATGTTCCATTGAAAATAAAGAACATTACACACGGCACTCAAAAATCTGTCAAAATGTTTTAGTATAACTTTGAAGCCGCACCGCTTCATGGATTGTCGGCCCATTACGGCTACTGTAGTCAGAGATGCAGGTATTACTATGGTGTGTGTATAAGGACCGCAAAATGGCACCCTTTAGCAGACATATTATTTGGCGTTTTGTTTCACAATATTAGGCAAAACCAACTTTTCTTACCTTCTGGTACCTGCTGGTGTGTACTTGAAATCTGCATAAGTCCTGAAAATTTGCGCACGTCCGCCACTGTAGCCTATCTTCTTGTTATGGGACATTCACCCTCTGCTGTTGCCATTTCTAATACAAAGTAGTGTAAAGTTCTGTCGAAGGTGAGCCACGTAAATAAGACCGCCCAAAAAACGGCGCATCCTGAAGCGAATGTCAGAAAGCGGCTTGAAGATGGTCCAGTGTTTCCCATAAACTGCCAAGATACCTGTGGCGGTGGGGGCGTGGCTATGGGCGTGGTCACCATGACATCATCGAGTAATTTGCATAATTTACTACAATGATATGATTTTCTCTAAAAAGGCTAAAAAAATGTATACTTACTAATTAATAATAACAGTTTTGTTTTAAACGTCCATCCATCCAGTTTACAATATAATTACAACACTTTATGTACATATTTATATACAGATTTGAACAATAAGTTATTCACTGAAATATATTTATTAATTGTGGTTCTTACAAAAAATATATCTTATAAAAATATAAAAGCTAAAATGTCTCTTAAAGCTCTGCCCCTTTAATTAGTGCATACTAAATAATTTAACTTTAGCCTACTACTACAACCGTATTATTTACCAGCAACATAAAGTGAAACAGAGGCAGAGGTGTCCTGCCACAGTCAGTAACAAATAAACAGAAAACAGTAGTGGTGGTAGATAGACACAAAGCTTCATCAAACATCTGATCCACTGAACAAAGAGCTCCAAAAATCTTGATCCTACACTTCTCTTTTGTAAAGTAAATCTGAACAGCCTATATGGGCATCTACATCAACTATATGATTTGCCTGAGAAGCTGGACAGGACAAAAAAAAAATTTTTTTGTGGCGGCCTTAATTCTTTCGTGGCGGGCCGCCACAAATAAATGAATGTGTGGGAAACACTGTGGTCTGTAAAATGTAATTTATGCAACATTTTGACCAAAGAACCTCCATTACATGTTATGTAGACCACAAGGAAGTATTACATTTAGAAAAAAATTATAATAATATGACCCCTTTAATGCGCCTTATAATCCGGTGCGCCTTTTGTATGAAAAAAGACCTGAATAGACCTGCTTATCGGCAGTGCGCCTTATAATCCGGTGCGCCCTATGGTCCAGAAAATATGGTAAGCATAGTGAATGACCTAAAGGGGTTAAAATCCAACATCTTAGACTGAAGTACTTTTTAAAAGACAATTTTTAAAAGATATGAATAGTCTTCCCTTCTTACGTCGCTGTAGAGGTTGCCCTCTAGTGGATTCTCCTGACCACCACACACTGGCACGAGAGCCCGGTTGGATCAAGTCTTTTATTTTCATACACCAGTATGGTTTGCTTTTCAGCAGTATATAATTAGGACTTTTCAGTCCGGCGTTTCTCGCTCTGTTCTCCAGCTTGTCTCTCTCTCGCTCCAACTCCAACACCCGTGTCTCGCTCCGGCTGCTGCTAATAAGCATGGCAGGTGATTGGATGATCAGCCCCAGCTGGGTAATCCAATCACCTGCCAGCTGTGCTTCGAGGCCGGTCCTTCCACACCCCGCTCCGCGGCAGGCCCGCAGACCACGCCCCCCTCCACAGTCGCGTTTTAATATCTGTTGCTTCACGCTTATAACAAGTTTTTTTTACGTTTTAGCTATGAAAATATAATATTTTACTCATTTGTGGATGTTAACTATGCAACTATGCAATATTACATCAGTTTTTGAGATTTTTGGTCATGAAGAACAAATGTGTGAGGGGTTAATGTCGCTAACCTGAACGTTGTCTCCTCAGATGAGGTGCGCACTGGGACCTACCGCCAGCTGTTCCACCCCGAGCAGCTGATCACCGGCAAGGAGGACGCCGCCAACAACTACGCCCGTGGACACTACACCATCGGCAAGGAGATCATCGACCTGGTGCTGGACAGGGTCCGCAAACTGGTGTGTAGCTTCTGTTGTGCGCGACCAGTCTTCTTCTCAGGGAATAAAACACACTGGTCAATCCCAAGTTCTTTTGGATGACATTTATGTTGAGTAAAAAGACAGCGACAGAATGGTACAATACCACGTTTTACTGAAACTTCAGGAGACCAGCCCTTACAATAGCATCAGCAAGAAGAGGTCTAAATCCAAACCAAAAGAGTCCGCTTACGTAGAGCGAAAACAGCACTTCTCGCCCAGAAAAAAGCAGAAGAAAGAAGCGCAGCTGCTTCTTCAAAACAGATAAGGAACTGGCCAAAACAGCTCTTTGAGCCAACAAACAGGAGCCCTTAAGACAAAACAAAGTTTACTAGCGGGCATAAGATAAAAGCGAGGAGGTCACAAGAAGACACACTACTTGGGCAAATACTAGCTGCTTTAAACATGACTATGGATGAAAAAATAACACTTAAAATTAGAGATGTCCAATAATATCGGACTGCCAATATTATCGGCTGATAAATGCTTTAAAATGTAATATCGGAAATTATCGGTATCGGTTTCAAAAAGTAAAATTTATGACTTTTTGTGGCACTGCATTTGTGTGCCAGCCCAATCGCATAATATCTACGGCTTTTCACACACACAAGTGAATCCAACTATACTTGGTCAACAGCCATACAGGTCACACCGAGGGTGACCGCATAAACAACGTTAACACTGTTACAAATATGCGCCACACTGTGAACCCACACCAAACAAGAATGACAAACACATTTCGGGAGAACATCCGCACCGTAACACAACATGAACACAACAGAACAAATACCCAGAACCCCTTGCAGCACTAACTCTTCCGGGACGCTACAATATACACACCTCCTCATGCTCTCTCAGGGAGAGCATGTCCCAAATTCCAAGATGCTGTTTTGAGGCATGTTAAAAAAAATAATGCACTTTGTGACTTCAATAATAAATATGGCAGTGCCATGTTGGCATTTTTTTTCCATAACTTGAGTTGACTTATTTTGGAAAACCTTGTTACATTGTTTAATGCTTCACAACAAAATTAGGCATAATAATGTGTTAATTCCATGGCTGTATATATCGGTATCGGTTGATACCGGAATCGGTAACGTATTTTTCGGACTATAAGTCGCAGTTTTTTTCATAGTTTGGCCGGGCGTGCGACTAATACTCAGGAGCGACTTATGTGTGAAATGATTAACACATTAGCGTAAAATATCAAATAATATTATTTATCTCATTCACGTAAGAGACTAGACGTATAAGATTTCATGGGATTTAGCGATTAGGAGTGACAGATTGTTTGGTAAACGTATAGCATGTTCTATATGTTATAGTTATTTGAATGACTCTTACCATAGTATGTTACGTTAACATACCAGGCACCTTCTCAGTTGGTTATTTATGCCTCATATAACGTACACTTATTCAGCCTGTTGTTCACTATTCTTTAGACATTTTAAATTGCCTTTCAAATGTCTATTCTTGGTGTTGGCTTTTATCAAATAAACTTCGGCTTTTATCAAATAAACTTCCCCAAAAATTGCGACTTAAACTCCAGTACGACTTATATATGTTTTTTTCCTTCTTTATTATGCATTTTCGGCCGGTGCGACTTATACTCCGGAGCGACTTACACTACCGTTCAAAAGTTTGGGGTCACCCAAACAATTTTGTGGAATAGCCTTCATTTCTAAGAACAAGAATAGACTGTCGCGTTTCAGATGAAAGTTTTCTTTTTTTGGCCATTTTGAGCGTTTAATTGACCCCACAAATGTGATGCTCCAGAAACTCAATCTGCTCAAAGGAAGGTCAGTTTTGTAGCTTCTGTAACAAGCTAAACTGTTTTCAGATGTGTGAACATGATTGCACAAGGGTTTTCTAATCATCAATTAGCCTTCTGAGCCAATGAGCAAACACATTGTACCATTAGAACACTGGAGTGATAGTTGCTGGAAATGGGCCTCTATACACCTATGTAGATATTGCACCAAAAACCAGACATTTGCAGCTAGAATAGTCATTTACCACATTAGCAATGTATAGAGTGTACTTCTTTGAAGTTAAGACTAGTTTAAAGTTATCTTCATTGAAAAATAAGGACATTTTAATGTGACCCCAAACTTTTGAACGGTAGTGTATACTCCAAAAAATACGGTAATTAAAAGTTGGGCAATATCGGCAAAAAAGCCATTATCGGACATCTCTATTTAAAATACCTCATTCTCACACTTCACAAAATTATTCCGGGCATCCGTTTTCTATATCCTAACGAGGATCAAGGGGATGCTGGAGTCTACCCCAGCTGAGTAAACTGAGGCAGGAAGCGGGAGCGACACATTAGGAAGAACAAACTGTTTTAGGTATCAAGCTAATCAAAGTGCAGGACTGGTATGTTTCCAGCAGAGGCGCTGTTGTTGCAATGTTTGCAACATGATAGCAGGTGTGTCAAAATGGAAGTACACCCAATGCAGCATTATTCCGCTGACTGGCATAGAAACAGGAGTTCAGAACAATAGCAAAGACATTAAGATTTCGCTTAAATGCTGATCAGTACCTTGACTGTTCGTGGTCTTGATCCATGTCCTTGGTCTTTGTGTCCTAAGGCCGACCAGTGCACCGGCCTGCAGGGCTTCCTGGTGTTCCACAGCTTCGGCGGCGGCACCGGCTCGGGCTTCACCTCCCTGCTGATGGAGCGTCTGTCAGTGGACTACGGCAAGAAGTCCAAGCTGGAGTTCTCCATCTACCCGGCCCCCCAGGTGTCCACCGCCGTGGTGGAGCCCTACAACTCCATCCTGACCACCCACACCACCCTGGAGCACTCGGACTGCGCCTTCATGGTGGACAACGAGGCCATCTACGACATCTGCCGCAGGAACCTGGACATCGAGCGTCCGTCCTACACCAACCTGAACAGGCTCATCGGCCAGATCGTGTCGTCCATCACCGCCTCCCTTCGCTTCGACGGCGCCCTCAACGTGGATCTGACGGAGTTCCAGACCAACTTGGTGCCCTACCCTCGTATCCACTTCCCTCTGGCCACCTACGCCCCCGTCATCTCCGCCGAAAAGGCGTACCACGAGCAGCTGTCGGTGTCCGAGATCACCAACGCCTGCTTCGAGCCCGCCAACCAGATGGTCAAATGCGACCCCCGCCACGGCAAGTACATGGCCTGCTGCCTGCTGTACCGTGGAGACGTGGTGCCCAAAGACGTCAACGCCGCCATCGCCACCATCAAAACCAAGCGCACCATCCAGTTCGTGGACTGGTGTCCCACCGGCTTCAAGGTGGGCATCAACTACCAGCCGCCCACCGTAGTCCCCGGCGGGGACCTGGCCAAGGTCCAGAGGGCCGTGTGCATGCTGAGCAACACCACCGCCATCGCTGAGGCCTGGGCCCGACTGGACCACAAGTTTGACCTGATGTACGCCAAGCGCGCCTTCGTCCACTGGTACGTGGGCGAGGGCATGGAGGAGGGCGAGTTCTCCGAGGCCAGGGAAGACATGGCCGCCCTGGAGAAGGATTACGAGGAGGTGGGCGTTGACTCCGTCGACGGCGAAGGCGAGGAGGAAGGAGAAGAATATTAAAGAAGAAACGGTGAAGTTGTTCTCAAAAACATTCCAATAATGGTCAGTTCAATGTTTGAATTGTTCATGACGTTTGAATAAAACTTGGCATGTGAAGCTTTTTGTCATCTGGGATTTATTGAAACACCGCATCAGCTTTTATTTGACTTTCAAAACCTTAATTCATATTTTACAGCTTTTAGTTTAGAAGTTTAAATGTACAGGTTGGATAAATGTAACACTTAATTCAATTAATTTGCTGCAACCAGAATACTGAACGGACAGTTTGCAAGTAAAGTGAAGTTCCAATGGAAAGTTCTAGAAATGTTCCCTAATCATCTATAAACTAGCAGCGCCCTCTGGTGGTGGTTAAACTTGTACTTGTAAAAAAATTAAGACTCAAAACAAGAATAATTCAATTTGTTTGACCTTTTTTGAATTTGATTTGATGAAGGGACAAATATAATGCCAGTTTAGTGTAAGTCATTTATTTGTGTTAACAAAAAAGACACCAGGGGTGCAACTTTAAGGATTACACAATTTGAGATGTACATTATGAATTCAACCGACACCCGACATCAACGTATAAGGCATTTTGACCGATTAGAAATGTCAAAATGTTTCCTAAATATATAAGTGGGTGAGTAGGCAATGCAAAGTTCCTACGGCCAGCATGTTCGTGAACGCATCAGCTGTAGGTCGGCTGGTGGGCAGCGCTAATTAGTCGAAAGGTGAGCAAGTCTTTTGTTTCATGCACTTTTTTGAGCTGTCAAGGTGCTCTTCCGATGTTGAATTGTGGACATCGATGAAAGGATGAAATCAAGGTAACTCATATTTATATTTTCATTGTCATCTTGTGCTACAATGACCTAATGAACCAGGAACCAGCAAGTTGAAGAAACTTAAAATGTAATATTTCTATATTTCTTAAGTGGAGAATTTTTTCATTTTTATATGCTTTAAATTGTATATATATATTTCAAGTTATGGTTCGTAGGATGCAATTTTGGGGTAATTTAACGTGTTTCGGTTCCTGTTCAAAAGGTAGAGAGATTTTAAAAAATCCAAGTGTACGTAAATGTCTCACTGAAACCCACGTGCCATTGCTCTCGTCTTTAATTGGTCAGCGATGGGCGCGAAAAATGTAAACCGGAAGAAGATCGAAGAAACACACCATTGATCAAAAACCGTCGTCTACTGATGGCTTTGATATTCAAACGGACAGTCTAGTAAAGGTACAGTGCACCAGAAA
Source organism: Entelurus aequoreus (assembly GCF_033978785.1). Classification (NCBI taxonomy): domain Eukaryota; kingdom Metazoa; phylum Chordata; class Actinopteri; order Syngnathiformes; family Syngnathidae; genus Entelurus; species Entelurus aequoreus. Next base: position 7,378,104 of record NC_084737.1, on the reverse strand, counting down.
ATACACAAGTTCACTTTAAAGACTGTGACTTGTTTTCTCCTTGTTTTGTAGTTACGTCAACATGTTGCCTTGTATGTTTAAATATGGCGGAAATGGATGGTAACGCCTCTTTATTCTGGCTGACCACTAGAGAGCAGCATCCTAACATGATTGGTAACCAGGCTCAATCCATCCATTCATTTTTTACCGCTTGTCCCAGGCTCTGTCGTCTAAAAAGAAAAAGAAAAGGTAAACTGGGTGTAGTTTCCTAATGAAGCCTTATCTGGACGCTCCTCTACTTTCTCCTGCTCCGCTTGCCGCGGCAACAACAAACAAAACTCCAGATGGTCCTCTTCGTTTTGTATCGTTTACTTGTGAACTTAATCATTCAAAACGTCAAACAATAACTATGTGGGGGGAATAAACGGCAAAATAAAGCGAGTTTGTTACAGTAAGAAAGAGTTAGAAAAATTTAGAGTAAGGTAAAAAAAAAAAACATAGACATCTTAGAAGTAGACGCAACATTGGCTGCTGTGACGCGAGAAATTCGGCCGCCATCTTGAAGTGGTGATGAGGAGCCTGCGAGCAGCCTAAACTGACAGTTGACAGGTAGAAAACAAAGATGCCGGGCTGGTGCTAAGCGTTTTCCTGCTCAAATGAGCGGACTGTTGAACATAGGAATCGGGGGATTACTTTTCACAAGTAAGATTTAACATTAACATACTGTTGGTTGTATTTTGTGAAAAGATCATTACCACAGAGTTAGACTTAGACTTAGACAAACTTTAATGATCCACCAGGGAAATTGTTCAACACAGTAGCTCAGTTACAATGATGGAAAGGACAATGCAGGTATAAATAGACTAATATAGCGATAAAGAAAATCTAACATATATACGAATATATACATATGTGTACAGAATAATATATATACAGATATATTTTATTATGTCCAACATATATACAATACATACCAGTGACCTTGTACAATATTACGGTATATGTGACAGCAGCAGCATAAAATAGAGAATAGGTCCAGCAGGAAATAGAAAATAGACATTAAAAACAAAGAGAAGTAGTTAACATGTCAGGTAATAGGCAGATGTCATCTATTGCTGTATGGCCAGTGATTATACAGCTGGATGGAGTGTGGAATGAAGGAGTTCTTGAATCGCACAGTGCGGGAAGGAAGTTGAAGGAGCCTGTTGGAGTGTGAGCTCCGCTGTCCCTTAATTGTCAGGTGAAGTGGGTGGGCAGGATTGTCCATGATGGCGAGCAGTTTGTCCAGTGTCCTCCTGTCCCTCACTGACACAAACGCCTCCAATTGCGTGCCAATAGTTTGGCCGGCTTTACGGATCAGTTTATCAGTTGAGAAGGAGCAAAGATCTTCAATAGTACTGAAATCCTAGCCGCTAGCAAACAAGAGTATGACCATAATATAATTGCTTGTCAATTAAATTAATTACATTTAAAAATGTCATACTTGAATAACATAAAGTTGAAATAAAAGATGAAGATGAAGATTGTAAGACAGAATTTGTTTTTTTTCTGAATCCAGTGGTGGCTTTAGCTGATATAAAGACTTTCAGGTGTTTATATATGTTTATGTATTTGGCAGACGCTTTTATCCAAAGTGACATATATAAAGAATACATATAAAACAATCACTGTAAACATTATCATTTAAGGCAAGGGTCACCAACCTTTTTGAAACCAATAGCTACTTCTTGGGTACTGATTAATGCAAAGGGCTACCAGTTTGATACACACTTAAATAAATTGCCAGAAATAGCCAATTTGCTCAATTTACCGTTAACTCTATGTTATTATTAATAATTAATGATATTTACACTTAATTGAACCGTTTAAAAGAGGAGAAAACACGAAAAAAATGACAATTAAATTTTGAAACATAGTTTATTTTCAATTCCGACTCTTTAGAATTCAAAATTCAACCGAAAAAAAGAAGAGAAAAACTAGCTAATTCGAATCTTTTTATGGAACATCATTAGTAATTTTTCCTGATTAAGATTAATTTTAGAATTTTGATGACATGTTTTAAGTAGGTTAAAATCCAATCTACGCTTTGTTAGAATATATAAGAAATTGGACTAAGCTATATTTCTAACAAAGACAAATCATTATTTCTTCTAGGTTTTCCAGAACAAAAATTTTAAAACAAATTCAAAAGACTTTGAAATAAGATTTAAATTTGATTCTACAGATTTTCTAGATTTGCCAGAATATTTTTTTTGAATTTTAATCATAATAATAAGTTTGAACAAAATATTTCACAAATATTCTTCGTCGAAAAAACAGAAGCTAAAATGAAGAATTAAATTAAAATGTATTTATTATTCTTTACAATAAAAAAAATAAATTTACTTGAACATTGATTTAAATTGTCAGGAAAGAAGAGGAAGGAATTTAGAAGGTAAAAAGGTATGTGTTTAAAAATCCTAAAATCATTTTTAAGGTTGTATTTTTTCTCTAAAATTGTCTTTCTGAAAGTTATAAGAAGCAAATTTAAAAAATTAATGAATTTATTTAAACAAGTGAAGACCAAGTCTTTAAAATATTTTATTGGATTTTCAAATTCTATTTGAGTTTTGTCTCTCTTAGAATTAAAAATGTAGAGCAAAGCGAGACCAGCTTGCTGGTAAATAAATAAAATTTAAAAAATAGAGGCAGCTCACTGGTAAGTGCTGCTATTTGAGCTATTTTTAGAACAGGCCAGCGGGCTACTCATCTGGTCCTTACGGGCTACCTGGTGCCCGCGGGCACCGCGTTGGTGACCCCTGATTTAAGGGAAGAATGTAATAGAAAATATCAATACAAAGTGTCAAGACAGAATAAACTCTCTGCTGCTGCAGCAACAGAGATACAGTCTATAAGATATATAGATATATAATGTATTCATACATTGTTTATGTAGGATATACGCATGTATATATAACCTAATCATATTGTTTCTTCAATTTAAAAAAAAATGACCGTTTTTTTCCCCTTTTCTCTGGGATTATATTCCCAGTTTTGATCTCGGACGTCTGGTCACTTATAGCATATAAGAATATTCTATTACTGTTGAGCAAAGTATGAATAATAAAACATGTGTCCTTTATCATAGCTACACGTATGACAAAAAAGTGTGTGAAAATCAGTGGTATTCAGTGAGGTAAAATGAATTAAATGCGCTGACAGTTCATTGCTCCTGCCAAATGAATTGCACTGAGTGGAGCAGATCACCACTCCAAGATGGCGGCCCCGCGTCTCGTCAGCGCCAGTAGGCAGTAGCGCTCCATGCTGCGTACCCTTATAAGATGTCTATGATATTACCACACAAATTCTTCCGCCATATATGCAATTAAACAGTTACATAATCTTCACTGTATTAAAGCAGTATAAAATAGTACGTCATCAAATTATTCAGACAAATGTAATAATTACAAATAAAGTGTACCTTTATAATTATTCTAAGCAGGCAATATATACATGTTTGTATTATTTAAATAAAGTAAATAGTCCCCTTTTGGCTGAATAAACATAAAGCACCTTCCATAAAATGTAAATGAACTTAAATAGCATTTAGGCTCCTACACTGGGAACTAAATGACTTCAGACAGACGATCTTTGAAACTCTAAAACTGTATGAGATAAGTGCTCCTGTATAAAATCCTTTTTGCAGTAGATAGAAAACAGAACACTTTATTGTTGTCAAATATGAGAGCATGACAAAAATACAGGTGGCTAGGTGCAGTGTGTAATGTTCTATATTTTCAATGGAACATATAACATTTTGGTGTTGTTTACTTGAGTCATATTGCAGTCCACACGTATCTCTTATGTGTGACTGCCATCATATTGCAGTCTACACGTATCTCTTATGTGTGACTGCCATTTACTGCTCACACTTATCATTTCACCATGTGCCAAATAAAGTAGCTTCAAAGTCAAGCACAACCAAAATTATTCCGTACATTAGCAGCACCGGGTTATAAGTCGCACTGTCCAGTTTTGAGAAAATTAATGGATTTTAAGTGCGCCTTATAGTGCGAAAAATACGGTATGCTTGCATTATTAGGATAGGATAGACTTTATGTATCCCACAATGGGGAAATTGTGTGGTTGCAGTGCGGATAGTAAAAATCCACAAAAAATAAGGTGAAAACAAGAGGGTAACATCAAAGAACACGAAGGACATCAGATATATTTAAAAAAGCACAGAGTTCATGCAAACAGCTGCCACTTCAGCGGCACACTGCAAAAACTGAAATCTAAGTAAGATGAAATATCTCAAATAAGGGAGGTATTTGCTTATTTTCTGTCTAATAAGATAATTCTTCTCACTAAGCAGATTTTATGTTAGTCTTTTACTTGTTTTAAGGGTTTTGGTCCTAAATGATCTCAGTAAGATATTACAGCTTGTTGCTGAGATTTGATGACCTATATTGAGTAAAACATGCTTGAAACTAGAATATCAACGGTTGTAAAGCTGTGTCATCAACACTCACAAGTATAAAACTACTTTTTTAAAGTAATTTCTTATTTCAAGCATGAAAAAAAAAATAATGAATTTGACATAATTGTGTCTCATAATTAAAACAGATGACAGCCAAATGGACTTTGCTGTTTTATTTTCAATGAAACAATAGAAAATAGGTACTCATATAGTAGTACAGTAAACTGACATTTGACATTTCAAACTATTTTGAAAATAAATAGTTCATGCACATTCAGGTAAATTCCTCAAAATTACAATTACAATTTTTTTGGGCGGGCTGTATATATGCGCACTAATTGACTGAAAGAGCACGCACTTGGCGTGATGATGTCATGTTATCCATGGAAAAATGCATTTTTAGACAATATGATTTGCCTGAGCGGCTAGGAGACCCCGAGAGTAACAAGCGGTTGCCTTGTTGCCTTTCCATTAAGAACAATAAACTAGTTTTTAGTATAAGTTTGCTGGTTTCAAGAAATGTAATGCCGAGCGCATATCATTATGTCAAGATAATGGCACTAGCATTTACTTAATTTAAGAATATTTTTCAACATATTGAGCAAAAAGGTCTTTTTTTTTTCTACCAAGAAAAGTGCACTTGTTATTAGTGAGAATATACTTATTTTAAGGTATTTTTGGGTTCATTGAGGTTAGCTAATTTTACTTGTTTTGGAAAGTCTTGACAAGCCAAATGTTCTTGTTCTATTGGCAGATAATTTTGCTTGGTTCAAATAAAATACCCCTCATTTATGTATTTTTTTTCCTTGTTTTTGAACACTGACTTTTTGCAGTGCACAATTTCTGCCCACTTGCTTTGTACAATCCGCACGTTTTAACGAGAATCCATCCAAGCAGACCGACATGTCCGATACATGCTCATTCAGCCAGGGCTCCGTGAAGCTCGTTCTTCCTGATGCTCATCGCAAGCTCCGAGCCCCCGTCTAGTCCTCCACATCGCTTCTGGGGCCGTATTTATCAAGCTTCTTAGAATTACTCCTAAGAAGTCTGCTAAGAGTTGACTTAAGAGTAAATAAACTCTTCGCTGAAAGCTGCACTTAAAAGTTAGTTATCAAGCGTCTTACACTTTCAGCGAAGTGTAGGACTGAATCTTAAGTGTCACACTCAGAGCTGAATTACGACATTACTATGTGCCGTAAACGAAATTTTAGGTGACGTCATTTCTGTGTCCATAGAAATGACCAATCACGGAAGGGAATCCCTTGTCTAAGAATAAATAAATATCTTAGAAATATTTAAGTGGACAATGGGAGTGTATATTTTGACAATAAACTACAAAATAATACAAAACAAACTAGTCCCCGCCCGCACTCACGCTACCGCTCCCTCTCTTCTCTCGCCCACACACTCAGACGTCACTCACCTCACACATACGCTACTCTCATAACATTTTCTTTCCAATTCATTAATTAGGCAACTAATTTGAAACTGGTGTGGGTGGCTCTATATATACTAGCCCACTGCAGCCACATGCAGAAATCAACAAGGAATCAAAAATGATTAAATCTGTGACAAAGATAATACCCGCTCTGTCTAAACGATACCGTTTGATCAGCTGCTCGTCATCAAACAAAACCAGGACATCCTTCCGCTCCCTGAACGTTCGCGCACGTCTCTCTCGCCTCAGTGCCATCCCCTGCTGGCAACTCCTAACCACTTAAGACACCTCTGAAGGTCTCTTAAATATTGTGGAGAGTAGGAGTGATTCTTAGACTTAAGAAAGTTGATAAATAGCTTTTATTCTTAAGTTTGAGAGTAGGACTAAATTTCGCAAATTCTCAGGACTTAAGTGTAAAATGGCACTCTAAGACGCTTGATAAATACGGCCCCTGGTCTCTACACGTGGACTCCGTTGCGGTAGAGAGTCTCTCGTGCAAACATGGCCATGGCCAAAAGGCTCCTTAGGGGCAGATCTAAAAGTTCACAACAAAAAGCACAGCAGAAGTCATGTTGAACAGTCCCGAAGGGGCCCCAACCAAAGGGCAAAAAACACAGGAAATAAGAGAGAAACAGCAAGAACACAAAATTCGGGCACACATGAGCTCAGACCTCCTGCAAACAGCAGCACCATCTTAGCTATGATTACGTATTATCATTACATCAGTGGTTCATTTCCTCTCAAAATAATGTTGGCAATAATATCGTTTATCAGCAATCATTTGTAGGTCAATATGTCGTCCTAGGTTTGCTCCTCTTCTGGAGGGTCTACGCAGGAACAAGGAGCAGGGAGAGGTGGTCAGATGTGCTCAGGTGGGGGAGAGGAACAGGTTAGTAGACTCAGATTAGAGTAAACCCAGTCCAAGGTATTCTCACTGTACGTAGATTATTGCACAAATCTGGGGAGCACCGTCTTCAAGCAGGCTTTGGTAAAGTCCCCAACCACGACTAAGGCTCCTTCTGGTTGGGCCTGCATCTGTTTGTCGATGGCATCACGCAGTAGGGAGAGGGCGAAGCTAACGTTAGCCAAGGGTGGTGTGTAAACAGCTGTTAGAATACCATTGGTGACCTCTCTGGGTAGGTAGAAGGGTCTGCATACTAATGAGATGGTCTGTAGACCGGGACCGCAGTGGGGGTAAACCATTTTACAGTTTGTGCTCCAGTCATCCGGTGTGGAGATGCACAGCCCCTCCCCGTCGGCTCTTACCGGATTCTTTGATACGATCAAAGCGGTGGAGGTTGTGGCGTGCTAGCTGAGCAGCCGTGTGGGTGTAGCCACGATTCTGTGATAACCGCTCAGCTGCCCGAAGGTTGTTGTACTTAAAGCAACTGCAAAAACAATAGTCAAAGATCCTCTTTGTGACAGGAACACACTGCTTTGTTTTTAAGGACCTACTTGAAAACCGCTAGTCAAAGATTCTCCGTAATACAGAACCACTGTGCTAGTTTTTTAGGACCTACAGCCAAAATGCTTGTCAAAGATCTTACATGTGACAGGAGCGATGTGCTGTTTTTAGAAGTCTGCCGCAAAAACTTTGCTGATAAGTCTCATTTTGAACTGAACTGGTCTGAAGTCATTTATTGCCATGGAGTCTGTAGTACTGGAGTATGTAGTATCATGCCTAATAGTACTGGTATATGTAGTACTGGAGTATGTAGTATCATGCCTAATAGTACTGGTATATGTAGTACTGGAGTATGTAGTATCATGCCTAATAGTACTGGAGTATGTAGTATCATGCCTAATAGTACTGGTATATGTAGTACTGGAGTATGTAGTATCATGCCTAATAGTACTGTTATATGTAGTACTGGAGTATGTAGTATCATGCCTAATAGTACTGCTGTATGTAGTACTGGAGTATGTAGTATCATGCCTAATAGTACTGGTATATGTAGTACTGGAGTATGTAGTATCATGTCTAATAGTACTGGTATACGTAGTACTGGAGTATGTAGTATCATGCCTAATAGTACTGCTGTATGTAGTACTGGAGTATGTAGTATCATGCCTAATAGTACTAGTATATGTAGTACTGGAGTATGTAGTATCATGCCTAATAGTACTGCTGTATGTAGTACTGGATCATGCCTAATAGTACTGGTATATGTAGTACTTGAGTATGTAGTATCATGCCTAATAGTACTGGTATATGTAGTACTGGAGTATGTAGTATCATGCCTAATAGTACTGCTGTATGTAGTACTGGAGTATGTAGTATCATGCCTAATAGTACTGGTATATGTAGTACTGGAGTATGTAGTATCATGCCTAATAGTACTGGTATATGTAGTACTGGAGTATGTAGTATCATGTCTAATAGTACTGGTATACGTAGTACTGGAGTATGTAGTATCATGCCTAATAGTACTGCTGTATGTAGTACTGGAGTATGTAGTATCATGCCTAATAGTACTGGTATATGTAGTAATGGAGTATGTAGTATCATGCCTAATAGTACTGGTATATGTAGTACTGGAGTATGTAGTATCGTGCCTAATAGTACTGGTATATGTAGTACTGGAGTATGTAGTGTCATGCCTAATAGTACTGCTGTATGTAGTACTGGAGTATGTAGTATCATGCCTAATAGTACTGGTATATGTAGTACTGGAGTATGTAGTATCATGCCTAATAGTACTGGTATATGTAGTACTGGAGTATGTAGTATCATGCCTAATAGTACTGGTATATGTAGTACTGGAGTATGTAGTATCATGCCTAATAGTACTGGTATATGTAGTACTGGAGTATGTAGTATCATGCCTAATAGTACTGGTATATGTAGTACTGGAGTATGTAGTATCATGTCTAATAGTACTGCTGTATGTAGTACTATGCCTAATAGTACTGGTTGTACTTGTGTGTGTGTGTGTGTGTGTCTCAGTGTAGTTTAATGACTTGTAATACTGGTGTGTGTAGTATGACTGGTAGTACTGGTGTGTAGTATTATGACTTACAGTAGTGGTGTATGTGTAGTATAATGACTAGTAGTACAGGTGTGTGTAGTATTATGACTTATAGTAGTGGCATGTGTTTAGTATAATGACTGATAGTACTGGTGTGTGTAGTATTATGACTTAAAGTAGTGGTGTGTGTGTAGTAAAAACATCGGACTTGGTAGTACTGGTCTGTGTAGTATTATGACTTATAGTAGTGGCATGTGTTTAGTATAATGACTGGTAGTACTGGTGTGTGTAGTATTATGCCTAATAGTACTGGTATATGTAGTACTGGAGTATGTAGTATCATGCCTAATAGTACTGGTTGTACTTGTGTGTGTGTGTGTGTGTCTGTGTCTGAGTGTAGTTTAATGACTTGTAATACTGGTGTGTGTAGTACTATGACTGGTAGTACTGGTGTGTAGAATTATGACTTACAGTATTGGTGTGTGTGTAGTATAATGAATAGTAGTACTGGTGTGTGTAGTATTATGACTTAAAGTAGTGGTGTGTGTGTGTAGTATGACTGGTAGTACTGGTGTGTGTAGTATTATGACTTATAGTATTGGTGTGTGTGGGGTATAATGACTGGTAGTACTGGTGTGTGCAGTATTATGACTTGTACTAGTGGTGTGTGTGTGTAGTATAATGACTGGTTGTGTGTGTGTGTGTGTGTGTGTGGTATTGTGACTTGTAGTAGTGGTGTGTGTGTGTGTGTAGTATAATGACTGGCAGTACAAGTGTGTGCGGTATTATGACTTATAGTAGTGGTGTGTGCGTGTAGTATAATGACTGGTAGTACTTGTGTGTGTAGTATTATGACTTATAGTAGTGGTGTGTGTGTAGTATAATGACTGGTAGTACATGTGTGTGTAGTATTATGATTTATAGTAGTGGTGTGTGTGTGTAGTATAATGACTGGTAGTACAGGTGTGTGTAGTATTATGACTTACAGTAGTGGTGTGTGTGCAGTATAATGACTGATAGTACAGGTGTGTGTAGTATTATGACTTACAGTAGTGGTGTGTGTGCAGTATAATGACTGGTAGTACAAGTGTATGTAGTATTATGACTTACAGTAGTGGTGTGTGTGCAGTATAATGACTGGTAGTACAGGTGTGTGTAGTATTATGACTTACAGTAGTGGTGTGTGTGCAGTATAATGACTGGTAGTACAGGTGTGTGTAGTATTATGACTTACAGTAGTGGTGTGTGTGCAGTATAATGACTGGTAGCACAGGTGTGTGTAGTATTATGACTTGTAGTAGTGGTGTGTGTGCAGTATAATGACTGGTAGTACAGGTGTGTGTAGTATTATGACTTACAGTAGTGGTGTGTGTGCAGTATAATGACTGGTAGTACAGGTGTGTGTAGTATTATGACTTACAGTAGTGGTGTGTGTGAAGTGTAATGACTGGTAGTACAGGTGTGTGTAGTATTATGACTTATAATAGTGGTGTGTGTGCAGTATAATGACTGGTAGTACAGGTGAGTGTAGTATTATGACTTATAGTAGTGGTGTGTATGTAGTATGACTGGTAGTACAGGTGTGTGTGTGTGTGTGTAGTATTATGACTTCTAGTAGTAGTAGTGGTGTGGGTGTGTGGTATAATGACTGGTAGTACTTGTGTGTAACATGAAGTGTATTGAATATGTACGTAGTACAAGTGCTACTTTGAGGTAAACGGGCCGTCCTGACGATGTGTTGATGACGTCATGACGATGTGTTGACGTCATGACGAGTACTGAGCGCTCATGTTGAACAATCACTTTTGTTGTTGTCACCCAGCAGGACAACTTCGGTTCTGTGTGAGGACAACAATGTCCAATGTCTCCTTTTCAGACCCTCCCACTCACACATTCCTCCCTCTTGGGCTACACACACACACACACACACACACACACACACACACACACACACACACACACACACACACACACACACACACACAAACACACACACACAAATGTATGTAAATTGTGGTTTTCAATGGAAAACTTTGTTTGAAAAGTGAACTTGTCAAACGTCACATGACACAAAGATCTTTAACAAAGTACTTTCTGTAAGTCTTTTGTGTACTTGTACTTCTTCAAAGTATATTTTTCATCAGGACTACACAGCTTTTGTTAGGGTTGGGAATTTGGGGTTAAGGTTAGAGTTAAAGTTGGGGGTTTGGGTTTGGAGTAAGGTTGTTTTGATTTGGTTTCGGGGTTGGGTTTGGAGTTAGGGTTACAGTTGGGTTTGGGGTAAAGACTGTAGTTAGAGTTGAAGTTTTGGTTTGGTTTGGGGTTAGGTTGCACTTTGAGTTAGGCGTTAGGCCATTAAGGTTTGTAAGTCTGGGTTTGTTTAGGGTTGGAGTTAGGGTTTGTGGTAAGGTTGGATTTGTTCATTGTTAGGGTTAGTGGCCGTAACAGTTGGGGATTGAAGTTAGGGATTGGTTTGGAGTTGGCGTTATGGTTACAGTTGAGGTAGGGGCTAGGATTTGGGGTTAAGGTGAGTTATGGTTGGGGTTGACAAGATTAGGCTTTGGTTTAGTGTTGTGGTTAGGGTTGGAGTTGAAGTTAGGGTTACAGTTGGGGTAGGGTCTAGGATTTGGGGTTAAGGTGAGTTATGGTTGGGGTTGACAAGGTCAGGCTTTGGTTTAGTGTTGTGGTTAGGGTTGAAGTTAGGGTTACAGTTGGGTTTGAGGTTATGGTTGGGGTTAAAGTTTGGTCTGGACGGTTATGGGTTAGAATTGGGCCTTTGGGTTTGTTTAGGGTTGGAGTTAGGGTAAAGGGTGAGGTTGGAGTTTTGTTTGCCAGGGTTTGAGTTAGCAGTGGGGTTGCAGTTGAAGTTAGGGTTTGGTTTGGGGTTGGAGTTAGGGTTACATTTGGGTTTGGGGTAAAGGCTGTAGTTAGAGTTGAAGTTTTGGTTATGTTTGGGGGTAGTTTGCACTTTGAGTTAGGGGTTAGACCGTTAAGGTTTGTAAGTCTGGGTTTGTTTAGGGTTTGTGGTAAGGTTAGAGTTGTTCATTGTTAGGGTTAGTGGCCATTACGGTTGGGGATTGAAGTTAAGGATTGGTTTGGAGTTGGCGTTAAGGTTACAGTTGAGGTAGGGTCTAGGATTTGGGGTTAAGGTGAGTTATGGTTGGGGTTGACAAGGTCAGGCTTTGGTTTAGTGTTGTGGTTAGGGTTGGAGTTGAAGTTAGGGTTACAGTTGGGTTTGAGGATATGGTTGGGGTTGAAGTCAAAGTTTGGTCTGGACGGTTATGGGTTAGAATTGGGCCTTTGGGTTTGTTTAGGATTGGAGTTAGGGTTAAGGTTGAAGTTGGAGTTTTGTTTGTCAGGGTTTGAGTTAGCAGTGGGGTTGCAGTTGAAGTTAGTGTTTGGTTTGGGGTTGGAGTTAGGGTTACATTTGGGTTTGGGGTAAAGGCGGTAGGTAGATTTGAAGTTTTGGTTATCTTTGGTTGTAGGTTGCACTTTGGGTTAGTTTGGTTTGGGGTTATACCGTTAAGGTTTGTAAGTCTGAGTTTGTTTAGGGTTGGAGTTAGGGTTTGTGGTAAGGTTGGAGTTTGTTCATTGTTAGGGTTAGTGGCCGTTACGGTTGGGGATTGAAGTTGGGTTTGGAGTTGGCGTTAAGGTTACAGTTGGGGTCGGGGCTAGGGTTTGAGATTAAGGTGAGTTATGGTTAGGGTTGATGTTAAGGTTAGGCTTTGGTTTAGTGTCGTGGTTAGGGTTGGAGTTGAAGTTAGGGTTACAGTTGGGTTTGGGGTTATGGTTGGGGCTGAAGTTATAGTTTGGTCTGGGTTTGGACGGTTATGGGTTAGATTTGGTCCTTTGGGTTTGTTTAGGGTTGGAGTTAGTGTTAAGGGTGAGGTTGGAGTTTTGTTTATTGTTAGGGTTTGAGTTAGCATTGGGGTTGAAGTTAGGGTTTGGTTTGGGGTTGGAGTAAGAGTTACAGTTGGATTTGGGGTTACAGTTCGAGTTAAAGTTGGTTTTAGTTATGGTTGGGCTTACATTTAGAGTTGCGGTTTGTTTCGGGTTGAAGTTAGGGTTTTAGATGTTGTTATGATTTTGGTTACGTTATGGTTGTAGTTGGAACTTGGAGGGTTCATGTATTGCTTCTCTCCTGGAAATATGTTTTCTTTAGAAATCCAATGGTATGTTTTTAAGGCTCTGACTTGTTGAGTCTAACCTGCAAGAAGTTTTGAGATGACTTGAACTCCAACTTTTTGTTTTTTATATTGATTGGGATTTTGTTGAACTCTGAAGTTTGTGGGTGTTTGACTTTGGAGTTTCCAGTGAGCGCAAACAATCAGAAGCGCATGTGACTTGGAATCAGATCAAACATTTTGCGTTTCCTCGAGGTTTTCCCGTCGCCGCTTTGGCTTACGAGAAAGCGTGGAATGTTTTTCCCAAAAGCAGGAAGCGCAGCAGGAAGTGTTCCAAAGTCTTGAGAAACACTTCCAGGGAGCGTCAGCGTGTCCTCGCAGACCTCTGATGGTTTTGTTTGGACTCTGAAGTCATGCCGGGACGGTCGCCACGGCTGACTCACACATGCTGGCGCTGCGCTTTTTTTTGTTTTTTTGTTTAGTTTTTTTTTCCACATGCGCTCAAAGTTTCCTGGATCGTGCTAAGCGAGCTGGAAGATTCCGCATCCACGCGGGTGAAAACAAATCCCCCAAGCCCACACTTTGCCCCTTCAGCGCGAGGAGAAAGTTGTGGAAAAGAGAATGTCAAAGACAACAAGCAAGAGCTGTAAAAAGTACTTTCACTTTAGCGAGCGTCTCGTCCTCGCTCAACAGCGAAAGGAAAACAGAACAACATCGATGGTCCTTCTCAAAGCTTTAAAAGTATTTTTGAGGACATCCTAGACCTTTTCAATAAAACTAACCATCAAATTAGGATTTTTGTTTGCATTGTTTTTTTTTAATACATTCTTTTCTTGATAAACTATTTTCAAAAATAGTTTGAAAAAAAAAAGCAATTGTTCTCATAGGGTTATAATTAAAGTTTTTTTTTAGTATTCTTGTTGTAATTATTTGAAAACAAAACTTCTCAAAAGATTCTGACTTTTTTTTCCTTGAAAAATATAGTTTTTTATTTTAATACAATTTTATATCTAATGGAATTATAGCTTTTTAACGTATGCCCCCAAAATTATAACTATTGTCATTATTAGAATTATTACTAATAATGTAATAATTAAATACTAAAAATAATTGTAAATAATTAGAATTATTACTTTTTCAGTTTGACAGTTTTCCCACCATTTTTTTATTAAGGTCATGAATATATATGTATGTATAAAAATAAAAATAAATTGTATTCTTGTTGTAATTATTTGAAAACAAAACTATTCTCAAAAGGTTTTGACTTTTTTTTCCTTGAAAAATAGTTTTTTATTTTAATACAATTTTATAACTAATGGAATTATAGCTTTTTAACGTATGCCCCCAGAATTATAACTATTGTCATTATTAGAATTATTACTAATAATGTAATAATTAAATATTAAAAATAATTCTAAATAATTAGAATTAATACTCTTTTTCAGTTTGACAGTTTTCCCACCATTTTTTTTATTAAGGTCATGAATATATATATGTATAAAAAAAAATATATATATATATATATTCTTGTTGTAATTATTTAAAAACAAAACTATTCTCAAAAGATTTTGACTTTTTTTTTCCTTGAAAAATATATATTTTTTATTTTAATACAATTTTATAACTAATGGAATTATAACTTTTTAACATATGACGCCAAAATTACAACTATTGTCATTAGAATTATTACTAACAATGTAATAATTAAATATTACAAATAATTCTAAATAATTAAAATTATTACTCTTTTTCAGTTTGTCAGTTTTCCCACCATTTTTTTTATTAAGGTCATGAATTATGTCTTTTTTTTAGCACAATTTTAAACCTCATTGGATTGTGACTTTTTTGCAAATATACCTTCTTTTTTTTTAATGTTAAAAGAAAATGTGTTACATTTTATAAAGATTATTAATATTGATTTTTTAATTCCAATTTTATATCTCAGAAGATTGACTCTCTTATTATTTAATTTTTTTTAGGAATATTTAGGAATACCGCTTTTTTTTTTTCTTGGAAAAACATTTTTTTTGTGCTGAGGATGAACTTTTTTTTTTGGAATAAGTATACATTTTTTAAATATGTCTTCATTTTTATTTACATTTTATTTAGGATTATTGCTGAATTTTTTTGAAATATTTTAAGATGAGGATTTTTCTCTTGATAAAAAGTGAAACTTTAGCCTCACGTGAAGAAAAATATATTAAAATTTTTTATAAATAGCGTATAAAATAGAATTGTATTGACGCATAATTACACATTTCACCTTGTTTTATAAGATGAGTTTTCTTGACGAAAAAAATCAAATTATATTCTTATGGTCCTAAAATCCTGTATCGGCACCTTTTGTCCAGATCCTCACTAAAATGACCAATCTTCCTTTTTGATCCTTGCACTCAAGTTTATTGCGCATTTGATTGAAAAGTCATGTCCATGAATGAATGTATGGAACATAAATATTGTTACTTCCTGCTCACTGTTCAACTTTTCCTGGAAAAAAAACATAAAAGTGCTGATGTGATATTTTTAGATGAAGCCCATAAACTTCCTGCCATTGTCTTGGAGGACTTTCTGTTTTTGGTACGTGCGTGTGTGTGTGAGAGTGTGTGTGTGTGTTGTGTGCTCGCTGGCGGCTGTCACAGCTTTTATGTAACGCAGATGTTGTTTGGGGGTGAAATCACTGGACACAATATTAGGTACGGTCTGAAAAGGTCCCACACAAAACTAGCTTCAATAATTCTGCTATTTAATCACCAAGGATGTCAACGCTGCATTCCCCCCGTGGCCCCCAAATGGACAAGCGGTAGAAAATGGATGGATGGATGGATGTCAACGTGAACATCTGCTTGCGAACATCACACAAGTGTGTGTGTTTTCTCCATCTGGCTAACAGTCAACTGTCTAAAGGTTTCTTCCTTCCCATGTGATGTTTGCTCCTTTTATGGCGCCTAAGTTCCCTTGTCGCCATGACAACATGTATGCAAATGATTTCTTTATCTTTATGGTGGATGTCCTGTGTGCAGAGTAACGTCCTGCTTCCGATGAAAGAACATTAACTGAAATTTTCAACGGCATTCTCCTTCCCCAAAGAAAGCTTCTCTTTTGCGTTTCCGTTTGAGATTCAGATTGTTTTTGTTTGAATTTTTTCAAACATTATTAAAAAAAAAAAAATCTTAAATTATAACATACACTCAAAAATAATGTTTCTAAAAATATATTTTTTTAAATTTTCTTTTTGTTTTGAGTAATTTCCCCCCAAAAGATTATTTTGAAGAAATAATAATAAAAAAGCTCTTTGAATATACTGTAATTAAAAAAATTTATGGAGCATTTATTTTCCAAAAAATATTACAAATATATTTTTTTTAATTTTTGAATAGGCTATTGTATTTAAAAATATATATTTTGTATTTTTGGGAGAAAATGTTCTTGGAAAAAACTGTTTTAAAATATGAAAAATGCTCTTTGAATATACTGTAATTAAAAACATTTATGGAGCATTTATTTTTTTAAAAATATTACAAACATTTTTTTTTTATTCTTCTATTGGCTATTGTATTTAAAAATATATTTTCTATTTTTTGATGGAAAATGTTCTTGAAAAAAAAAAAGACAGTTTTACAATGTTTTTTAAAGCAATTTTATGTTTTTGAAAAGCCATTTTCCCCAAAACCATTACTGAATAAATAATACTTTTTAAAAAAAAAATTAATGAAAATGTTTTTCAAAATGTTTTTCAAAAATATTTTCTTGAATTTTTTTAATTTAGAAAATTGTTCTGAAAGAAATACATTTTCGAAAACTGTTCCTGGGAAAACATTTTTAATTTTTTTATTTTTTTTTTTAAAAGTAATTTCCACAAAATGTTTCAAGAAACTATTTTCCAAAAGCAAATATTTAAAGTAAATCATTTTTAAATTTTATTGAAAAGTAATTTTCAAAAAATGGTCTAAAAAGACTTTAAAATGTTCTTGAAAATTATAGTTAAAAAAGAATTCAAATAGAAACTTTTTTTTTTCAGGGTTTTTTCAAAAGTATTTTTTCATAAATGTTACGAATATTTGTTTAAATTCCTGAATAGGCTTGGGTGTTTGACAAAAAAAATTTTTTAAAATGTGAATGTTTTTTGGAAAAAAAGTTGTAAAATATATAAACATTTAAAATGGTTTTAGTAAAATATTTTTAAGAAACAATTTTGACCAAAGCAATTATATAAAATAAATCATTAAATATTCTAAATATGTTCTTCGAAAAAAAAAATATTGACAAGGTTATTTTTGAAGAAAATGTTCCCGAAGAAACATATTTTCTTTGAAAAACAATTTTTTAAAACTACATCCCTAAAACAATTATTTAAAATAAATCATTTAAAAATGCTTTAAAAATGTTATTGAAAAGTAATTTTACATTTTTTTCTTAATAGTTTAAAAGTGTAGTTTTTAAAAATACATTGTTTTATTGGAAAACTATTTTAAAGATTTTTTTAAAATATGATTTTATTTTAAGTAATTTAAAAAAATGTTACAAATACATTTTTTAAATGATTGAATAGGTTCTCGTATTAAAAATTTTTTTTTGAGAAGCATATTTAAAAACAATTGAAAAAAACCAGTAAATCATGTTCAAAATGTTCTTTGAGAGAACCATTTTCCCAAATGATTATTCAAAATGTACACTACCGTTCAAAAGTTTGGGGTCACCCAAACAATTTTGTGGAATAGCCTTCATTTCTAAGAACGAGAATAGACTGTCGAGTTTCAGATTAAAGTTATTTTTTTCTGGCCATTTTGAGCGTTTAATTGACCCCACAAATGTGATGCTCCAGAAACTCAATCTGCTCAAAGGAAGGTCAGTTTTGTAGCTTCTGTAACGAGCTAAACCGTTTTCAGATGTGTGAATTTGCACAAGGGTTTTCTAATCATCAATTAGCCTTCTGAGCCAATGAGCAAACACATTGTACCATTAGAACACTGGAGTGATAGTTGCTGGAAATGGGCCTCTATACACCTATGTAGATATTGCACCAAAAACCAGACATTTGCAGCTAGAATAGTCATTTACCACATTAGCAATGTATAGAGTGTATTTCTTTAAAGTTAAGACTAGTTTAAAGTTATCTTCATTGAAAAGTACAGTGCTTTTCCTTCAAAAATAAGGACATTTCAATGTGACCCCAAACTTTTGAACGGTAGTGTATATATATTTAAAATGTTCAAAAAAATACTTAAATATTCTTGAACATTTTTATTTAAAAAAAAAAAAAAAGGTTTAGAAGAAAATACATTTCCAAAAATGTTCTTGGGAAAAGCTATTTCTAGGAGGATTTTAGTATTTAGTAAAGTATTTTATTAGAAACATTAGAAGCTTTTTTGCTAAGCAATCCCTCAACCCCTAAAGATGAATAATTTAAAAAATGTGCATGGAAAAGCATTTGTAAAATGATGTTGAAAAATTTACCCCCAAAAAATCTGGTAAAATTAGTTCTTCAAAAAATGATTAAAAAAAGGATGTTTTCATGATTGTTTGATTTGAGCGTCTTCACCACAAGTCAAACATCACAAAGTCTTTATTCTTTTTCTTCTTCCGTCCTGCAGGCAAAGAAAAAATTGTAGCTTCAAAGAAGGAATTGGAGCCGACGTGCGAAGTCTTGGAGCCGCTGCACTAAAAGGTAAAACACACACCTTTTGTCTTGGCAAACATCTGCCAGCAGGGTGCCATTGAAACATTCTCCTAAGTGTTCTGGCCTGGACGACCCCCTCCCCCGCTCCTAAATGACCCATTGAGACCTAACGACGAGCAGTAATTGACCAATCAATGCCCTCGTTAGCATGCTCTGCAATAATGGCACGTTATGGACGCAATGAGCGCCAACTTAAGTCTCTTTGAGACACAAAAGGGATCAAAGGTGATGAACGTGACCCCGGGGGGTCAGCAGTCCAGCATTCGTGGGAATTTGTGACGTTTGAGAGAGAAAGTGTTGTCTTCCTCTGCACTTTCCTCTGACAATAAAGCGAGTGAGCTTTATGGTCCTAAGTCCAAACCCAAAGTCCCCCAAACAAGACACGTCCGACTCAAAACTTTGGCGGCGTGACACGCGTCGTTACGTCACACGCGGGGTCCGAGGGAAAGACTTGGTGGGAAAAAGGTGAACTTTAGTTGCAAGTTGTGCACAATGCATGCCTGTGGACCACTGCAATGTACCCCGGCGGGCAACGAGCTAAAGAACAAGGCCGCCTTCACTCGTGCTCCCTGACTCTGGTCTTAAGTCTGTGGACTTGATGCCGAACGCTTTATCTTTCATGAACAAGTATGGAAGTGTTTGGGCGGCTTTCAGGACGTAGTATTACCAAATATTTCAAAGTAAAACTTGCCTGCTGGATTATACATGTACCGTATTTTTCCGGACTATAAGGCGCACTTAAAAATCCTTTCATTTTCTCAAAACTCGACAGTGCGCCTTATATATGGTGGGCCTAATGTACGGAATAATTTTGGTTGTGCTTACCGACTTCGAAGCAATTTTATTTGGTACATGGTGAAATAAGTGTTACCAGTAGATGGCAGTCACACATAAGAGATACGTGTAAATACGTCTATTATACGTGTATAATAGACTGTATTTATATTATTCACATGTGAATAAAGTCTATTATACAGCATTATTTATGTTATTCACATGTAAATAATGCTGTATAATGGACTGTATTTATATTATTCACATGTTAATAATTCTGTATAATGGACTGTATTTATATTATTCACATGTGAATAATGCTGTATAATAGACTGTATTTATATTATTCACATGTGAATAATTCCGTATAATAGACTGTATTTATATTATTCACATGTGAATAATGCCGTATAATAGACTGTATTTATATTATTCACATGTGAATAATGCCGTATAATAGACTGCATTTATATTATTCACATGTGAATAATGCTGTATAATAGACTGTATTTATATTATTCACATGTGAATAATGCCGTATAATAGACTGTATTTATATTATTCACATGTGAATAATGCTGTATAATAGACTGTATTTATATTATTCACATGTGAATAATGCTGTATAATAGACTGTATTTATATTATTCACATGTGAATAATGCTGTATAATAGACTGTATTTATATTATTCACATGTGAATAAAGTCTATTATACAGCATTATTTATGTTATTCACATGTAAATAATGCTGTATAATGGACTGTATTTATATTATTCACATGTGAATAATGCTGTATAATAGACTGTATTTATATTATTCACATGTGAATAATGCCGTATAATAGACTGTATTTATATTATTCACATGTGAATAATGCTGTATAATAGACTGTATTTATATTATTCACATGTGAATAATGCTGTATAATAGACTGTATTTATATTATTCACATGTGAATAATGCTGTATAATAGACTGTATTTATATTATTCACATGTGAATAAAGTCTATTATACAGCATTATTTATGTTATTCACATGTAAATAATGCTGTATAATGGACTGTATTTATATTATTCACATGTGAATAATGCTGTATAATAGACTGTATTTATATTATTCACATGTGAATAATGCCGTATAATAGACTGTATTTATATTATTCACATGTGAATAATGCCGTATAATAGACTGTATTTATATTATTCACATGAAAATAATGCCGTATAATAGACTGCATTTATATTATTCACATGTGAATAATGCTGTATAATAGACTGTATTTATATTATTCACATGTGAATAATGCCGTATAATAGACTGTATTGATATTATTCACATTTGAATAATGCCGTATAATAGACTGTATTTATATTATTCACTTGTGAATAATGCTGTATAATAGACTGTATTTATGTTATTCACATGTGAATAATGCTGTATAATAGACTGTATTTATGTTATTCACATGTGAATAATGCCGTATAATAGACTGTATTTATATTATTCACATGTGAATAATGCCGTATAATAGACTGTATTTATATTATTCACATGTAAAAAATTACTTGTTGTTTATTGTGAGCGAACTGTGGTGCTGAATTTCCCCCAGGGATCAATAAAGTACTTTCTATTCTATTCTAAACTGCAATATGATGGCAGTCACAC
This sequence comes from Entelurus aequoreus, assembly GCF_033978785.1. NCBI lineage: Eukaryota > Metazoa > Chordata > Actinopteri > Syngnathiformes > Syngnathidae > Entelurus > Entelurus aequoreus. Next base: position 7,357,015 of record NC_084737.1, on the reverse strand, counting down.
ATAAGAGATACGTGTAGACTGCAATATGACTCAGGTAAACACCACCAACATTGTATATGTTCCATTGAAAATATAGAACATTACACACGGCGCTCACAAATCCATCAAAATGTTTTAGTAGGACTTTGGTAAGCTATGAAGCCACACCGCTTGATGGATTGTACTGTGCTTCAACATAGGAGTATTATTATGGTGTGTGTATAAGGTAAGACATATTATCTGGCGTTTTGTTAGTTTTCACCAAAAGCTTGCGAAATATAATTTTAAATAATTTTTGTAACATTTTACGTGTGTGAATATAAAAATATTTCAAACTAAAATGCTAGGTTGAACAAATATTTCTTTAAATTCTGCTATTTTTACTGTCTTAGATTTGATTGTAAAGCTTGTAAAAAATATTTTTAAAGAGTTTTAGTGACACAGTGTGTAAAGTTACTGAAATATTGAACAAAAATGTGGTGTGATGGGTTGAACAAATAAAATATAATGTTCTTTTTATTGGCTCAAATCGAACCAAAAGCTTGTAAAATATGCTTTTAAAGAACTTTGGTGACACATTACGTGTGTGAACGGAAATATTTCAGACTAAAAAAAAATTGTTTTAATTCTGCTATTTTTACTATCACAGATTTCACCAAAAACTTGTAAAATATAAAATAACTTTTACAACTGAAATACTCTGTCTGCTAAGTTGAATATGGAGCTTTTATTATTTTTATATTTAAATATTTAGCTATTTTCACCAGCTTAGAGTTCACCAAAAGCTCATAAAATATACTTTTAAAGAGCTGTCATGACACGTTGTGATGTACACTCAAGTACAACATAGTAGTTGTCGTTTAGATTTCATCAAAAGCTTTTAAAATATACTTTTAAAGAACTTTGGTGACATATTACGTGATGTTACTAATACATTGAAAAAGACTAAATGTCATCTGGGTTGAACAAATAGTTTTTGTTCAATATTTTGCTATTTTCACTATCCCAGCTTTGCTTGTAAAATCTACTTTTAAAGAGTTTTAGTGACACACAGCGTGTGTCTGATGGGTTGAACAAAGACTTAAAAAAAGATGTTTTTCTTCCTAGCTCAAATTTAAACAAAAGTTAGTCAAATATACAGTTAAATAACATTTTTTACCAAATTATGTCAAGTAAACTTACAAGTCAAACACTCCAGACTAAAATTGAATACGTTTTTTGTTTTGTTTTTTTAAAATTGATTTTGATGCCGTATTGAAGCTGAGATTTCACCAAAAGCTTGGAAAACATTTTTTGTGAAATTTTACGTGATGTGGACTGAAATATTTCAAACCATCTGATAAGCATTGAATAAGTACCGGTAGTTTTTTTTTATAATTTTCTGATATTAGCCAGCTCCGATTTAACCAAAAGCGTGCAATCTCTAGTTTTAAGAACTTTTATAACATATAATGCAGCAATATTAGTATATTGAAAAAAACCTTAATATATTTTTAATATTCTGCTAATTTCACTTAAATTTTAAAGCGTTTGAATGACACAGTGTGATGTTACGGAAATATTGAAGACAAAATGTCATCAGACGTGTTGAACAAATACTTTTTTATTGTTATTTTTATTAACCAAAATATTGTAAAACACGCTTTAAGAACTTTTAAGAGATTATGTAAAGTCAACCTAAAATACTCCAAACTAAAATGTCATCTGATAGGTTGTGTATTTTTTGAGCTTTCGATTGTCACCAATTTAGATTTGACTAAAAGCTTGTGAAATTTACTTTAAAAAAAACAAAAACCTTTCATGACGCAAACTCTTCAGATTTGATGTGGTCTGCAAGATTGAATAAGTAGTTGTTTTTTTTAAAGTATTAAACGGACATATTTCAAACAAATGTCATCGGACATGAATCCGCTCAGATTCAACAAAAGCTTGTAAAATATACTTTTAAAGAACTTTGGTGACATATTCCGTGATGTTACTAATATTGAAAACCACTAAATGTCATCTGGCTTCAACAAATAGTTTTTGTTCAATATTTTGCTATTTTTAATATCTCAGCTTTGCTTGTAAAATCTACTTTTAAAGAGTTTTCGTGACACACAGCGTGTCGTTACCAAAATATTTAAAGTCTGATGGGTTGAACAAATACTTAAAAAAATATATCCTGTTCTTCTTACTAGCTCAAATTGAACCAAAAGTTAGTAAAATATACTGTTAAAGAACTTTTATGACCTATTTGTCAAGTAAACTTACATATTCCAAACTAAAATATTGTCTGCTGGGTTGATGTAGGTTTAGTTTATTTATTTATATTTGACTATTTTCACCAGCTCAAAGGTCACCAAAAGCTTGTAAAATATACCTTTGAAGAACTTTTGTGACGCAAACTCAAAACACTCCAGGCTAAAATGTGGTCTGCAAGATTGAATAGGTTTTTTTTAAATAGATGTTAATACAGTATTTGAGCTAAAATTTCCCCAAACGCTTGTAAAATATATTTTTTAAAGAATTTTTGTGATGTGCACTGAAATATTTCAAACAAAATGTCATCTGATAGGTTGAATAAGTCTTTTTTTTTAAATATTCTGATATTAGCCAGCTCCGATTTAACCAAAAACGTGCAATCTCTAGTTTTAGGAACTTTTGTAACATATAATGTAACAATACTAATATATGTTTAAATATTCTGATATTTTCACTTACGTTTTAAAGCGTTTGAGTGACCCATTGAAGAAAAAATGTCATCTGTGTTGAACAAATACTTTTTTGAATGTTAGTTTTACTAACCAAAAGCTGGTAAAATAGACTTTAAGAACTTTTAAGACATTATGTAAAGTCAACCTAAAACTAAAATGTCATCTGATAGGTTGTGTAGTTTTTAGATTAAAATGTTCACCAATTTAGATTTCACTAAAAGCTTGTAAAATTAACTAAAGAAAAAACCCTTTCATGACGCAAACTCTTCAAATTTTATGTGGTCTGCAAGATTGAATTTGTTTTTTTGTTTTTTTTTAAAGTATTAAACGGAAATATTTCAAACCAAAATGTCATCTGATAGGTTGAAAAAGTAGTTTTTTTTTAAAATTTTCTGATATTAGCCAGCTCCGATTTAACCAAAAGCGTGTTTTAAGTTTTAAGAACTTTTGTAACATATAATGTAGCAATATTAATATATTGAAAAAAAAAACCTAATATATTTTTAATTTTCTACTATTTTCACTTAAATTTTAAAGCGGTTGAATTACTTTTTTTTTTTTTTTTTTACAAAAAGCTTGTAAAATTCACTTAAAAAAAACAACTTTCATGACGCAAACTTCAGATTTGATGTGGTCTGCAAGATTCAATAAGTAGTTTATTTTTTATTTTTTTAAGTATTAAACGGAAATATTTCAAACAAATGTAATCGGACATGAATCAGCTCAGATTCAACAAAAACTTGTAAAATATACTTTTAAAGAACTTTGGTGTGTTCTATGTAAGATATTTTTGGTGGAGATTGGTGTTGTGTATTTACCAGCTCAAACAAAAGCTTGTCAAGTCAACTTTTAAAGAACATTTTAAAAAAAAAAGGGCGGTAGAAAATGTTCCTGGCAAACAAAGAGCTGGGGGTCGTAAAAATGGAAAACATTGTTTTAATTTTTTGCAACAGTCTCTTTGGCAGGAAGTAGAAAGCGATTCATCAAACTAACAAAAGGCAACATGCAGTAAAAAAAACATGAATCCTTCATTCTGAACAAGAAACGTTGAAATAAATAAATAACTTAAAACCAGGAAGTTAAAGTTCTGTACAGCCACCCAACGAAAAATCAGCCTCTTTGACAGTCTGGACAGGAAGTGAGGTCACAGTTTGCTCTCCTCCTCCTCCAGCGGCCTGTTCAAGCCCGGGATGAACTGGAGGAGGCGCCTGCGGAAGCTTCTGTGTTTCCTCTGCAGCGAGCTGAAGCCTGACGATTTGTTGTTGATGTTGTCGGCGGCGGGCGAAGGTTGGCGCATGTAACTGCGCGTGCTGGCGCTGCGGCTCAGCTGCGTCTTGGCCGACGTGAAGAGCTCGCTGGCGGGCCGCAGGCGCTGCTTCCTCGCCGCCGCCGGCTTGTGTCCGTCGGCCTCGTCCGGGTCGCCCGTCGCGCGGTACAAGCACGTCTGGTAGAGCGGGTCGTCCTCGGTGGCCGTGCTGAGGACGCTGGCGCTGCTCCCCGTGCTGCCGCTGCAGAGCGGCGAGTGGCGGGCGGCGGGGCTGGGGGCGCCCAGGCTGCCGTACACGCCCGCAGACTCCAGGGACTCGTACACGGCGCCGTCGCACATCACGATGCCTGCGACACAAGACGTGTTGTTACAGCCACTTGGTCAATTGTCCGCGACTTGTGGGGAAACACCCACGTCATTTTGTCCGTCAAACATTTAAAGGCCTACTGAAAGCCGCTACTAGCGACCACGCAGTCTGATAGTTTATATATCAATGATGAAATCTTAACATTGCAACACATGCCAATACGGCCGGGTTAACTTATAAAGTGACATTTTAAATTTCCCGCTAAACTTCTGGTTGAAAACGCCTTTGGATGATGACGTATGCGCGTGACGTAGCCAGTGAAACAGAAATATCGGTACCCCATTGAAAACAATACAAAATAGCTCTGTTTTCATCTCATTATTCCACAGTATTCTGGACATCTGTGTTGGTGAATCTTTTGCAATTTGTTTAATGAACAATGGAGACTGCAAAGAAGAAAGCTGTAGGTGGGATCGGTGTATTAGCGGCTGGCTGCAGCAACACAACCAGGAGGACTTCCTTGGATAGCCGAAGCTAGCCGCCGACCGCACGGATGATCGGGTGAAGTCCTTCGTCGCGCCGTCGATCGCTGGAACGCAGGTGAGCACGGGTGTTGATGAGCAGATGAGGGCTGGCTGGCGTAGGTGGAGCGCTAATGTTTTATCATAGCTCTGTGAGGTCCCGTTATACTAAGTTAGCTTCAATGGCGTCGTTAGCAACATCATTTTTAAGCTTCGCCAAGCTGGAAAGCATTAACCGTGTAGTTACATGTCCATGGTTTAATAGTATTGTTGATTTTCTGTCTATCCTTCCAGTCAGGGGTTTGTTTATTTTGTTTCTAGATGCAGTTAAGCACGATGCTATCACGTTAGCTCCGTAGCTAAAGTGTTTCGTTGATGTATTGTCATGGAGATAAAAGTCACTGTGAATGTCCATTTCGCGTTCTCGACTCTCATTTTCAAGAGGATATAGTATCAGAGTTGGTTTAAAATACAAATCCGTGATCCACAATAGAAAAAGGAGAGAGTGTGGAATCCAATGAGCCAGCTTGTACCTAAGTAACGGTCAGAGCCAAAAAAGATGCGTCCTGCACTGCATTCTAGTCCTTAACTCTAATGTTCCTCATCCACAAATCGTTCATTCTCGCTCAAATTAATGGGGTAATCGTCGCTTTCTCGGTCCGAATCACTCTAGCTGCATTGAAAACAATAGGAAAATATGAGGAGATGATCAACTGACTACGTCACGCTACTTCCGGTACAGGCAAAGCTTTTTTTTTTATCAGCGACCAAAAGTTGCGAACTTTATCGTCGTTGTTCTATACTAAATCCTTTCAGCAAAAATATGGCAATATTGCGAAATGATCAAGTATGACACATAGAATGGATCTGCTATCCCCGTTTAAATTTAAAAAATTCAGTTCAGTAGGCCATTAAGTTAGTAACTCTGGAAGTTGTCTTTACTGCTTTGAAATACATTCCCATGTTTTCAAAACAAAATAATTCAAATAGAAATACAAATCATGAGGACATTATTACGATTACGCATTCATTGAACACTATAAATTCTGATGTTTTCAAAACAAAATAATTCAATGTCTAAGATCATATCTTAAGATATCTTACGAAACTAAAATGACTTCTAAAAACACGTACGTCAAATTCACGTTTGTTGAAGAACAAAATGTCTACCGGTCGTGTACGTCGTCTAAGTTTACTAGAATAGAATTGGCTTTGACGCGTACGAAAATGTGTACGTTAGGTTTGTCCGATATTAAAAAATCTGATTCTCACACAAATCCGTACATTAAGTCAATTCAAGACTAAAATGTTTACGAAAACCAGTTTTAAAAATACAAATCATGAGGACTTGATTATTACGATTACACATTCATTGAAGACAATAAATTCCGATCTTTTCAAATGACCAGATATTGGATCTCTTACAAAACTAAAATTACTTCTAAAAACACATACGTCGCAGTGTTTCCCACACATTCATTTATTTGTGGCGGCCCGCCACGAAAGAATTAAGGCCGCCACAAATAGATTTTTTTCTTTTTTTCTTTTTTATTTATTTTATTTTATTTATTTTTTTTGTCCTGTCCAGCTTCTCAGGCAAATCATATAGTTGATGTAGATGCCCATATCGGCTGTTCAGATTTACTTTACAAAAGAGAAGTGTAGGATAAAGATTTTTGGAGCTCTTTGTTCAGTGGATCAGATGTTTGATGAAGCTTTGTGTCTATCTACCACCACTACTGTTTTCTGTTTATTTGTTACTGACTGTGGCAGGACACTTCTGCCTCTGTTTCACTTTATGTTGCTGGTAAATAATATGGTTGTAGTAGTAGGCTAAAGTTAAATTATTTAGTATGCACTAATTAAAGGGGCAGAGCTTTAAGAGACATTTTAGCTTTTATATTTTTATAAGATATATTTTTTGTAAGAACCACAATTAATAAATATATTTCAGTGAATAACTTATTGTTCAAATCTGTATATAAATATGTACATAAAGTGTTGTAATTATATTGTAAAATGGATGGATGGACGTTTAAAACAAAACTGTTATTAATTAGTAAGTATACATTTTTTGAGCCTTTTTAGAGAATATCATTGTAGTAAATTACGCAAATTACTCGATGATGTCATGGTGACCACGCCCATAGCCACGCCCCCACCACCACAGGTATCTTGGCAGTTTATGGGAAACACTGCGTCGCTTCACGTTTGTTGAAGAACAAAATGTCTACCATGCTTGAGATCACGTACGTCGTCTACGTTTACTGAAATATAATTGGCTTTGACGTGTATGAAAATATGCATCCGATGTTTTCAAAAACAAGACGATTCGATGTCCATGAAAGATCGTATCTTTTAAGATACCTTGAAAAACTAAAATTACTAAAAACACGTGCAGTACGTCAATTCACGTTTGTTTAAGAACAAAATGTCTACCATGCTTGAGGTCGTGTACGTCGTCTACGTTTACTAGAATAGAATTGGCTTGGACGTGTACGAAAATGTGTACGTTAGGTTTGTCCGATATTAAAAAGTCGGATACTCACACAAATACGTACATTAAGTCAATTCAAGACTAAAACATTTACGAAAACAAGTTTTAAAAATACAAATCATGAGGACTTGATTATTACGATTACGCATTCATTGAAGACTATAACTTCCGATCTTTTCAAATGACCAGATCTTAGATATCTTACGAAACAAAAATTACTTCTAAAAACACGTACGCTAATTCACGTTTGTTGAAGAACAAAATGTTTACCATGCTTGAGGTCGTGTACGTCAGCTACGTTTACTAGAATAGAATTGGCTTGGACGTGTACGAAGAAGTGTACGTTAGGTTTGTTAGATGTTAAAAAGTGTGATTCTTACACAAATACGTACATTAAGTCAATTCAAGACTAAAACGTTTACGAAAACAAGTTTTAAAAATACAAATCACGAGGACTTGATTATTACGATTATGCATTCATTGAAGACTATAAATTCTGATCTTTTCAAATGACCAGATCTTAAATCTCTTACGGAACTAAAATTACTTCTAAAAACACGTACGTTGTCTAAGTTTACTAGAATAGAATTGGCTTTGACGCGTACGGAAATGTGTATCTGATGTTTTCAAAACAAGATGATTCGATGTCCATGAAAGATCGTATCTTTTAAGATATCTTGCAAAACTAAAATGACTAAAAACACGTGCAGTATGTCAATTCACGTTTGTCGAAGAACAAAATGTCTACCATGCTTGAGGTCATCTACGTTTACTAGAATAGAATTGGCTTGGACGTGTACGAAAATGTGTACGTTAGGTTTGTCCGATATTAAAAAGTCGGATTCTCACACAAATACGTACATTAAGTCAATTCAAGACTAAAACATTTACGAAAACAAGTTTTAAAAATACAAATCATGAGGACTTGATTATTACGATTACGCATTCATTGAAGACTATAACTTCCGACTTTTCAAATGACCAGATCTTAGATATCTTACGAAACAAAAATTACTTCTAAAAACACGTACGCTAATTCACGTTTGTTGAAGAACAAAATGTCTACCATGCTTGAGGTCGTCTACATTTACTAGAATAGAATTGGCTTGGACGTGTACGAAGAAGTGTACGTTAGGTTTGTTGGATGTTAAAAAGTGTGATTCTTACACAAATACGTACATTAAGTCAATTCAAGACTAAAACGTTTACGAAAACAAGTTTTAAAAATACAAATCATGAGGACTTGATTATTACAATTATGCATTCATTGAAGACTATAAATTCCGATCTTTTCAAATGACTAGATCCTAGATATCTTACGAAACTAAAATTACTTCTAAAAACACGTACGTCGCTTCACGTTTGTTGAAGAACAAAATGTCTACCATGCTTGAGGTGGTCTACTTTTACTAGAATAGAATTGGCTTGGACGTGTACGAAAATGTGTATGTTAGATTTGTCCGATATTAAAAAGTCTGATGAACAGTTTAAGTTCGTGAAGACAAGCCGTATTAAATGTTTATAAAAACAGTGACATTACATCGACTTTTGTTGTGTTAAACTTTTAAGAAAATGGTTACATTAATGTGTTACAGACATTAAATCGTGTTAAAAAAACAGTTACATTTGTTGCCTCGAAAACTAAAAATGGTCCATTTGAGACAAAATTTTTACACAAACATGTACGTTAGTTTAGGAAAAAACTCATAATTGGTTAGATTTTTAAAAAAAAAGAAAACTTAGGTTATTTTTATTTAAAAGGACCTAAACAAAGTTGGCTGATTACAAGAACTTTTTGATGACATCCCGTACGTTAGTGTCTTAAAAATGGCCGTCAATGTTTACATTGTGTTTGCTCAAGCGTGTTCGTCCTAAATTGTCTTCTAAAAAGTAAGTGGGACAAACAGGAAGTGACTTACCGTGAACGAGCCTCTGTTCCTGCACCATCAGCGAGCGATACTCGTCCCACTTCTCATGGAGGGTTTGCTGCATAAAGACAGGTGGGAGTTAGTACTTGGGGTCATGAGTGGACAGGATAGAGCAGTGTTTTTCCAACCACTGTGCCGCGGCCGTGAGATATTGTCTGCTGTGCCGTGGGAAATTATGCAACTTCGCCTAATTGGTCCAAAAAATATTTTTTGCAAATCAATAATTATAATAATGTGCCGTTGTCTAGTGCAGTGTTTTTCAGCCTTTTTTGGTATGTAAAAGGTATGTACCAAAAATGGACAAAAGGCAAGTCCCGCTAGGTCAGGGGTGTCCAAACTTTTTCCACTGAGGGCCGCACACTGAAAAATCAAAGCAAGCAGGGGCCATTTTGATATTTTTTATTTAAAAAACCAATACGATATATGTATAACAAATATACATTTAGGCCTCCACTCAGGCTTGATCCTGGGGACCCCAAAGGGTTTTGGTCCAAAAAATATAAAAAATGTGTCATTATTCAGTATTATTATTTGTATTATTATTCAAGTTTTAAATCTCTAGATAAACATTAGGTCTATCTGTCAATATAACATTTTTAAAGATTTAAGTTGTATGCTCTTTTTGTCAAAGAAAACCCAGTTTTTCATGGAAAAAACACAAAATATGCAATATTTTCACCCAATAAATATTTTTACCGGAATATTTGACATTATATAATAATTGGAGCCTTAAAAAGGTCAATAACTCATTATTGTTTTTTGAGCAATGACACTTAAAAACAAATCACACTAACATTATTGGGGATCCAAAAGGTTAAAGTGTTAAAAAATAAATTATAAATTTTTTTTACTGTTTACTTTTAACACAATAATCTCAACTTCAGATCTATCCGTCAATTATAAATGTTATTGTTTATGTTTTTTGTCTGTTCGTTTGAGGCCCTTCTTTAAAAAAAGACAGCTCAATTTTTTATATGGCAAACACAAAATATGCAACATTTTCCCCAAAAAATATCTGAAAGTGGAATATTTAATGTGACGTAATTGGAGCCTCGAATAGGTCAATAATTCATAATGACATTGATTTTGATTCATTATTATTTTTTGATGAAAGAAACAGCCTGCATGGCAGTTTTGTGTTATTAGAGTAAACATTGCAACATTTTCTTGTTACATTTCAACTGTCTGCTCTTTTATACAATTTTTTATATTTTTAATTTTTTCCAATCGTATTTTTAAAATGTGCCGTGGGGCCGATAAAAAATTACCTGCGGGCCGCAAATGGCCGCACTTTGGACACCCCTGCGCTAGGTAAAGGCACTGAAACATAGGAATGGCTATGCAAAACAAAAGTAAAACTGACCTGGCTACAAAGTAAACAAAAACAGAATGCTGGACGACAGCAAAAACTTACAGCGTGTGGAGCGGAGACGGCGTCCACAAAGTACGTCCGTACATGACATGACAATCAACAATGTCCCCACAAAGAAGGATAGCGAACGCACAACTTGAATAGTCTTGATTGCGACAACAAAGCAGGTGCGGGGAATAGCGCTCATAGGAAGGCGTGAAGCTGCTACAGGAGAACACCAACAAAACAGGAAGGGTCACCAAAATAACAGCGCAAGACAGAAACTAAAGCACTACACACAGGAAACAACAACAAACTCAAAATAAGGCACGACAATCTGGTGGAGTTTCATTTTTTAACCTTTTCTGCTGGTGGTGTGCCTCCATATTTTGTTATGAAAAAACTGTGCCTTGGCTCAAAAAAGGTTGCCTAAGACTGGGATAGAACACTTCCATGACATCTTGTCACTAATGGCTGCTGCTACATTGTGAAGTGGGGGATTAGCGGCACAGCTGCTCACGGCTTTTGGGGAGAGAAAATCTTGCCGGGAGACGGGAATGTGACAAAGTCTGGCCACGACAGGTGTGAGTGACAGGTGTGTGTGTGTGTGTGTGTGTGTGTGTACCTTCAGATACTGCAGTCGCGCCTCCAGCTCGGCTTTGCGGATGAGGTCGCTATAAATGGTCTCCAGCCTGGTTGGGAGAGGAAATGAGCAAGGTTTAAACAGGAAGTGCTTCTCAAACCTCCAGCAAAGAACATTTAACCTATGATCTTTTAATAATTGTACTTTTCACCTTTGACTTTAACAGGTAAAGACACGCCCCCTCACATCACCCACCTTAGAAAAGGACCGCCCCCTTTTGTGACGACTGTAGTTCTATTTGAAGCTCTAAAGAGTTTGTAAAAGGTGAATTTCTTCTAACAGTTTTTCGAATATTTTTTGACAAATTGTAAAAAGATGTAAACAAACTTTGTATTTATTTGTAGCAAATGTAGAAACATTGCAAAAATACATTTACTGTAATGTTGACAATTATGATGTTAATGACAAAAATGATCAAATATAGTACTTTAAATAGGATGTAAATAGAAGTGCATGAAACATGTTAATGACAAAAATGATCAAATATGGTACATTAAATGTACATTAAATAAGTACATGAAATATGTGAATATGAACAAAGATGATCAAATATGGTACATTAAATAGGATGTAAATAGAAGTACATGAAATATGATGTTAATATGACAAAGATGATCAAATATGTTACATTAAATAGGATGTAAATAGTAGTGGATGAAATATGATGACAAAGATGATCAAATATGGTACATTAAATGTACATTAAATAGGATGTAAATAGTAGTACATGAAATATGTGAATATGACAAAAATGATCAAATATGGTAGATTAAATGTACATTAAATAGGATGTAAATAAAAGTACATTAAATATATGATGTTAATATGACAAATGATCAAATATGGTACATTAAATAGGCTGTAAATAGAAGTGGATGAAATATGATAATGACAAAGATGATCAAATATGGTACATTAAATAGGATGTAAATAGAAGTGCATGAAATATGATATGACAAAAATGGTACATTAAATGTACATTAAATAGGATGTAAATAGTAGTACATGAAATATGTGAATATGACAAAGATGATCAAATATGGTACATTAAATGTACATTAAATAGGATGTACAAGAAATATGATGATAATATGACAAAAATGATCAAATATGGTACATTAAATAGGATGTAAATAGAAGTGGATGAAATATGATGACGACAAAGATGATTAAATATGGTACATTAAATGTACATTAAATAGGATGTAAATAGAAGTGCATGAAATATGATGACGACAAAGATGATCAAATATGGTACATTAAATAGGATGTAAATAGAAGTGGATGAAATATGATGACGACAAAGATGATCAAATATGGTACATTAAATGTACATTAAATAGGATGTAAATAGAAGTGCATGAAATATGATGACGACAAAGATGATCAAATATGGTACATTAAATAGGATTTAAATAGAAGTGGATGAAATATGATGACGACAAAGATGATCAAATATGGTACATTAAATGTACATTAAATAGGATGTAAATAGAAGTGCATGAAATATGATGACGACAAAGATGATCAAATATGGTACATTAAATGTACATTAAATAGGATGTAAATAGAAGTGCATGAAATATATGACAAAAATGGTACATTAAATAGGATGTACATAAAAGTACATGAAATATGATGTTAATATGACAAAAATTATCAAATATAGTACGGTACATTAAATAGGATGTAAATGGAAGTGCATGAAATATGATCTAATATGGTACATTAAATGTACATTAAATAGGATGTACATGAAATATGATGTTAATATGACAAAAATGATCAAATATGGTACATTAAATAGGATGTAAATAGAAGTGGATGAAATATGATGACGACAAAGATGATCAAATATGGTACATTAAATGTACATTAAATAGGATGTAAATAGAAGTGCATGAAATATGATGACGACAAAGATGATCAAATATGGTACATTAAATGTACATTAAATAGGATGTAAATAGAAGTGCATGAAATATGATGACGACAAAGATGATCAAATATGGTACATTAAATATGATGTAAATAGAAGTGGATGAAATATGATGACGACAAAGATGATCAAATATGGTACATTAAATAGGATGTAAATAGAAGTGCATGAAATATGATGACGACAAAGATGATCAAATATGGTACATTAAATGTACATTAAATAGGATGTAAATAGAAGTGCATGAAATACGATATGACAAAAATGGTACATTAAATGTACATTAAATAGGATGTACATAAAAGTACATGAAATATGATGTTAATATGACAAAAATTATCAAATATAGTACGGTACATTAAATAGGATGTAAATAGAAGTGCATGAAATATGATGATGACAAAGATGATCAAATATGGTACATTAAATCTACATTAAATAGGATGTAAATAGAAGTGCATGAAATATGATATGACAAAAATGGTACATTAAATGTACATTAAATAGGATGTACATAAAAGTACATGAAATATGATGTTAATGACAAAAATTATCAAATATAGTACGGTACATTAAATAGGATGTAAATAGAAGTGCATGAAATATGATGATGACAAAGATGATCTAATATGGTACATTAAATAGGATGTAAATAGAAGTACATGAAATATGATGTTAATATGACAAAGATGATCAAATACGTTACATTAAATAGGATGTAAATAGAAGTGGATGAAATATGATGAAGATGATCAAATACGTTACATTAAATAGGATGTAAATAGAAGTGGATGAAATAGGATGACAAAGATGATCAAATATGTTACATTAAATAGGATGTAAATAGAAGTGGATGAAATATGATGTTAATATGACAAAGATGATCAAATATGTTACATTAAATAGGATGTAAATAGAAGTGCATGAAATATGATAATGACAAAGATGATCAAATATGGTACATTAAATAGGATGTAAATAGAAGTACATGGAATATGATGTGAATAATAGATATGTAAATATGGTACATTTAAATAAAATGTGTAATAAACTATAATGTGAATATATTATGATATACAATGTGATGTAAAAATGGAACACTGATGTAATATGGTACTCAAAATAAGCTGTATGATCAAACACGATGTAAATATGGTTCTTCTGCCCTTTATTTTCTTGATGCCTTTATTTTGACATGCGCTGTGACATTGTGTGGAATGCACTTTTGTATGCATGCAGTACGTGCTTTTATTTTGACAGGACAACGTCGTCAAAGAGCCAGAGAGTCTTGTTACAAAATTGACTTTCAAGAGCCAGGTGGCTGGAAATCAGTAACATTTTTCATTTCAATCTTGAAGTTTGTAAACTTTCATTTTATTCACAATTACTTCATATTTTGTGCCTTTGAGGAGCCTCAGAATAATTCCATGCTTGTATATAAGGGTGTCTAATATATGTATTCTTTACTTTTAATTTGTAAAGTGTTCAAGCACTTCCTGACTCCCGTATTGAGTTTGGCTTGCAGTCACACATTACATTTGTGATGAAATATGGTACATTATTTATGGTTATGATCAAATGCCATGTAAATATGGTACATTTAGAACAGGGGTAACCAACGCGGTGCCCGCGGGCACCAGGTAGCCCGTAAGGACCAGATGAGTAGCCCGCTGGCCTGTTCTAAAAATAGCTCAAATAGCAGCACTTACCAGTGAGCTGCCTCTATTTATAAATTTTATTTATTTACTAGCAAGCTGGTCTCGCTTTGCTCTACATTTTTAATTCTAAGAGAGACAAAACTCAAATAGAATTTGAAAATCCAAGAAAATATTTTAAAGACTTGGTCTTCACTTGTTTAAATAAATTCTTTTTTTTTTTTTACTTTGCTTCTTATAACTTTCAGAAAGACAATTTTAGAGAAAAAATACAACCTTAAAAATTATTTTAGGATTTTTAAACACATATACCTTTTTACCTTTTAAATTCCTTCCTCTTCTTTCCTGACAATTTAAATCAATGTTCAAGTAATTATTTTTTTTTATTGTAAAGAATAATAAATACATTTTAATTTAATTCTTCAATTTAGCTTGTTTTTTCGACGAAGAATATTTGTGAAATATTTCTTCAAACTTATTATGATAAAAATTCAAAAAAATTATTCTGGCAAATCTAGAAAATCTGTAGAATCAAATTTAAATCTTATTTCAAAGTATTTTGAATTTCTTTTAAAATTTTTGTTCTGGAAAATCTAGAAGAAATAATGATTTGTTAGAAATATAGCTTGGTCCAATTTGTTATATATTCTAACAAAGTGCAGATTGGATTTTAACCTATTTAAAACATGTCATCAAAATTCTAAAATTAATTTTAATCAGGAAAAATTACTAATGATGTTCCATAAATTATTTTTTAAATGTTTTCAAAAAGATTCGAATTAGCTAGTTTTTCTCTTCTTTTTTTCGGTTGAATTTTGAATTTTAAAGAGTCGAAATTGTCATTTTTTTTTCGTGTTTTCTCCTCTTTTAAACCGTTCAATTAAGTGTAAATATCATTAATTATTAATAATAACATAGAGTTAAAGGTAAATTGAGCAAATTGGCTATTTCTGGCAATTTATTTAAGTGTGTATCAAACTGGTAGCCCGTCGCATTAATCAGTACCCAAGAAGTAGCTCTTGCTTTCAAAAAGGTTGCTGACCCCTGATTTAGAATATAAAATGGTCCTTTAAATAAGAGGATCAAATATAATGTGAATAATATACATTATATACATGTAAAATTGTACTTTTAAACAATATGTGATCAAATATGATACATTTGATATATGATATAAAATGGTCCTTTAAATAAGATGATCAAATATGATGTAAATATGGTACATTTATGACAAATGGAACAATATATGTTATTAAATGGTACTTCAAATCAAACATGGTGGTGATACATGAAGAAATATAATGTGGTACCTTAGTGTGTTTCCACTGGCTTTGATGAGTTGTACAATCTCTTTGTGCAGAAATCCTTCTACAGGCGCATGGTTGACGCTGGCGATGGTGTCACCTGTGAACATGAACACACCTTCAGCCTCACTAACATAGCCAGGTACCTTCATCCTCACTAACTACAACATAGCCAGGTACCTTCATCCTCACTAACAAAGCCAGGTACCTTCATCCTCACTAACATAGCCAGGTACCTTCATCCTCACTAACTACAACATAGCCAGGTACCTTCATCCTCACTAACAAAGCCAGGTACCTTCATCCTCACTAACATAGCCAGGTACCTTCATCCTCACTAACTACAACATAGCCAGGTACCTTCATCCTCACTAACTAGAATATAGCCAGGTACCTTCATCCTCACTAACTACAACATAGCCAGGTACATTACATGGTCACTAACTAGAACATAGCTAGGTACCTTCATGGTCACTAACTAGAACATAGCTAGGTACCTACATGGTCACTAACTAGAACATAGCTAGGTACCTACATGGTCACTAACTAGAACATAGCCAGGTACCTTCATGGTCACTAACTAGAACATAGCTAGGTACCTACATGGTCACTAACTAGAACATAGCCACGTACCTTCATGGTCACTAACTAGAACATAGCCAGGTACCTTCATGGTCACTAACTAGAACATAGCTAGGTACCTACATGGTCACTAACTAGAACATAGCCAGGTACCTTCATGGTCACTAACTAGAACATAGCCAGGTACCTTCATGGTCACTAACTAGAATAAAACCAGGTGTGTGTGCTAAGTGAACAACAAAGTGCAGACTGAGGGGAGTCAGAGTCATTCAGGAAGTGAAACTAAAGTGAGAGAAATAAACAACTAGCTTGGGAACATTCTCTAGTTTCCTTCTTTCGGCTGGCTGGTGGAAAAAAACATGAGTGATTGGCAGTGACATGTGACCTTGTCACCTCTGACCCCGCCCTCCCAGCTCTAATTTGAAGACCGTTGCATAAATGAAGGTTTGCTTGACCAGGAAGTGACTACTGTAAATACAATTCAATCCTCTATTCAGTACGCTACAGTCTTAAAAACTAAACAACCAGGATCTCAAACCAAAATCCTCACCTTTAACAGCTGCGGCTGTAGGCAACCCCCCTGATGTGTTTTTAAAAGAAGCCACACAAAATGTTGCCGTGAAAGGGGCCCCACAAAGAAGTGTTTACATGTAGAAAAAAGTCCTATTATGACTCCTTAGCCTTTAAGAGACCAGACGTGTGTGTGCTATCCAGTTTGCACGTGTTTTAGTACATGTAAACCTACTATAGTAGTTGGTGTTTTTTCCCAGGACTACTGGATGTTTTACTGTGTTTTTACTTTGCAACTACAACATACTTTTAACTTATTCAGGCTCCTGGTTTTTCAGCAATTGAACATGCAAAAAATTTGCCAAAAAACCCCCCACAATTTTAAGATGTTTAGTGTTTAAAGAATGTACAAATAATCAACAGAGTTGACATAAAAACATAACCCATTCATCCAAATCAATCACTATGTCTGTTTCAGTCACTGTGTTATTTAGTCACTACAGTAATTATGTTCACATCCACAGGAACCACATGGGTTAGCCTACTCTATACAGTATTTACAACCTTACTAGTGTTCACTTCACAGCCACAGATGGTTCATCTAGTTATTGACATTATTTACACATTAATTAATTTGTCTGTTTCAGTCACTATGTTATTTAGTCACTACAGTAATTATGTTCACATCCACAGGAACCACATGGGTTAGCCTACTCTATACAGTATTTACAACCTTACTAGTGTTCACTTCACAGCTACAGATGGTTCATCTAGTTATTGACGTTATTTACATATTTGTCTGTTTCAGTCACTGTTATTTAGTCACTACAGTAATTATGTTGACATCCACCAGTATTTACAACCTTACTAGTGTTCACTTCACAGCCACCAGTGGTTCATCCAGTTGACATTATTTACATATTTGTCTGTTTCAGTCACTATGTTATTTAGTCACTACTGTAATTATGTTCACATCCACAGGAACCACATGGGTTAGCCTACTCCATACAGTATTTACAACCTTACTAGTGTTCACTTCACAGCCACAGATGGTTCATCTAGTTATTGACATTATTTACATATTTGTTTCAGTCACTATGTTATTTAGTCACTACAGTAATTGTGTTGACATCCACAGGAACCACATGGGTTAGCCTACTCTATACAGTATTTACAACCTTACTAGCGTTCACTTCACAGCCACAGATGGTTCATCTAGTTATTGACATTATTTACATATTTGTCTGTTTCAGTCACTATGTTACTTAGTCACTACAGTAATTATGTTGACATCCACAGGAACCACATGGGTTAGCCTACTCTATACAGTATTTACAACCTTACTAGCGTTCACTTCACAGCCACAGATGGTTCATCTAGTTATTGACATTATTTACATATTTGTCTGTTTCAGTCACTATGTTACTTAGTCACTACAGTAATTATGTTGACATCCACAGGAACCACATGGGTTAGCCTACTCTATACAGTATTTACAACCTTACTAGCGTTCACTTCACAGCCACAGATGGTTCATCTAGTTATTGACATTATTTACATATTTGTTTCAGTCACTATGTTATTTAGTCACTACAGTAATTGTGTTGACATCCACAGGAACCACATGGGTTAGCCTACTCTATACAGTATTTACAACCTTACTAGCGTTCACTTCACAGCCACAGATGGTTCATCTAGTTATTGACATTATTTACATATTTGTCTGTTTCAGTCACTATGTTACTTAGTCACTACAGTAATTATGTTGACATCCACAGGAACCACATGGGTTAGCCTACTCTATACAGTATTTACAACCTTACTAGTGTTCACTTTACAGCTACAGATGGTTCATCTAGTTATTGACATTATTTACATATTTGTCTGTTTCAGTCACTGTTATTTAGTCACTACAGTAATTATGTTGACATCCAAAGGAACCACATGGGTTAGCCTACTCTATACAGTATTTACAACCTTACTAGTGTTCACTTTACAGCTACAGATGGTTCATCTAGTTATTGACATTATTTACATATTTGTCTGTTTCAGTCACTGTTATTTAGTCACTACAGTAATTATGTTCACATCCACAGGAACCACATGGGTTAGCCTACTCTATACAGTATTTACAACCTTACTAGTGTTCACTTTACAGCTACAGATGGTTCATCTAGTTATTGACATTATTTACATATTTGTCTGTTTCAGTCACTGTTATTTAGTCACTACAGTAATTATGTTGACATCCACAGGAACCACATGTGTTAGTCTACTCTATACAGTATTTACAACCTTACTAGTGTTCACTTCACAGCCACCAGTGGTTCATCCAGTTATTGACATTATTTACATATTTGTCTGTTTCAGTCACTATGTTATTTAGTCACTACAGTAATTATGTTGACATCCAAAGGAACCACATGGGTTAGCCTACTCTATACAGT
Source organism: Entelurus aequoreus (assembly GCF_033978785.1). Classification (NCBI taxonomy): domain Eukaryota; kingdom Metazoa; phylum Chordata; class Actinopteri; order Syngnathiformes; family Syngnathidae; genus Entelurus; species Entelurus aequoreus. Next base: position 7,337,389 of record NC_084737.1, on the reverse strand, counting down.
ATTTACAACCTTACTAGTGTTCACTTCACAGCCACCAGTGGTTCATCCAGTTATTGACATTATTTACATATTTGTCTGTTTCAGTCACTATGTTATTTAGTCACTACAGTAATTATGTTGACATCCACAGGAACCACATGGGTTAGTCTACTCTATACAGTATTTACAACCTTACTAGTGTTCACTTCACAGCCACAGGTGGTTCATGTAGTTATTTACATTATCCATACATTACTTTGTCTGTTTCTTGCAACTTACCGACTTTAAGTCCTGCCAGCTGTGCTGGGCTGTCCTGGTGCACTTTGCACACAAAGGTGCACATCTCCACCGCGTTTTGGTCCTGGTGGTGCAGGCCGTACGTCTGCAAGACACGAGAGGACCTTGCATTCAGACACTTCCTGTTTCCCGCGTGACGCTCTCGCCACGCCGCATGATTGATGTCAGCGTGCCGGAGACCGCAGACATGTGGCTGGGGGACGCAGACATGTGGCGCTGACACGCAACTTTGCTCCGACACGACAACTCTGAGGTGGTAGTGGTGAGCATCACATGACAGTGGTCACTACACACTAGTGTTGTCCCCAAACCAATATTTTGGTACCGGTACCAAAATGTATTTCGGTACTTTGATACTTTTCTAAATAAAGGGGACCACAAAAAAAGTCATTATTGGCTTTATTTTAATAAAAAAATGTTAGGGTACATGAAACATATTTTTTATTATTGCAATTTAGTCCTTAAATAAAATAGTGAACATACTAGACAACTTGTCTTTTAGTAGTAAGTAAACAAACAAAGACTCCTAATTAGTCTGCTGACGTATGCAGTAACATATTGTGTCATTTATACACCTATTATTTTGTACACAAAAAGGACAAGCTGTAAAAAAAACAATTGTTAATCCACTTGTTTATTTACTGTTAATATCTGCTTATTTTCTGTTTCAACATGTTCTATCTACACTTCTGTTAAAATGTAATAATCACTTATTCTTCTCTTCTTTGATACTTTACATTAGTTTTGGATGATACCACACATTTAGGTATCGATCCGATACCAAGTAGTTACAGGATCATACATTGGTCATAATTTAATTCCTCATGTGTCCAGGGACATATTTACTGACTTTATAAACATAATATGAATAAAAAAAATTTAATAAAAAGATTTTGTGATGCTAAAAAAATATCGCTGTAATCATAGAAGTATCGACTAGATACGCTCTTGTACTTGGTATCATTACAGTGGATGTCAGGTGTCGATCCACCCATGGCGTTTGTTTACATTGTGACGCCGGTGAGCTATTGTACCCTCCTACGGTGTGTAGTGAAGCATGTTTAGCTATTCCTCGTCCTCCAGTGATAATGATACTTGTAAGAAACATATTTTATTTGTCGCCATGGAGGCGAGGATTAGTGATTTTGAAGTAGCTAAAACACTACCGACTCCAGATGGATGTTCGTGTCTTAAAGCAGCTCTTCCTGAGGGTGTTTCAGTGTTATAACTTCACCTTTATCTTTACTTTTTACACCAAAATGCGTCCATTCTCCCTTTTCTGTCCACACACTATGTCGGTTTGTAAGTACTCCGTGTGTGTGCGCTGCCGAACATGCTCCTCTGCTCGTAAAACCAGCAATGTCACCACGTGGCAACGACGGGGAGCTGGTTGAGTGGTACTATTTAGAGGCGGTAAATGATGAATTAGTATGGCAGTAATATACTAGTACCGCTATATTGTACAACCCTACTACACACATGCTCGCCATCTGTTTCTCCTCCCACAATCCTTCAAAGACTCTTTGTCGGCGTACACTTGCTTTGAAAAACCACGTGTGAGGCCGCATTGGTCGCAAACAACAACAACAACAACAGTGCTCCGCCATTGTTGTTTCTTGTGTTGTTGCTGGCGCATGAATCTACCACAGATGTGACGGAGCGCGTCCAAGCCTTGTGGTCCAAGTGGTTTCTCGGTCGACGTCACAAAGTTGTCTTTTGGCGGGACCAGCGTACACGATAATTACCTCCGCCGACGAGGTTACGAGTTCATAGGCGTCCGATTTTCTTACTTAGTATGCAACTTCCTGTCGACTCTTTTTAAATGATGACTCAGCAGGAAGCTCATCTTACATGTTTTGTTGTGATTATACCCAAAGAGTTGCCAAAGAGACTCAGAACAACCTCCGTCGGGGCGTCCTAACTTTTGTATCACGCATGCAGGAAAACTAGTGTTTTAACACATGACGGGACTGTCTGTGAACGTGTCAAACACGGGACGACCTCCACTTGGGCGTCCTAACTTTTGTATCACGCATGCAGGAAAACTAGTGTTTTAACACATCATGGCGGGACTGTCTGTGAACGTGTCAAACACGGGACAACCTCCACTTGGGCGTCCTAACTTTTGTCCGCCCGTGCAGAAAAACTAGTGTTTTAACACATCATGACGGGACTGTCTGTGAACGCCTCAAACACGGGACAACCTCCACTTGGGCGTCCTAACTTTTGTCCGCCCGTGCAGCGTTTTAACACATCATGACGGGACTGTCTGTGAATGCGTCAAACCCGGGACAATCTCCACTTGGGCGTCCTAACTTTTGTCCGCCCGTGCAGAAAAACTAGTGTTTTAACACATCATGACGGGACTGTCTGTGAACGCGTCAAACACGGGACAACCTCCACTTGGGCGTCCTAACTTTTGTCCGGCCGTGCATAAAAACTAGTGTTTTAACACATTATGATGGGACTGTCTGTGAACGCGTCAAACACGGGACAACCTCCACTTTGGCGTCCTAACTTTTGTCCGGCCATGCATGAAAACTAGTGTTTTAACACATCATGACGGGACTGTCTGTGAACGCGTCAAACACGGGACAACCTCCACTTGGGCGTCTTAACTTTTGTATCACGCATGCAGGAAAACTAGTGTTTTAACACATTATGACGGGACTGTCTGTGAAGGCGTCAAACACGGGACAACCTCCACTTGGGCGTCCTAACTTTTGTCCGCCCGTGCAGAAAAACTAGTGTTTTAACACATCATGACGGGACTGTCTGTGAACGCGTCAAACACGGGACAACCTCCACTTGGGCGTCCTAACTTTTGTCCGGCCGTGCATAAAAACTAGTGTTTTAACACATTATGATGGGACTGTCTGCGAACGCGTAAAACACGGGACAACCTCCACTTGGGTGTCCTAACTTTTGTCCGGCCATGCATAAAAACTAGTGTTTTAACACATTATGATGGGACTGTCTGCGAACGCGTCAAACACGGGACAACCTCCACTTGGGTGTCCTAACTTTTGTCCGGCCATGCAGAAAAACTAGTGTTTTAACACATCATGACGAGACTGTCTGTGAACGCGTCAAACACGGGACAACCTCCACTTGGGCGTCCTAACTTTTGTATCACGCATGCAGGAAAACTAGTGTTTTAACACATTATGACGGGACTGTCTGTGAACGCGTCAAACACGGGACAACTTCCACTTGGGCGTCCTAACTTTTGTCCGCCCGTGCAGAAAAACTAGTGTTTTAACACATTATGACGGGACTGTCTGTGAACGCGTCAAACACGGGACAACCTCCACTTGGGCGTCCTAACTTTTGTATCACACATGCAGGAAAACTAGTGTTTTAACACATCATGACGGGACTGTCTGTGAACGTGTCAAACACGGGACAACCTCCACTTGGGCGTCCTAACTTTTGTCCGCCCGTGCAGAAAAACTAGTGTTTTAACACATTATGACGGGACTGTCTGTGTTGACAATTTAGCGACGAGCAATTTTAAGAAAGTGACTGGCCACAAACCTCTTTTAGGACACTTTCTGGCTCACTTTTTGTATCTCACGCATTCATGAAAATTATATGCACATGTGTCATGGCCAATTATGCAAATTACACACATTTACTCATTAAAATATGACAAGTGGTGTCCACACTTGGAAGCTGTCACAATAAAAGTGCATTTCTTCCAGATTTGGCAGCAATGTAGTTTGTTGTGTCTAAATAACATTATGCTGCTTTTGGCAGATGTCTGCGCTCTTGTTTTGAAATGAAAAAAAAAGAAAAAAAAAAGGGGACTTTGGCCGACATATCAACGTTCAAATACATTGTTGCTAATTGTGTTGCCGTGGCAACCGCCACTGTGACTTCCTCTTGTGCGTCATTGTTCCTCTTGTCAACTAACCACCACGCACGCCAACAGACAGGAAGTGGACACGTCAAGCTGCCGACCGCATGAGCTCACTTCCTCCCGGCCACGAGGATGCAGGAAGGGAGGGGAAATTTTGTGAATGGAACAAAAAGTTTTGTATCGTTTTCTGTTCCTGCGTTGTCAACTTTGGACAAATGTGAGATTTTGAGGGTAACGAAACTCTTAGTTAGCAAAATAAAAGTCCGTGTTCTTACCTGGATCTCAAAACCAAACGTCTGCTGGTCCATCTTCTCCAGCACCACCACCTTCCTGAACACCACACATGACAAACATCTCAGTGATTGACAGCCCAATTTGGGGGGGAAAAAGCAGGCTTCACTACACTTATTTTTGACATTTTTGACTATTTATTTTATTCTGCAGCAAATATGCTAACCTGGAATGATGTTAGCATTTGGCCCACATAGCTATGCTACTGTTGCTGACAAATGATGTTAAAATGTAATAATAGCATGAAGCTCACATAGCTATGCTCCTGTTGCTAACCAAATACGATGTAAAAATATAATGATAGCATGTAGCTCACTTAGCTATGCTACTGTTGCTAACTGACAAATGATGTTAAAATGTAATGATAGCATGACGCTCACTTAGCTATGCTCCTGTTGCTAACCTGGCATGATGTAAAAATGTGATGTTAGCATTTGGCCCACATAACTATGCTACTGTTGCTAACTGACAAATGATGTTAAAATGTAATGATAGCATGACGTTCACTTAGCTATGCTACTGTTGCTAACCAAATATGATGTAAAAAAAAATATGATAGCATGTAGCTCACTCTAACTATGCTACTGTTGCTAACATAGCATGATGTAAAAAAAATGATAGCATGTAGCTGACATTGCTATGTTAGAATGATGTAAAAATGTAATGATAGCATGAAGCTCACTTAGCTACGCTACTGTTGCTAACGTAGCATTTGTAAAAAAAAAGATAGCATGTACCTGACATTGCTATGCTACTGTTGCTAACCTGGCATGATGTAAAAATTTAATGTTGGCATTTGGCCCACATAACTATGCTACTGTTGCTAACTGACAAATGATGTTAAAATGTAATGATAGCATGACGTTCACTTAGCTATGCTAGTGTTGCTAACCAAATATGATGTAAAAAAAAATATGATAGCATGTAGCTCACTTAGCTATGCTACTGTTGCTAACGTAGCATGATGTAAAAAAATTATAGCATGTAGCTGACATTGCTATGTTAGAATGATGTAAAAATGTAATGATAGCATGAAGCTCACTTAGCTACGCTACTGTTGCTAACGTAGCATTTGTAAAATAAAATAAAAATGATAGCAGGTAGCTGACATTGCTATGCTACTGTTGCTAACCTGGCATGATGTAAAAATGTAACGTTAGCATTTGGCCCACATAACTATGCTACTGTTGCTAACTGACAAATGATGTTAAAATGTAATGATAGCATGAAGCTCACTTAGCTATGCTACTGTTGCTAATGTAGCATGATGTAAAAAAAATAATGATAGCATGTAGCTGACATTGCTATGCTTCTGTTGCTAAGTTAAAATTATGTAAAAATTTAATGATAGCGTGGACCATCCACGCTAACGTAGCATGATGTAAAAAAATAATGATAGCATGTAACTGACATTGCTACGCTCCTGTTGCTAACCTGGCATGATGTAAAAATGTAATGATAGCATGTAGCTCACGTTGCTAACCAAATATGATGTAAAAATTTAATGATAGCATGTAGCTCCCATAGCTAAGCTACTGTTGCTAACCAAATATGATGTAAAAATATAATGATAACATGTAGCTGACATAGTTATACTTATTTCGCTAAGTTAGAATGATGTAAAAATGTAATGATAGTGTGTAGCTTATATGGCTATGCTACTGTTTCTAACTTAAAATGATGTACAATGTAATTTTAGCATGTAGCTCAAATAGCTACGCTCGTGTTGCTAACCTGCCATGATGTAAAAATGTAATGATAGCATGTAGCTCACATAGATATGCTACTGTGGCTAACCTAGAATGACGTAAAAATTCAATGATAGCATGTAGCTAACATAGCTAACCTACTGTTGCTAACTTAGTATGATGTAAAAATATAATGATAGCATGTAGCTCACACAGCTATGCTAATTTTACTCAATTAAATTTATATAAAAAATATGTTAGCATGTAGCTTACATAACTACGCCAGTGTTGCTAACCTAGCATGATGTAAACATGTATTGTCTGCATGTAGCTCACATAGCTATGCTAGCGGTGCTAACGAATCCTTTGAAGTTGCACTACTTGTGGTATGGAGTATTTTAATGTTGCGATGGGAATGAAATATGAGCTGCAGACTTGATTCAAATGTGATCTTAAAGAACATTCTAGTAGTGAGTAATGCTGTTCCTACCTTTGTGGTTCTGTTTGTGTGTGAGGCTTCCATGTCTGCGAGTCGCCAGCCTGCCAAAGACAAAACAAAGGCGTCACACACCTGAGGCGGGTTCTCCTTAGGGGGGGTTTCCTGGGGCACGCCCACTTAGCACATAACAAGCCCTGCCATTAACCGGTTGAGGCTGAGTTGTGTATTTTTAGGCCGGGTCTGAGTCATGGAAAGTACACACGGTGAAACTGCTGCTTGTTTACTTGCACACACACATTCTTGTATTTGTTTACTTGCACACACACATTCTTGTATTTGTTTACTTGCACACACACATTCTGGTATTTCTTACCTTCTTGAGACCTGAGAAAAATGCCTACCTCTTTAGGACCAGCCTTTCTAGATATATAAAGATGTGTATTTGCAACATTAATAATATATACATACTATGCACATATAAAAAAGCTTGTGAAAAATGAGTTGGAATTTCACAAGAAAAAGGTCACAATTTCACAAGAAAAACTTAGAATTTTGGCAGTATTATAATAAAAGTTGTCATTTTACTCAACGCAAGTCCAATATTTTACAAAAAAAACTGAACATTTGTGCAATACTATGATAAAAGTTGGAATTTTACTCAACAACAGTCGCAATTTTACAAGAAAAGCTTAACATTTTGGCAATTTCATGAAAAGAGTCGCAATTTTACTCGACAAAAGTCACAATTTTATAAGAAAACTTTAAAATGTTGGCAATAATAATAATTGGAATTTCACTTGGCAAAATTGTGACAAAAAGTTCACTATTTTACAAGAACAACAAAAAAAATAGTCCATTTTGCATTAAAAAGTAATAATTTTACATACAATTTTTATAATTTTACGAGAAAATATTGCAATATTACAGAAACAGAAAGAATATGAGAAATTCTTCCTAATTTTATAAGAAAAAAGTTGACAACATTGTGAGAAAAAGATTGTTTTTAGTTAATGTATTTTTTTGAATTTTTTGTTTGTAATTGTTTTTTAATCTTCCTTATTTATTACTTCAAGTTATTACAGTATGTCTCTATACATATTTATTTATTTATTTTTAATTTATTTTGGCCAGAGGGGGCGAATTTTAATCTCTTACACACACTTGTTATTACATATGTTGGCCAGAGGGGGAGCACTTCAACATTTTTACACGCACTTGTTATTTCATATGTTGAAAGTCAATTTTTTTGGGACCACCCTCATTTTGATACATGTCACCACAAATGGGACATTGTCTATTAGATGCAATGTTATTGATTTATGTCATCACTTGTTCACACCTCCTCATATGGAAGATACTTTTCCTTCTCCATGTCTCAAGAAGGGTAGAAATACAACACACACACACACACACACACACACGCACACACACACACACACACACGCACACACCCACGCACACACACACACACACGTGTATTTCTAACCTTCTTGAGACCTGAGAAAAATGCCTCCCTCTTTAGGACCAGCCTTTCTAGATATATAAAGAAGTGTATTTACAACATTAATAATATATACATACTATGCAAATATAAAAAAGCTTGTTGTGAAAAATGAGTTGGAATTTCACAAGAAAAAGGTCACAATTTCACAAGAAAAACTTAGAATTTTGGCAGTATTATAATAAAAGTCGTCATTTTACTCAACGCAAGTCCAATATTTTACAAGAAAAACTGAACATATGTGCAATATTATGATAAAAGTTGGAATTTTACTCAACAGTCGCAATTTTACATGAAAAGCTTAACATTTTGGCAATTTCATGAAAAGAGTCGTCATTTTACTCGACAAAAGTAACAATTTGGTAAGAAAACTTTAAAATGTTGGCAATATTATAATAATAATTGGAATTTTACAAAAGTCATAATTTTGTTCAAAAAATTTCACTATTTTACAAGAACAACAAAAAAATTGGCAATATTGTGATAAGTCCATTTTGCATTTAAAAGTAATAATTTTACATAAAAATGTTATAATTTTGCGAGAAAATATTGCAATATTACAGAAACAAAGAATGAGACATTTTTCCTAATTTTATAAGAAAGTTGACACATTGTGAGAAAAATACTGATTTTAGTTCATCTATTTTTTAGTTTTTTTGAATTTTTTGTTTGCAATTATTTTTTAATCTTCCTTATTTATTACTTCAAGTTATTACAGTATGTCTCTATATACATATTTATTTATTTATTTTAAATTAATTTTGGCCAAAGGGGGCGAACTTTAATCTCTTACACACACTTGTTATTACATGTGTTGGCCAGAGGGGGAGCACTTCAAATGTTTACGCACACTTGTTATTTCATATGTTGACAGTCAACTTTTTTGGGACCACCCTCATTTTGATAGATGTCACCACAAATGAGACATTGTCTATTAGATGCAATGTTATTGATCTATGTCATCACTTGTTCACACCTCCTCATATGGAAGATACTTTTCCTTCTTCATGTCTCAAGAAGGGTAGAAATACAACACACACACACACACACACACACACACACACACACACACACACACACACACACACACACACACACACACAAACACACACGTGTATTTCATTAATAATATATACATACTATGCACATATAAAAAAGCTTGTTGTAAAAAATGAGTTGGAATTTCACAAGAAAAACTTAGAATGTTGGCAGTATTATAATAAAAGTCGTCATTTTACTCAACGCAAGTCAGAATTTTACATGCAAAACTGAAAATGTGTGCAATATTATGATAAGAGTCGCAATTTTACAAGACAAGCTTAACATTTTGGCAACTTTATGAAAAAGAGTCGTAATTTTACTCGACGAGACAATTTTATAAGAAAACTTTTGGCAATATTATAATAATAATAATCGGGAGTTTTACTTGGCAAACATTACCCTAAAAAAATGTCACCATTTTACAAGAACAACCAAAAAAATTGGCAATATTGTGATAAAAGTCAGAATTTTATGTGACAAATGTCACCATTTTGCATTCAAAAGTAATAATTTTACATAAAAAAGTAATAATTTTACATAAAAAAGTAATAGTTTTACGCGCAAATATTGCAATATCACTGCGACAGAAAGAATATGAGAATTTTTTCCCAATTTTACGAAAAAAGTTGACACATTGTGAGAAAAATACTGCTTATAGTTATTTTTATTTTTTTTGCATTTTTTGTTTGTAATTGGTTTTTAATCTTCATTATTTACTTCAAGTTATTACAGTATGTCTCCATATACATATTTATTGAATTTTTTCAATAAATTGTGGCCAAAGGAGGTGCATTTCAATTTCTTACACACACTTGTTATTTCATATGTTGGCCAGATGGGGACACTTTTAAAAGCGACACACAGTCAATGTGAAAAATCCCTCCTTTTTGGGACCACCCTCATTTTGATAGATGTCACCACAAATGAGACATTGTCTATTAGATGCAATGTTATTGATTTATGTCATCACTTGTTCACACCTCCTCATATGGAAGATACTTTTCCTTCTTCATGTCTCAAGAAGGGTAGAAATACAACACACACACACACACACTTGTGTATTTCTAACCTTCTTGAGACCTGAGAAAAATGCCTCCCTCTTTTGGACCAGCCTTTCTAGATATATAAAGAAGTGTATTTACAACATTAATAATATATACATACTATGCAAATATAAAAAAGCTTGTTGTGAAAAATGAGTTGGAATTTCACAAGAAAAAGGTCACAATTTCACAAGAAAAACTTAGAATTTTGGCAGTATTATAATAAAGTCGTCATTTTACTCAACGCAAGTCACAATTTTACAAGCAAAACTGAACATGTGTGCAATATTATGATAAAAGTTGGAATTTTATCAATAAAAGTCGCAATTTTACAAGAAAAGCTTAACATTTTGGCAACTTTATGAAAAAGAGTCGTAATTTTACTCGACGAGACAATTTTATAAGAAAACTTTTGGCAATATTATAATAATCGGGAGTTTTACTTGGCAAAATTATGACAAAAGTCATAATATACCTAAAAAAATTTCACTATTTTACAAGAACAACAACAAAATTGGTCATATTGTGATAAGTCAGAATTTTATGTGACAAATGATAAAAAGTAATAATTTTACATTAAAAAAGTTATAATTTTACATAAAAAAGTCGTAATTTTACGAGCAAATATTGCAATATTACTGAGACAGAAAGAATATGATTCTTTTCCCCCCAATTTTACGAAAAAAGTTGACACATTTTGAGAAAAATACTGCTTATAGTTATTTTTTTGCATTTTTTGTTTGTAATTGGTTTTTAATCTTCATTATTTACTTCAAGTTATTACAGTATGTCTCTATATACATATTTATTTTATTTTTTTAATAAATTGTGGCCAAAGGAGGTGCATTTCAATTTCTTACACACACTTGTTATTTCATATGTTGACCAGAGGGGGAGCACTTTTAAAAGTCAATGTGAAAAATCCCTCCTTTTTGGGCCCACCCTCATTTTGATAGATGTCACCACAAATGAGACATTGTCTATTAGATGCAATGTTATTGATTTATGTCATCACTTGTTCACACCTCCTCATATGGAAGATACTTTTCCTTCTTCGTGTCTCAAGAAGGGTAGAAATACAAGAACACACACACACACACACACACACACACACACACACACACACACACACACACACACACACACACACACACACACACGTATTTCTAACCTTCTTGAGACCTGAGAAAAATGCCTACGTCTTTAGGACCACCCTCACATACTATGCACATATAAAAAAGCTTGTTGTAAAAAATGAGTTGGAATTTCACAAGAAAAAGGTCACAATTTCACAAGAAAAACTTAGAATGTTGGCAGTATTATAATAAAAGTCGTCATTTTACTCAACGCAAGTCAAAATTTTACAAGCAGAACTGAACATGTGTGCAATATTATGATAAAAGTTGGAATTTTATCAATAAAAGTCGCAATTTTACAAGAAAAGCTTAACATTTTGGCAACTTTATGAAAAAGAGTTGTAATTTTACTCGACGAGACAATTTTATAAGAAAACTTTTGACAATATTATAATAATAATCGGGAGTTTTACTTGGCAAAATTATGACAAAAGTCATAATATACCTAAAAAAATGTCACTATTTTACAAGAACAACAACAAAATTGGCCATATTGTGATAAGTCAGAATTTTATGTGACAAATGATAAAAAAGTAATAATTTTACATAAAAAAGTCATAATGTTACGAGCAAATATTGCAATATTACTGAGACAGAAAGAATATGAATTTTCCCCCCCCCAATTTTACGAAAAAAGTTGACACATTTTGAGAAAAATACTGCTTATAGTTATTATTTTTTTGCATTTTTTGTTTGTAATTGAAGTGAGAAGTGAATTATATTTATATAGCGCTTTTCTCTAATGACTCAAAGCGCTTTACGTAGTGAAACCCAATATCTAAGTTACATTTAAACCAGTGTGGGTGGCACTGGGAGCAGGTGGGTAAAGTGTCTTGCCCAAGGACACAACGGCAGTGACTAGGACGGCGGAAGCGGGGATCGAACCCGGAACCCTCAAGTTGCTGGCACGGCCACTCTACCAACCGAGCTATACCGCCCATATTGGTTTTTAATCTTCATTATTTACTTCAAGTTATTACAGTATGTCTCTATATACGTATTTATTGAATTTTTTCAATAAATTGTGGCCTAAGGAGGTGCATTTCAATTTCTTACACACACTTGTTATTTCATATGTTGGCCTGAGGGGGGAGCACTTTTAAAAGTCAATGTGAAAAATCCCTCCTTTTTGGGCCCACCCTCATTTTGATAGATGTCACCACAAATGAGACATTGTCTATTAGATGCAATGTTATTGATTTATGTCATCACTTGTTCACACCTCCTCATATGGAAGATACTTTTCCTTCGTGTCTCAAGAAGGGTAGAAATACAAGAACACACACCCGCACACACACACACATGTATTTCTAACCTTCTTGAGACCTGAGAAAAATGCCTACGTCTTTAGGACCACCCTCACATACTATGCACATATAAAAAAGCTTGTTGTAAAAAATGAGTTGGAATTTCACAAGAAAAAGGTCACAATTTCACAAGAAAAACTTAGAATGTTGGCAGTATTATAATAAAAGTCGTCATTTTACTCAATGCAAGTCAAAATTTTACAAGCAGAACTGAACATGTGTGCAATATTATGATAAAAGTTGAAATTTTATCAATAACAGTCGCAATTTTACAAGAAAAGCTTAACATTTTGGCAACTTTATGAAAAAGACTTGTAATTTTACTCGACGAGACAATTTTATAAGAAAACTTTTGGCAATATTATAATAATAATCGGGAGTTTTACTTGGCAAAATTATGACAAAAGTCATAATATACCTAAAAAAATGTCACTATTTTACAAGAACAACAACAAAATTGGCCATATTGTGATAAGTCAGAATTTTATGTGACAAATGATAAAAAAAAAGTAATAATTTTACATTAAAAAAGTTATAATTTTACAGCCCTTTGAGACACTTGTGATTTAGGGCTATATAAATAAACATTGATTGATTGATTGATAAAAAAGTCGTAATTTTACGAGCAAATATTGCAATATTACTGAGACAGAAAGAATATGAATTTTTTTTCCCAATTTTACGAAAAAAGTTGACACATTTTGAGAAAAATACTGCTTATAGTTATTTTTTTGCATTTTTTTTTGTAATTGGTTTTTAATCTTCATTATTTACTTCAAGTTATTACAGTATGTCTCTATATACGTATTTATTCAATTTTTTCAATAAATTGTGGCCAAAGGAGGTGCATTTCAATTTGTTACACACACTTGTTATTTCATATGTTGGCCAGAGGGGGAGCACTTTTAAAAGTCAATGTGAAAAATCCCTCCTTTTTGGGACCACCCTCATTTTGATAGACGTCACCACAAATGAGACATTGTCTATTAGATGCAATGTTATTGATTTATGTCATCACTTGTTCACACCTCCTCATATGGAAGATACTTTTCCTTCTTCATGTCTCAAGGATAGAAACACACACACACTCTCTCACACACACACACACACACACACACACACACACACACACACACACACACACACACACACACACACACACACACCTCTTGGCTGTTGTAAAGCGGCACAATCAACACGAGTCAAAGATCCTCCATCAGACAGGAGTGCTGCTCGGTAGTTTAGTGTGTGACATTTGTGACTGAGGCCGGAGGTAGACTGAGCCTCTCAGCACAGTGAGTACATTGAGTCAGAGTGAGAGTCGGCACCTCCCAGTAAAATAAATAAGAAGTGTACGCGTCCACAAGACCACGCTTCTTCTTCACCATGAAAGGTGTCTTTGTGGCGCCGCCTGGTAAACTCTTGCTTTCTTCACGTCTCCACACTTAGTGGATTGTCACGCAGACGTCGCACTCAAAGCATTTATTATTCCCAATAAACCCACACAGGGCGCACACACCCCCCCCACACACCCTCCGCCAGGCCCACAATGCGGCCTTGTTGGCCTCTGGTGTGGACGTGAACCTTCTCAGCTGCTCGCGTCCAACAAACCCCTTTTTTTCTTTAAAGCCCCATTGAAGGAGAAAGTCCAGGAAAATATGTCACTAGCTGACGTTTTGCAACCTTTGATGAAGCAGATATCATTGCAAGATCTTATTCTGAAAGGAGCATTTCCCTCACAAACCCTGATACAACGCCTAAAGCAGTGTTTTTCAACCTTTTCCGAGCCGAGGCACAATTTTTTGATTGAAAAAATCCTGAGGCACACCACCGGCAGAAAACATTAAAAAATTAAACTCGGCAGCCGACATTGACAGTAAAAAGTCATTCTCACAATTATTGGATATGAATTCAAAACAGTGTTTTAGTTCTTGTCTGGCGCTCCTATTTTGTTGATTGTCATGTACGGATGTACTTTGTGGACGCCGTCTGCTCCACAGTAAGTCTTTGCTGTCGTCCAGCATTCTGTTTTTGTTTACTTCGCAGCCAGTTCTAGTTTAGTTTTGCATAGCCTTCCCTAAGCTTCAATGCCTTTTGTTTATTTTCGGTTTAAGCATTAGATACCTTTTTTACCTGCACTCTGCCTCCCGCTGTCGTCTGCATATTGTGATGGCGACAAATCGTGTTCCTGACGTCCACAAAGCAATTAACTACCTGCTGCCACCTACTGGTGTGGAAGAGTGTTACACGGTTACTCTGCCGAGCTCTAGACCGCACCGACAATAATTACTGGTTTGCAAAGAATATTTTTTAACCCAATTAGGTGAAATTACATCATTTCCCACGGCAAACCAAACAATATCTCACGGTACACTAGTGGTTGAAAAACACTGGCCTAAAGGATCTAAATTTATATAGAAGTATTATTCCCCCCAAAACGGAACACAGGTGACACTGTCTAATGCTAGCCTTTGAGAACCAGGAAGTAGTCATCTAGCTAACGTATAGAAAAAAACAACAAAAATATGGTGCCTAATTTTTTTTAATACTTTTCTTTATGCCTTTTAAATGAACAGAACGGAAGCATACCCCGCCAAAATGTAAAACAAATGGTTGAGTACTGTCTGGCTAATTTTACGTTCAAGAACAAGGAAGTAGCCAGCCTAGTAATGTACAGAAAAACATACAAAAATATGGCACTTAATAATAGTTTTTTTTTTAATTTCATTTAAGGAATTTTTTTGCCCTTTAAATTACCAGATGCATTCCCCCCCAAACGGAACACATATGGTAATGTCCTGTTTGTCTTTATTATCTTATATATATATATATATATATATATATATATATATATATATATATATATATATATATATATATATATATATATATATATATATATATATATATATATATATATATATATATATATATATATATATATATATATATATATATATATATATATATATACCATGCAGGAAGTAACCTGCTAGCAAATGTGCAGAAAAAACAACAAAAATATGGCGCTTAAGAAAAAATGTTTTTGCTTTTATTTAAAGGAACTTTTTCCCTTTAAATTAACAGAAGCATTCCAACCAAAACAGAACACAGATGACACTGTCTAATGCTAGCGTTTGAGAACCAGGAAGTAGTCATCTAGCTAACGTACAGAAAAAACAACAAAAATATGGTGCTTCATTATTATTTTTTTATACTTTTCTTTATGCCTTTTAATTGAACACAACGGAAGCATACCCCGCCAAAATGTAAAACAAATGGTTGAGTACTGTCTGTCTAATGCTACGTTCAAGAACAAGGAAGTAGCCAGCCTAGTAATGTTCAGAAAAACTAACAAAAATATGGCACTTAATAATTGTTTTTTTTTTATTTTAAGGAACTTTTTTGCCCTTTAAATTGCCAAATGCATTACCAGCCCCAAAATGGAACACATATGGTAAAGTCCTGTTTGTCTAATGCTAACGTACAGAAAAATCAACAAAAATATGTCACTTATACCCTTTTGGGGTACAGTACAATACAATTCATTTCAAAATGCACCCACCAAAAAGCCATTTATAATTTAGTACCAACAAGTTGACATTTATAACGAAGGAATCTTTAAATCCACTAATTCAGTCTCAAGGTCTTATTATTCAAATTGGATGAAAAAGTTGCATGTTGAAGATCTGCAATAATGTCATCACACATACTGTACATACACAGCTCTACACCAAAAATATATGACTAATGTGAATTCCTGTGTGCTAAAAATATACTAAGCATAACGTAGCTACATTTAGCTTGAAACACTTTTTAAAAATGTTTAAAGAATACATTTATTTTATAAAGCTATCAATCTCACTTGAGATGACCATTTGTCTCTCTTAATAAAGGTTTACTTCTAGTGTTATGTCTATGAGAAGTAGTGGAATGATCTGGCAGAGTCTAGAATTTAATCTGTGTACATAATACCGTGGAATCTGACTGTAGCTTCACAAGATTGTACTCATAAAAAATAGGATTTGAGGGAGCATTAAAGTTTGCCCGTGATATAACACGTGTGACTTTCTTCTGAAATGGGATACATGTTACACCGTACGATGTTGCAATAGTTTACATGCGCTTCAAATACAGTCCGATACAGAATTGCAAGAGCGTTAAGAGGAAGAAAGTGCCTCAATTTTGAAAGTGGACCGATATATTTAGATCATTTATTTGTTAAATATTCAATACGGCTTTTGAGCCCATCTACGTATACACTTCTAAAACTTGTTGCTCATCCTCTGTATATTCAGGTTCAAAATTATAAGGTTCTACATGGTAACTGTTAAATATTGTATATATGATATAAACACATAATATAATATATCAGTATATATCATATACTCTGCATATATTATGTAAATATTCCATATACATGTTATATTTTATATTGCTACTACGGTACATTTTTAGTCAATTTTATACCTGCATTGTCCTTTCCATCTTTACACTTTCCATTCTTTGTAACTGAGCTACTGTGTAGAACAATTTCCCTTGTGGATCAATAAAGTTTGTCTAAGTCTAAGTTCTGATCGTCATTTGTCCCAAAGTAGTCTTTGTTGTCCATCTACATATACACTTCTAAAACTTGTTGCTCATCCTCAGTATATTCAGGTTCAAAAATATAAGCTTCTGATCGTCATTTGTCCCAAAGTAGTCTTTGTTGTTGCTCATGAAGTCTGCCATGATTAGTAGTGTTGTTGAAGGAAATAGCGAACGTTGTGATGCGTTTGTGGAATTAATACACTTAAAATGAGCAAAATACGCAAACATTACATGTTATTATGAATGTGCCCGATACTACATGACATATATACTTGCAGTGATGATGATGGTGTTTGATGTTGTTAGAATTTTGAGAGTAGACCGACATATTTAGATAATTTATTCGTTAAATATTCAATACAACTTTTGAATCCATCTACGTATACACTTCTAAAACGTGTTGCTCATCCTCCGTATATTCAGGTTCAAAAATACAAGGTTCTGATCATCATTTGTCCCAAAGTAGTCTGTTGTCTCTCATGAAGTCTGTCATGATTAGTAGTATTATTGAAGGAAATAGCGAACGCTGTGATGCGTTTGTGAAATTAATACACTTAAAATGAGCAAAATACGCAAACATTACATGTTATTATGAATGTGCCTGATACTACATGACATATATACTTACAGTGATGATGGTGGTGTTTGATGTTTTTAGAATTTTGAGAGTAGACCCACATATTTAGATAATTTATTCGTTAAATATTCACTACAACTTTTGAATCCATCTACGTATACACTTCTAAAACTTGTTGCTCATCCTCCGTATATTCAGGTTCAAAAATACAAGGTTCTGATCGTCATTTGTCCAAAAGTAGTCTTTGTTGTCTCTCATCAAGTCTGCCATGATTAGTAGTGTTGTTGAAGGAAATAGCGAACGTTGTGATGCGTTTGTGGAATTAATACGCTTAAAATGAGCAAAATATGCATATATTACGTTATTATGACACATTACATATATACTTACACCGATGATGGTGGTGTCTGATGTTTTAGATCGCTTTATAGGTGGAATAGAGAGACTTTTATTGGCTCCATTGTTGGCTGACTTTTTATTGAATAGTTCGAATGCATGAACAACATAAAAACATGTGTTCTTGTCTTAAATAAGGATTGTGAATGATAGACACAATTCCATAAAAAAGTGCAGTTCCCCTTTAACTACACATGTATGTTACTAATGTTACCTCGTCTGTACACTCAATAAGTCATTTCTGATGACCACAGCTTGACCCTGGAACAGACCATTTCCACGCACATTATCAACAGTGGTTCACTTCTTCTTACACTTGTACTTCACTTAAGAGAGAAAATAGATGATTGTTGTTTACACATGTTAATATTCAAAGTCCAAAACTGCTTTATATTATAATAAATATTTTTATTTCCTATGTTGGAATTCGACCAGCGTCTGCCTTTTATGTTCCAATAAAAAAGTAAACAATGAAAACTAAAATGAGTAATACTTATTACATCAGTACCATCTATATATAGATTGCACTAATTACAAACAATAACAACATTACCCAAACAAACTTTTTTTAAACGGACGTGTCAAACAAAATGAACACTTCAATGACATACACGACAATCGTAAATAAATCAAAATGTTTGGTTGTCGGTAGGGATGTCCGATAATGGCTTTTTGCCGATATCCGATATTGTCCAACTCTTTAATTACCGATACCGATATCAACCGATACCGATGGAATTAACACATTATTATGCCTAATTTGGACAACCAGGTATGGTGAAGATAAGGTTCTTTTTTTAAAAATTAATAAAATAAAATAAGATAAATAAATTAAAAACATTTTCTTGAATAAAAAAAAGTAAAACAATATACCGGTAAAAACAGTTACATAGAAACTAGTAATTAATGAAAATGAGTAAAATTAACTGTTAAAGGTTAGTACTATTAGTGGACCAGCAGCATGCACAATCATGTGTGCTTACGGACTGTATCCCTTGCAGACTGTATTGATATATAATGTAGGAAGCAGAATATTAATAACAGAAAGAAACAACCCTTTTGTGTGAATGAGTGTAAATGGGGGAGGGAGGTTTTTTTGGGTTGGTGCACTAAATGTAAGTGCATCTTGTGTTTTTTATGTTGATTTAATACAAATATAAAAAATAAAAAACCGATACCGATAATTTCCGATATTACATTTTTAAGGCAATTATCGGCCGATATTATCGGACATCTCTAGTTGTCGGTTAGGTTGTTGCTTCGTTTTCACTACTTTGGACGGTTAATGTGACGTCACAAAAGAGAACACGTGGTGACGTCACAACTGCCTTAACGACTCAGAAGGCCAAAACAAACATGAAAGTGAGCTCCACTGTTCGGGCGGTTATAAAAAGGTGTCAATTTGTAAAGTCTTCATTCTCATACATTTTTTTTAAAAAAAAACAATAAACAAGTGATAGCAGTCGAGCAGTAAAACAGCGGGGTGAACCTGTTAGGTTTTTGGGTGGTCCACACTAAAATAACTTTTTAAAAGTACTTCATATTCCAGAAAAGTACACAGTATTAACATTTTAATTTGAGGGTCTTGAACGCACCGCACAGCTGGCACTGGCCGGTTTGATTAACCGTTAAAACATCAAAGCCTTCATATTCAAAAATAGTAACGACGAGCAGACATTTTAAGCGTTTTTATGTACCTTTCTGCGGGTTCTGGGCAGCGTTCCTCCGGAGTAGGCGAGCGTCTTGTAGTTGTACACCCCGGAGGAGAAGTCTCTCGCCGGGGGGCGGCTGTCCGAGCCCGAAGGCGGCGAGTGGACGTCGTTCTCCGGGGACGTCGCTCCGTTGGAGTGAACCATCTTCCGCCTGCGGAACGTCATGGCGCGGCTACGAGTCGGCTTCAAGTCCGCCACAAAGAGTGGAAATTCCCGCCCGGTAGGAAGCGCAGCTCTGTCCGAAACTAAAGTGACTGATGAGGGAGAAGTTGTTGTCTCAACGTGGGGACTTCACAAGCTGAGGGGGGCGGGGCTTAGTTGTCTCCTGGCCAGCGCAAAGTGGGCGGGGCTCAATTATAACGTCCCTCGTGTTGCGTTGGGGACACCTCGGATATTTAACACTTATTTTCATAATGCAAAAATGCTCGTACAAATTCCCCTAAAGGACAGTTATTTTTATAAAATTATATGAAATTTTTTGTTTTTAGAAAAGTAAAACATTAAAAAAACTGTCTAGATGTAATAGAGTTCAGACTTAAAAACAAAACATTACTATTGTATTGAAAATCTGAGAAGTTAAACGGATGAAATGGCGCCCTCTGGTGACAAAAAAAAATCATCGCAACGATGTGTATCTTGGCTGAATTAGGGATACAAATGAGGCCAAAAGTGCTGACGTCTGGTGGTTTTTATTAAATAGAATTATACATTCTTTTACTTGGGGCAGTCACAAGAGCATGTAAGTGAATATTCTAGAACGATTTGACTTGATAAGAGCTTTTAAATAGTAAACATATTTTATTATAACGTCCCTCGTGTTGCGTTGGGGAAACCTCGGATATTTAACACATATTTTCATAAACAGTATGGATTTACTGCAAAATGCTCGTACAAATTCCCCTATAGGACAGTTGTTTTTTATCAAATTATACGAAATTTCTTGTTTTTAGAAAAGCAAAACATAAAAAAACCTGCCAAAATGTAATAGAGTTCAGACTTAAAAAAACAAACATTACTATTGTATTTATTTTATGACTATAAAGAACGGAACCTTAGAAGTAAAAGGGATACAATGGCGCCCTCTGGTGACAAAAAACACGATCGCAACGATGTGTATCTTGGCTGAATTAGGGACAAAATGAGGCCAAAAGTGCTGACGTCTGGTGGTTTTTATTAAATAGAATTATACATTCTGTTACTTGGGGCAGTCACAAGAGCATGTAAGTGAATATTCTAGAACAATTTGACTTGATAAGAGCTTTTAAATAGTAAACATATTTGATTATAACGTCCCTCGTGTTGCGTTGAGAACACCTCGGATATTTAACACGTTTTCATAAACAGTATGGATTTACTGCAAAATGCTCGTACAAATTCCCCTATAGGACAGTTATTTTTTTTATCAAATTATACGAAATTTCTTGTTTTTAGAAAAGCAAAACATAAAAAAACCTGTCAAAATGTAATAGAGTTCAGACTTAAAAAAACAAACATTACTATTGTATTTATTTTATGACTATAAAGAACGGAACCTTAGAAGTTAAAGGGATACAATGGCGCCCTCTGGTGACAAAAAACACGATCGCAACGATGTGTATCTTGGCTGAATTAGGGATAAAAATGAGGCCAAAAGTGCTGACGTCTGGTGGTTTTTATTAAATAGAATTATACATTCTTTTACTTGGGGCAGTCACAAGAGCATGCAAGTGAATATTCTAGAATGATTTGACTTGATAAGAGCTTTTAAATAGTAAACATATTTAATTATAACGTCCCTCGTGTTGCGTTGGGGACACCTGGGATATTTAACACATATTTTCATAAACAGTATGGATTTACTGCAAAATGCTCGTACAAATTCCCCTATAGGACAGTTATTTTTTATAAAATTATATGAAATGTCTTGTTTTTAGAAAAGCAAAAACCTGTCAAAATGTAATAGAGTTCAGACTTAACAAACATTACTATTGTATTTATTTTATGACTATAAAGAACTGAACCTTAGAAGTTAAAGGGATACAATGGCGCCCTCTGGTGACAGAAAACATGATCGCAACGATGTGTATCTTGGCTGAATTAGGGAGAAAATGAGGCCAAAAGTGCTGACGTCTGGTGGTTTTTATTAAATAGAATTATACATTCTTTTACTTGGGGCAGTCACAAGAGCATGTAAGTGAATATTCTAGGACGATTTGACTTGATAAGAGCTTTTAAATAGTAAACATATTTGATTATAATGTCTCTCGTGTTGCGTTGAGGACACCTCGGATATTTAACACGTTTTCATAAACAGTATGGACTTACTGCAAAATGCTCGCACAAATTCCCCTATAGGACAGTTATTTTTGATCAAATTATACGAAATTTCTTGTTTTTAGAAAAGCAAAACATAAAAAAACCTGTCAAAATGTAATAGAGTTCAGACTTTAAAAAACAAACATTACTATTGTATTTATTTTATGACTATAAAGAACTGAACCTTAGAAGTTAAAGGGATACAGTGGCGCCCTCTGGTGACAGAAAACATAATCGCAACGATGTGTATCTTGGCTGAATTAGGGACAAAATGAGGCCAAAAGTGCTGACGTCTGGTGGTTTTTATTAAATAGAATTATACATTCTTTTACTTGGGGCAGTCACAAGAGCATGCAAGTGAATATTCTAGAACGATTTGACTTGATAAGAGCTTTTAAATAGTAAACATATTTGATTATAACGTCCCTCGTGTTGCGTCGGGGACACCTGGGATATTTAACACGTTTTCATAAACAGTATGGACTTACTGCAAAATGCTCGCACAAATTCCCCTATAGGACAGTT
The DNA here is from genome assembly GCF_033978785.1 of Entelurus aequoreus. Taxonomy (NCBI): domain Eukaryota; kingdom Metazoa; phylum Chordata; class Actinopteri; order Syngnathiformes; family Syngnathidae; genus Entelurus; species Entelurus aequoreus. Next base: position 7,314,710 of record NC_084737.1, on the reverse strand, counting down.
TTTTTTTTTATCAAATTATACGAAATTTCTTGTTTTTAGAAAAGCAAAACATACAAAAACCTGTCAAAATGTAATAGAGTTCAGACTTAAAAAAACAAACATTACTATTGTATTTATTTTATGACTATAAAGAACTGAACCTTAGAAGTTAAAGGGATACAATGGCGCCCTCTGGTGACAGAAAACATGATCGCAACGATGTGTATCTTGGCTGAATTAGGGATACAAATGAGGCCAAAAGTGCTGACGTCTGGTGGTTTTTATTAAATAGAATTATACATTCTGTTACTTGGGGCAGTCACAAGAGCATGTAAGTGAATATTCTAGAATGATTTGACTTGATAAGAGCTTTTAAATAGTAAACATATTTAATTATAACGTCCCTCGTGTTGCGTTGAGGACACCTCGGATATTTAACACATATTTTCATAAACAGTATGGATTTACTGCAAAATGCTCTTACAAATTCCCCTACAGGACAGTTATTTTTTTATAAAATTATATGAAATTTCTTGTTTTTAGAAAAGCAAAACATAAAAAAACCTGTCAAAATGTAATAGAGTTCAGACTTAAAAAAACAAACATTACTATTGTATTTATTAAATAACTATAAAGAACTGAACCTTAGAAGTTAAAGGGATACAATGGCGCCCTCTGGTGACAGAAAACATGATCGCAACGATGTGTATCTTGGCTGAATTAGGGACAAAATGAGGCCAAAAGTGCTGACGTCTGGTGGTTTTTATTAAATAGAATTATACATTCTGTTACTTGGGGCAGTCACAAGAGCATGTAAGTGAATATTCTAGAACGATTTGACTTGATAAGAGCTTTTAAATAGTAAACATATTTAATTATAACGTACCTCGTGTTGCGTTGGGGACACCTGGGATATTTAACACATATTTTCATAAACAGTATGGATTTACTGCAAAATGCTCGTACAAATTCCCCTATAGGACAGTTTGTTTTTTTTATAAAATTATATGAAATGTCTTGTTTTTAGAAAAGCAAAAACCTGTCTAAATGTAATAGAGTTCAGACTTAAAAAAACAAACATTACTATTGTATTTATTTTATGACTATAAAGAACTGAACCTTAGAAGTTAAAGGGATACAATGGCGCCCTCTGGTGACAGAAAACATGATCGCAACGATGTGTATCTTGGCTAAATTAGGGATAAAAATGAGGCCAAAAGTGCTGACGTCTGGTGGTTTTTATTAAATAGAATTATACATTCTTTTACTTGGGGCAGCCACAAAAGCATGTAAGTGAATATTCTAGAACAATTTGACTTGATAAGAGCTATTAAATAGTAAACCAATTTGATTATAATGTATCTCGTGTTGCGTTTAGGACACCTCGTATATTTAACACGTTTTCATAAACAGTATGGACTTACTGCAAAATGCTCGTACAAATTCCCCTATAGGACAGTTATTTTTTAAATAAAATTATATAAAATGTCTTGGTTTTAGAAAAGCAAAAACCTGTCTAAATGTAATAGAGTTCAGATTTAAAAACGAAACACTACTATTGTATTTATTAAATAACTATAAATAACTGAATCTTAGAAGTTAAAGGGATACAGTGGCGCCCTCTGGTGACAGAAAACATGATCGCAACGATGTGTATCTTGGCTGAATTAGGGATAAAATGAGGCCAAAAGCGCTGACGTCTGGTGGTTTTTATTAAATAGAATTATACATTCTGTTACATGAGGAAGTCACAAGATAATTTAAGTGAATATTCTAGAATGATTTGACTTGATAAGCGCTTTTAAATAGTAAACATATTTAATTATAACGTCCCTCGTGTTGAGTTGGGGACACCTCGGATATTTAACAGGTTTTTATAAACAGTATGGACTTACTGCAAAATGCTCGTACAAATTCCCTATAGGACAGTTATTTTTTTAATACAATTATATAAAATGTCTTGGTTTTAGAAAAGCAAAAACCTGTCTAAATGTAATAGAGTTCAGATTTAAAAAACAAAACACTACTATTGTATTTATTAAATAACTATAAAGAACTTAACTTTAGAAGTTATAGAGATAAAATGGCGCCCTCTGGTGACAGAAAACATGATCGCAACGATGTGTAGCTTGGCTGAATTAGGGAGAAAATGAGGTCAAAAGTGCTGACGTCTGGTGGTTTTTATTAAATAGAATTATACATTCTGTTACTTGGGGCAGTCACAAGAGCATGTAAGTGAATATTCTAGAATGATTTGACTTGATAAGAGCTTTTAAATAGTAAACATCTTTAAAAAGGACAACATTATTGGCTGCACAAACATCCTTCTGGAGCCTGAAAGATGTCCTTCATGTAAACACACATCATGAACATGAACACACACACACATGATAATAATTAGACAAATACTGTTCCACCAAACACTCGTTCATCAACATTCAGTCCTCAGCTCCTGGTCCTTTCCAAACATATTATTATTTTGTATTAATAATACAGTTATTATAGGATATCTGTGGAGCCACAACAACAACAACAACAACAACACAACTACAAGTTTTTGCACAGCTCCCAGTGTGTCGACCCGAGCCAGACAAAAGCAAACGAAAAGGCACCTTCTCTAAAGCACATTTAGATCCTACATGGCGTTGTATATTTAGAAAATAACATTAAAGTCAGTATATATACAATAATCAAGTATGTGGGGTCTGGCAACTGCAGCATCAATTGTATTCTGTTAAAATGTTTTTAATAATGAAAAAGTGGGAAAATATGGCAAATTCCTAACATTAAGCCCACATTTTTTTTGTATTTTTAAAACAATTATCAAATCAATAAAAAAAAAATGTATCCGTATGATTTTTTGATTCAGATGATCTGATTGGCTGTGAGAAGTCACATGGTTGTAAATGGCGATACATTCACTTTTATGGCATCTTATTTTTCTTATGTTCATTTCTGATTTGTAACAAAAAATGAATATATTAAGCCCTGGATTTTAGTTGTTATAAATCTATTTTTAGGAATACTACTAACTTTATGGTGCTGTTTGCTAAACAGTCTGCTTCTATTTGTAGTTGAAGAATCCTGACGACTTGGCCTGAGGAGCCATCAACATGCTCGCTTGGTTCTTGTGTGTGATGTGGATCTGAAAGCACAGAGCAAACCTTTCATGAGAAAATATAATTACAAGTAGACAAAAATATAAAAACAAGTAGACAAAAATATAATAACAAGTAAATAAAAATATAATAACAAGTAAACAAAAATATAATAACAAGTAAATGATAAATAAATGATAAAACTTGTATAGCGCTTTTCTACCTTCAAGGTACTCAAAGCGCTTTGACAGTATTTCCACATTCACACACACATTCACACACACATTCACACACTGATGGAGGGAGCTGCCATGCAAGGCGCTAACCAGCAGCCATCAGGAGCAAGGGTGAAGTGTCTTGCCCAAGGACACAACGGACGTGACTAGGATGGTAGAAGGTGGGGATTGAACCCCAGTAACCAGCAACCCTCCGATTGCTGGCACCACCACTCTACCAACTTCGCCACGCCGCCCCCGTAGACAAAAATATAATAACAAGTAAACAAAAATATAATAACTAGAAAAAAATCTAATAAGTAGACAAAAATATAATAACAAGTAAACAAAAATATAATAACAAGTAGACAAAAATATAATAACAAGTAAACAAAAATATAATAACAAGTAGACAAAAATCTAATAAGTAGAAAAAAATCTAATAACAAGTAGACAAAAATCTAATAACAAGTAGACAAAAATATAACACCAAGAAAATAAAAATATAATAACAAGTAGACAAAAAACATAATAACAAGTAGACAAAAATATAATAAGTTGACAAAAATATAATAACATGTAGACAAAAATATAACACCAAGAAAATAAAAATATAATAACAAGTAGACAAAAAACATAATAACAAGTAGACAAAAATATAACACCAAGAAAATAAAAATATAATAACAAGTAGACAAAAATATAACACCAAGAAAATAAAAATATAATAACAAGTAGACAAAAATATAACACCAAGAAAATAAAAATATAATAAAAAGTAGACAAAAATATAACACCAAGAAAATAAAAATATAATAACAAGTAGACAAAAATATAACACCAAGAAAATAAAAATATAATAACAAGTAGACAGCGTGGCGAAGTTGATAGAGTGGCTGTGCCAGCAATCGGAGTGTTGCTGGTTACTGGGGTTCAATTCCCACCTTCTACCTTCCTAGTCACGTCCGTTGTGTCCTTGGGCAAGACACTTCACCCTTGCTCCTGATGGCTGCTGGTTAGCGCCTAGCATGGCAGCCATCAGTGTGTGAATGTGTGTGTGAATGTGGAAATACTGTCAAAGCGTTTTGAGTACCTTGAAGGTAGAAAAGCGCTATACAAGTATAACCCATTTATCATTTATTTAGACAAAAAACATAATAACAAGTAGACAAAAATATAATAAGTTGACAAAAATATAATAACAAGTAGGCAACAATATAATAACAAGTAGACAAAAATATAAAAACAAGTAGACAAAAATATAATAACAAGTAGACAAAAATATAATAACAAGTTGACAAAAATATAATAAGTAGACAAAAATATAAGTTGACAAAAATATAAAAACAAGTAGACAAAAATATAATAACAAGTAGACAAAAATATAATAAGTAGACAAAAATATAATAACAAGTAGACAAAAATATAATAAGTAGACAAAAATATAAAAACAAGTAGACAAAAATATAAAAACAAGTAGACAAAAATATAATAACTAGTAGACAAAAATATAAAAACAAGTAGACAAAAATATAACAAGTAGACAAAAATATAATAAGTTGACAAAAATATAATAAGTTAAAAAAATAATAAGTTGACAAAAATATAATAACAAGTAGAAAAATATATGAAAACAAGTAGACAAAAATATAAAAACAAGTAGACAAAAATATAATAACAAGTAGACAAAAATATAATAAGTTGACAAAAATATAAGTTGACAAAAATATAAAAACAAGTAGACAAAAATAAAATAAGTAGACAAATATAGAATAAGTTGACAAAAATATAATAACAAGTAGACAAAAATATAATAAGTAGACAAAAATATAAAAACAAGTAGACAAAAATATAATAACTAGAAGCCAAAAATATAAAAACAAGTAGACAAAAATATAATAAGTAGACAAAAATATAAAAACAAATAGACAAAGTAGACAAAAATATAAAAACAAATAGACAAAAATATAAAAACAAGTAGACAAAAATATAATAACTAGTAGACAAAAATATAAAAACAAGTAGACAAAAATAGAATAACAAGTAGACACAAATATAATAACAAGTAGACAAAAATATAATAAGTTGACAAAATATAATAAACTAAAAAAATAATAAGTTGACAAAAATATAATAACCAGTAGACAAAAATATAAAAACAAGTAGACAAAAATATAATAACAAGTAGACAAAAATATAATAACAAGTTGACAAAAATATAAGTTGACAAAAATATAAAAACAAGTTGACAAAAATATAATAAGTAGACAAAAATATAATAACAAGTAGAAAAAAATATAAAAACAAGTAGACAAAAATATAAAAACAAGTAGACAAAAATATAAAAACAAGTAGACAAAAATATAATAACAAGTAGACAAAAATATAATAAGTTGACAAAATTATAATAACAAGTTGACAAAAATATAATAACAAGTAGACAAAAATATAATAAGTTGACAAAAAGAAAAACAAGTAGACAAAAATATAATAACAAGTAGACAAAAATATAAAAACAAGTAGACAAAAATATAATAAGAAGTAGACAAAAATATGAAATCAAGTAGACAAAAATATAATAACAAGTAGACAAAAATATAATAAGAAGTAGACAAAAATATGAAATCAAGTAGACAAAAATATAATAACAAGTAGACAAAAATAAGAAGTAGACAAAAATATAATAAGTTGACAAAAATATAATAAGTAGACACAAATATAATAAGTAGACAAAAATATAATAAGAAGTAGACAAAAATATGAAACCAAGTAAACAAAAATATAATAACAAGTTGACAAAAATATAATAACAAGTAGACAAAAATATAATAACAAGTAGACTATAATATAATAAGAAGTAGACAACAATATAATAAGAAGTAGACAACAATATAATAAGAAGTAGACAACAATATAATAAGAAGTAGACAACAATATAATAAGAAGTAGACAACAATATGAAACCAAGTAGACAAACACAGGTGTGGTTGGTACTGTACCGACCGTGCACGGCGGCTGCATCCACGGTTCCCCGTCGATCTGCATCGGCAACGCTTTCTTGGTCCTGACATGACAGAATGGAAAGTGTCATTATTAGTTTGTCTGTTAGCAGGACTGCACTAAAATGATTGAAACTTTAGGAGGTGAAATGACTGCAAGTCTGGACAAAAAAGTAGTCTATGCTAATGTGTCTAGAGACTATTAGCACGTCAACAACTAGCTTATGTAAATGTAGGCTTTGTGTGTAAACGGCTAATCTGCTGCCTCCTTCTTGTCAGAGCGTGATTAGCGTAAGTGCACAAACTGAGGTAGTCAGGACCGTGTGACAATGACGAGTCGTCACCCTCTCTGGCCGACGGGCGAGTCAAAGCGTGTCTTTGTCACCTGATGGTGAGCTGCGACGTCTTGGCGAGCCTCACGGCGCTCTTCAGGCCCGTGTAGATCTGACCCATCTCCATGGCGCCCTCCAGGCCCACCACCTCCAGTCGGCGGTCGCTCAGGTCTGCGAAGCAACCACAGAAATGAAACTTCCAGCTTGTTTGCTGCCATCTTGTGGCCGTGTAGTGATCCTGCGTCAGTTTAGTAACGCATCGATGCAACTTCTTCATCTCATTGGCAGGTGTACCTAATGCAGTGACTAGAGTTATCCCGATACCAACATTTTGGTACCGGTACCAAAATGTATTTCGATACTTTTCTAAATAAAGGCGACCACAAAAAATATCATTATTGACCACAAAATCTTAGGGTACATTAAACATATGTTTATTATTGCAATTTAGTCCGTTATTCTTAAGTCCGACATAACCACTGTCTAGTTGCACCACATTAAAACAGTGACTTCCTGTTCAGTGCAAAGCAAGCTTCAAAATAAAGCACCTGGGTTCTGCCATAGAAATGAACACAATGCACACATGTATTAATGTTTTAGATGATTAATCACAGGAAGTAAAGCTTTGAAGCCAAGAAGTCAAGATAGGGTGGTCTCGATAACAATATTTTGGTACCGGTACCAAAATGTATTTTGATATTTTTCTAAATAAAGGGGCCCACAAAAAATGGCATTATTGGCTTTATTTTAACAAAAGATCTTAGTGTACATGAAACATATGTTTATTATTGTAATTTAGTCCTTAAATAAAATAGTGAACATACTAGACAACTTGTCTTTTAGTAGTAAGTAAACAAACAAAGACTCCTAATTAGTCTATGCAGTAACATATTGTGTCATTTATACACCTATTATTTTGTCTACATTATAAAGGACAAGCTGTATAAAATGGATTATTAATTCACTTGTTCATTTACTGTTAATATCTGCTTATTTTCCGTTTCAACATGTTCTATCTACACTTCTGTTAAAATGTAATAATCACTTATTCTTCTCTTCTTTGATACTTTACATTAGTTTTGGCTGATACCACACATTTAGGTATCGATCCGATACCAAGTAGTTACAGGATCATACATTGGTCATATTCAAAGTGTCCAGGGACGTATTTACTGAGTTTATAAACATAACATGAGTTTTTAAAAAAGGAAAAAAGATTTACTGACAATAAAAAATATCAATGTAATCATAGTAGTATCGACTAGATACACTCCTGTACTTGGTATCATCACAGTGGATGTCATGTGTAGATCCACCCATGGCATTTATTTACATTGTGACGCCGGTGAGCTATTGTATCCTCCTACGGTGTGCAGTGAAGCATGTTTAGCTATTCCTCGTCCTCCAGTGATAATGATACTTGCGAGAAACCTACTTTGTCGCCATGGAGGCAATGATTAGTGATTTAGAAGTAGCTAAAACACTGCCGAGTGCAGATGGCCATCTTAAAGCAGCTCTTCCTGAGGGTGTTTCAGTGTTATAACTTCACCTTTATCTTTACTTTTTACACCAAAATGCGTCCATTCTCCCTTTTCTGTCTACACACTGTGTCTGCTTGTAAGTACTCTGTGTGTGCGCTGCCCAACATGCTCCTCTGCTCGTAAAACTAGCAATGTCACAACAAGACGACGCGCCGTCATGCCAGTTAAAAAGAGGGGAGGTGGGGGTGGGGGGGCGTTACTTTTTAGAGGCGGTATAGTACCGAATATGATTCATTAGTATGGCGGTACTATACTAGTACCGGTACTACCCTCGTAGTGACCCACCTAAAAGGAGTCCAAATACCTTGACCGGTCACTTTGAGGACTTCCGGGTCCACGATGACGTCGGGCTCGTCCTGACCGCTCGGCCCCTTAGCGTCCCCCTTTTTGGTCTCGCCCCACAGATTGGAGCCGCCGTGCATGCTGGGAATGTTAAGGACGGCCACGCCCTCCAGGGAGAAGGCGCCCAGGTCCAGAGGAGTCCCGCAGCACTGGGGACAGAAAGACGCCATGATGGTGTGGCCTTGTGGCTAAAGTACCAATGATAGTCACACACACACACACCAGGTGTGGCGAAATTATTCTCTGCATTTGACCCATCACCCTTGATCAACCCCCTGGGAGGTGAGGGGAGCAGTGAGCAGCAGCGGTGGCCGTGCCCGGGAATATTTTTTGGTGATTTAACGCCCAATTCCAACCCTTGATGCTGAGTGCCAAGCAGGGAGGTAATGGCTCCCATTTATATAGTCTTTGGTATGACTAGGGTTTGAACTCACAACCTACCCATCTCAGGGCGGCCACTCTAACCACTAGGCCACTGAGTGGTGCTGATTTTTACCGTGGCGGTCTCACCTCCATGCTCAGACTCTCGCTGAGCTTCTTGCAGGAGGCCGAGATGGTCTCCGAGGTGGCGAACTCAAAATACCACAGCTTGTTCTTCATCCTGCACACGTTACAAAAAAAATAGTTTTTAATGCCGCCGGTCCTCCACGCCAATGTGGTGCAGATGTCACCTGCTGTTAAACTTCTGTGGATGCTTCTCCCTCATCATGTGGAAGCGGTGAGCGATGGAGGCGTCCTGTGTGGCGGGGACATTTAACGACACGCGTCAGTCAAACAAAAACACATGTTTTTCAACCTTTTTTGAGCCAAGGCACATTTTTTTTGCGTTGAAAAAATGCGGAGGCACACCACCGGCGGAAATCATTCAAATTCATTAAAGAGACAACCACAGGTAATGACTTGTACACATAGGTAAATGCGTTAGGACTGAAATGGGACAAGCTGGCAGCTGCGACAACAGATGGTTGTCCAAATCTGACGGGGAAAAATGTTGGACTTTTAAAGAGGATGCAGGATAAAGTGACAGAAATTGACATTTTTGCATTGTATTATACACTACCGTTCAAAAGTTTGGGGTCACATTGAAATGTCCTTATTTTTCAATGAAGATAACTTTAAACTAGTCTTAACTTTAAAGAAGTACACTCTATACATTGCTAATGTGGTAAATGACTATTCTAGCTGCAAATGTCTGGTTTTTGGTGAAATATCTACATAGGTGTATGGAGGCCCATTTCCAGCAACTATCACTCCAGTGTTCTAATGGTACAATGTGTTTGCTCATTGGCTCAGAAGGCTAATTGATGATTAGAAAACCCTTGTGCAATCATGTTCACACATCTGAAAACAGTTTAGCTCGTTACAGAAGCTACAAAACTGACCTTCCTTTGAGCAGATTGAGTTTCTGGAGCATCACATTTGTGGGGTCAATTAAACGCTCAAAATGGCCCGAAAAAGAGAACTTTCATCTGAAACGCGACGGTCTATTCTTGTTCTTAGAAATGAAGGCTATGCCACAAAATTGTTTGGGTGACCCCAAACTTTTGAACGGTGGTGTATATCAGGAAGTGTTGTGTAAGACAGTGTTCAAAATAAAACCATCAAAAGCAATCTGCTTTTGTATAAAGTTAAGTTAGGCTAAATGAAATTATTATTATTATTATTATTATTATGGGGCGGCGTGGCGAAGTTGGTAGAGTGGCCGTGCCAGCAATCGGAGGGTTGCTGGTTACTGGGGTTCAATCCCCACCTTCTACCATCCTAGTCACGTCCGTTGTGTCCTTGGGCAAGACATTTCACCCTTGCTCCTGATGGCTGCTGGTTAGCGCCTTGCATGGCAGCTCCCTCCATCAGTGTGTGAATGTGTGTGTGAATGGGTGAATGTGGAAATAGTGTCAAAGCGCTTTGAGAGCGCTTTGAGTACCTTGAAGGTAGAAAAGCGCTATACAAGTATAACCCATTTACCATTATATTATTAGGGATGTCCGATAATGGCTTTTTGCCGATATCCAATATTCCGATATTGTCCAACTCTTAATTACCGATACCAGGGTTTCCCACACATTCATTTATTTGTGGCGGCCCGCCACGAAAGAATTACGTCCGCCACAAATAAAATTAAAAATTAAAAAATGTAAAAATTTAAAAAACTTTTTTTTTTTTTTGTCCTCTCCAGCTTCTCAGGCAAATCATATAGTTGATGTAGATGCCCATATCGGCTGTTCAGATTTACTTTGCAAAAGAGAAGTGTAGGATACTTCTCTTGTTGCCTTATTTGTATTTGACTTTATTAAATGTATTTATATTAGAAACACAACATGTGTATATAACAAAGGATGCAAAGTCTGCAGGCAGTAGGAAACACATGGTTAAGTGTAGGGAGTAAAAGTGATGGCAGTCTAAAGTTCAAGATTTTTGGAGCTCTTTGTTCAGTGGATCAGATGTTTGATGAAGCTCTGTGTCTATCTACCACCACTACTGTTTTCTGTTTATTTGTTACTGACTGTGGCAGGACACCTCTGCCTCTGTTTCACTTTATGTTGCTGGTAAATAATATGGTTGTAGTAGTAGGCTAAAGTTAAATTATTTAGTATGCACTAATTAAAGGGGCAGAGCTTTAAGAGACATTTCAGCTTTTATATTTTATAAGATATATTTTTTGTAAGAACCACAATTAATAAATATATTTCAGTGAATAACTTATTGTTCAAATCTGTATATAAATATGTACATAAAGTGTTGTAATTATATTGTAAAATGGATGGATGGATGGACGTTTAAAACAAAACTGTTATTATTATTGAGTAAGTATACATTTTTTTGAGCCTTTTTAGAGAAAATCAAATCATTGTAGTAAATTATGCAAATTACTCGATGATGTCATGGTGACCACGCCCATAGCCACGCCCCCACCGCCACAGGTATCTTGGCCGTTTATGGGAAACACTGGATACCGATATCAACCGATACCGATATATACAGTCGTGGAATTAACACATTATTATGCCTAATTTGGACAACCAGGTATGGTGAAGATAAGGTCCTTTTTAAAAAAATTAATAAAATAAAATAAGATAAATAAATTAAAAACATTTTCCTGAATAAAAAAGAAAGTCAAACAATATATAAACAGTTACATAGAAACTAGTAATGAATGAAAATGAGTAAAATTAAGTGTTAAAGGTTAGTACTATTAGTGGACCAGCAGCACGCACAATCATGTGTGCTTACGGACTGTATCCCTTGCAGACTGTATTGATATATATTGATGTATAATGTAGGAACCAGAATATTAATAACAGAAAGAAACAACCCTTTTGTGTGAATGAGTGTGAATGGGGGAGGGAGGTTTTTTGGGTTGGTGCACTAATTGTAAGTGTATCTTGTGTTTTTTATGTTGATTTAATTAAAAAAAACAAAAAAAAACAAACAAACACGATACTGATAATAAAAAACCCGATACCGATAATTTACGATATTACATTTTAAAGCATTTATTGGCCGATAATATCGGCAGTCCGATATTATCGGACATCTCTAATTATTATTTATCTTACGGTATATCAAAAATAATTTGAGCAAAATTTAATTGAAATATTGTTGGTGTGGCCCTCCAGCAGTGCTCAGGTTGCTCATGCGGCCCCCGGTAAAAATTAATTACCCACCCCTGATCTAGAGGGCGCTTGAAAAAATGCGGAGGCACACCACCAGTAGAAATCATTAAAAAACGAAACTCAGTTGACAGTAAAAAGTCCTCGTCGCAATTGTTGGATATGACTTTAAAGCATAACCAAGCATGCATCAATACAGCTCTTGTCTCAAAGTAGGTGTACTGTCACATCACCATCTCACTTATTTGGAGTTTATTACTCTTTTCCTGTGTGTAGTGTTTTAGGTCTTGTCTTACGCTCCTATTTTGGTGGCTTTTTCTCTTTTTTTGGTATTTTACCGTAGCAGTTTCATGTCTTCCTTTGAGCGATATTTCCCGCACCTACTTTGTTTTCATCCTTCTTTGTGTGGACATTGTTGATTGTCATGTCATGTTCGGCTGTACATTGTGGACGCCGTCTTTGCTCCACAGTAAGTCTTTGCTGTTGTCCAGCATTCTGATTTTGCTTACTTTGTAGCCAGTTCAGTTTTAGTTTAGTTCTGCATAACCTTCCCTAAGCTTCAACGCCTTTTCTTAGGGGCACTTACCGTATTTTTCGGACTATAAGTCGCATTTTTTTTCATAGTTTGGCCGGGGGTGCGACTTATACTCAGGAGAGACTTATGTGTGAAATGATTAACACATTAGCGTAAAATATCAAATAATATTATTGATCTCATTCACGTAAGAGACTAGACGTATAAGATTTCATGGGATTTAGCGATTAGGAGTGACAGATTGTTTGGTAAACGTATAGCATGTTCTATATGTTATAGTTATTTGAATGACTCTTACCATAATATGTTACGTTAACATACCAGGCACCTTCTCAGTTGGTTATTTATGCCTCATATAACGTACACTTATTCAGCCTGTTGTTCACTATTCTTTATTTATTTTAAATTGCCTTTCAAATGTCTATTCTTGGTGTTGGCTTTTATCAAATACATTTCCCCAAAAAATGCGACTTATATATGTTTTTTTTCCTTCTTTATTATGCATTTTCGGCCGGTGCGACTTATACTCCGGAGCGACTTATAGTCCGAAAAATACGGTAAATACCTGCTGCCACCTACTGATATGAAAGAGTATTACACGGTTACTCTGCCGAGCTCTAGACAGCACCGACACTCAACAACAACACATTATTTGCAGACTATAATTACTGGTTGACAAAAAATATGTTTTACCCCAAATAGGTGAAATTAGATCATCTCCCACGGCACACCAGACTCTATCTCACGGCACAGTAGTGTGCCGCGGCACAGTGGTTGAAAAACACTGCTGTAACAAACAACAACAAAATGGCAGTCCTAATTGACACTAGTCGGTTACCCACAAATTTAAAAAAATGTAATCTTTAATTACACACGTTAGCCAGACTTAAGCGAAAATGTTTATTGCTCATGTCTTACGTCGCTCTCCAAGAACCAGGAAGTAGCAAGCTCGTTAACGAAAATATGGCGTGCCGCAATTTTTATATTTTTATTTGAGCAACTTTTTGTCTTTTGAATCATAACAAAGCATTTCCCCCCCACAACAGAACGCAAATGGTAATGCTAATGCTAATGCTAACATACAAAAACCAAGGAGTAGCCTGCTGGCTAATGTACAGAAAAACTAACAAAAATATGGCGCCTCAAAAATGTTCTTTTTTACTTTTATTTGACCATTTTTTTGCGCTTTGAATTGACAGAAGCATTCCCCCAAAAATTTAACACAAAAGTTAAAGTCCAGTCTGTCTAATGCTAACGTACAAAAACCATAGAGTAGCCTGCTAGCTAATGTACAGAAAAACTAACAAAAAAATGGTGCCTCAAAAAAAAATGTGAGGAACTTTTTGCGCTTTAAATTGACAGAAGCATTCCCCTAAAATGAAACACAAAAGTTAAAGTCCTGTCTGTCTAATGCTAACGTACAAAAACCATGGAGTAGCCTGCTAGCTAACGTACAGAAAAACTAACAAAAATATCGGGCCTAAAAAAAAATGTTTTACTTTTATTTTAAGGAACTTTTTGCGCTTTAAATTGACAGAAGCATTCCCCAAAAATGAAACACAAGAGTTAAAGTCCTGCCTGTCTAATGCTAACGTACAAAAACCATGGAGTAGCCTGCTAGCTAATGTACAGAAAAACTAACAAAAATATGGCGCCTCAAAAATTGTTTTTTACTTTTATTTGAGCATTTTTTTGTCTTTTGAATCACAACAAAGCATTCCCCCCACAACAGAACGCAAATGGTAAAGTCCTGAATGTCTAATGCTAACGTACGAGAATCAAGGAGTAGCCTGCTAGCTAATTTACAGAAAAACTAACAAAAATATGGTGCCTCAAAAATGTTTTTTTTACTTTAATTTGAGCAACTTTTTGCGCTTTGAATTGACAGAAGCATTCCCCCAAAAATGAGACACAAAAGTTAAAGTCCTGTCTGTCTAACGCTAACGTACAAAAACCATGGAGTAGCCTGCTGGCTAATGTACAGAAAAACTAACAAAAAAATGGTGCCTCAAAAAAAAATTTGAGGAACTTTTTTCGCTTTAAATTGACAGAAGCATTCCCCTAAAATGAAACACAAAAGTTAAAGTCCTGTCTGTCTAATGCTAACGTACAAAAAACATGGAGTAGCCTGCTAGCTAATGTACAGAAAAACTAACAAAAATATCGGGCCTCAAAAAAAATGTTTTACTTTTATTTTAAGGAACTTTTTGCACTTTAAATTGACAGAAGCATTCCCCCAAAAATGAAACACAAGAGTTAAAGTCCTGCCTGTCTAATGCTAACGTACAAAAACCATGGAGTAGCCTGCTAGCTAATGTACAGAAAAACTAACAAAAATATGGCGCCTCAAAAATTGTTTTTTACTTTTATTTGAGCATTTTTTTGTCTTTTGAATCACAACAAAGCATTCCCCCCACAACAGAACGCAAATGGTAAAGTCCTGAATGTCTAATGCTAACGTACGAGAACCAAGGAGTAGCCTGCTAGCTAATGTACAGAAAAACTAACAAAAATATGGTGCCTCAAAAATGTTTTTTTTACTTTAATTTGAGCAACTTTTTGCACTTTGATTCGACAGAAGCATTCCCCCATAAATGAGACACAAAAGTTAAAGTCCTGTCTGTCTAACGCTAACGTAAAAAAACCATGGAGTACCCTGCTGGCTAATGTACAGAAAAACTAACAAAAATATGGTGCCTCAAAAAAAAAATTTTGAGCAACTTTTTGCGCTTTAAATTGACAGAAGCATTCCCCCAAAAACGAGACACAAAAGTTAAAGTCCTGTGTGTCTAATGCTAACGTCCAAAAACAAAGGAGTAGCCTGCTAGCTAATGTACAGAAAAACTAACAAAAATATTGCGCCTCAAAAATATTTTTTTTACTTTTATTTGAGGAACTTTTTGCACTTTGAATTGACAGAAGCATTCCCCCAAAAATGAAACACAAATGGCAAAGTCCTGTCTGTCTAATGCTAACGTACACAAACCATGACGTAGCCTATATGCTAACATGCAAAAAAAGTTTTAAAAAATTAAATTTTTAAATTTTTTTTACATTAGAGGTCTGTACGCCGCAGAATGCTAGAGTCAACCAGTCCAAAACAAAATGTTTGTGTAAATGGACACGTGTCCGACAAACAAAAACAAAACGACTGTGGTCAACGACACGCGTCTTTGCGGAGGCTCACCACGCCAATGGAGAAGTAGTTGTTGATGATTTCGTACGGCACGGGGTCGCCCTTCTCTTGGTCCTCCTCCGTGATGACCTGCACGCTCCAGCGGTCCATCAGAACCTGGGAGCTGCCCTCGATGTCCTTCAGGATGCGACTCAGGTCTTCACCGTCGTAACCTGCCACGGGAAAACTGTTTTATTTTGAAATAAGATTCCACTTCTTGTTTACCATCAACCAGGAAGTACCGTATTTTAAAGTAAATTAATAATTTTTACATTCTTTTTTTTTTACACATTATAATATCATGGTGTGTCCAGGATGAGTGGAATGTGTTGAAGGTGGAATGGTTCAAAACGGAGGAAGTTTTAAAAATTTTGAATGGGAAAAATGTCCCGGAAAACCCGGAATTCTGGAAAATCTGGAAATGTTTGGAATTTGTCAAGGGAAAGCCCGCGATTCCCAAATAGGCTGAACAGTTTGAAGTTGGAACGCTTTGACAAGAAAAAGAAAAAGAAGTAGAAGAAGAGAAAGAAGAAGAAAAACAAAAAGAAGAAAAAGAAGAAAAAGAAGAAGAAAAACAAAAAGACAAAGAAGAAAAAGAAGAAGAAGAAAAACAAGAAAAACAAGAAGGAGGAGGAGGAGGAGGAGGGGGGGAGGAGGAGGAAGAGGAGAAGAAGAAGGAGGAGGAGGACAAGGACAAGAAGAAGAAGAAGTAGAAGAAGAAGAAAAACAAAAAGAAGAAAAAGAAAAAGAAGTACAAGAAGGAGGAGGAGAAGAAGAAGAAAAAGAAGTAGAAGAAGAAGAAGAGGAAGAAGAAAAAGAAAAAGAAAAAGAAGAAAAAGAAGAAGAAGAAGAAAAAAAGAACAAGAAAGTTAGAAGAAAAAGAAGAAGAAAAAGAAAAAGAAGAAGAAAAACAAAAACAAAAAGACAAAGACAAAGAAGAAGAAGAACAAGAACAAGAAAAAGAAGAAAAACAAAAAGAAGAAGAAGAAGAAGAAGAAGAAGAAGAAGAAGAAGGACAAGGACGAGGAGGAGGAGAAGAAGAAGAAGAAGAAGAAAAACAAAAAGAAGAAGAAGAAGGCGCAGGAGGAGGAGAAGAAGAAGAAGAAAGATAGAAGAAAAAAGTAGGAAAAAAAAGAAAAAGACAAAGAAAAAGAAAAAGAAGAAGAAGAAGAAAAAGAAGACGAAGAAGAAGGAGGAGAAGAAGAAGAAAAAGAAAAAGAAGAAAAAGAAGAAGAAAAAGAAAAAGAAGATGAAGAAGAAGAAGAAGAAGAAGAAGAAAAAGAAGAAGAAAAAGAAAAAGACAAACAAAAAGATAAAGAGAAAGAAGAAGAAGAAAAAGAAGAAGAAGAAGAAGAAGAAGAAAGATGAATTTTACATATTGTGTAGAAAAGCATATGTGTGAATGCTTTGGAGCATTCACACAATAAATCAATAATTATTAATTTCTAGGTGAAACAACACATAATAGTAACATATTAATAAATCATATAAATTAGTTAAATAATTACACCAATGAAAATAATATCATCCCATATAACAATATATATTATACATTTGAGTATAATATATTTGGGGTTACATGCACTTAATTAGCATAAACGATTAAACTTTCATGCAAAAATTGAAGATTGGTATTCACACATCATTTTGTTAATAGAATCATTATTATTTTGTACGGTTTGGTGCTTTTGTGTGACAATGGACACGTGTTCATGTGTTCTACTTTGGTGCAGATCTGGATAAAGGTGCCGCTCCAATAAACTGTCCCTAAGGTTCAAATGTCGTCTGCCGCTAAAATGAAAACCCGCTCCATGAGTGCGCCGATCACAACCAAGTCTCTCACCTCCTCCCCAACGCAGACACCGAGCCAGGTCGTTTCCTGTGCCCAGAGGGAGCACGGCCACGTGCGGCTTCACCAGCAGGTTGGCTTTGTCTGATGGGGTCAACGGACAAGACAGAAGTTGAGCAAAAACACATATGGCCTTTGACCTTTGGGAGTGTAGGCGCAGGTCTCCAGGAGGACTTCAGTGAGGATCTGCTGGCTACAAGTGGGAGTTGTCGCTCATCAATCTCACCGATGGCGTCCAGAATCCATCCCACTGTACCGTCGCCGCCGCACACCAGGATCCTGAAGTCCTGAATGTTCCTGAAGAAGCTCAGGCTGACGACAAACACACAGTAAGTGGACATTTGAACACCACACGACTGTCGCCTGCTCACCCCGCCGCTGGTCCGCCATTGGAGAGGTTGTACACCTGTCGAGGGTTCAGCAAGTACTGAAATTTACGCAGGACCCTGAAAAAAACCCAAAATGGTAAATGGGTTATACTTGTATAGCGCTTTTCTACCTTCAAGGTACTCAAAGTGCTTTGACACTATTTCCACATTCACCCACTGATGGCGCTAACCACCACCCATCAGGAGCAAGGGTGAAGCGTCTTGCTCAAGGACACGACGGACGTGACAAGGTTGGTAGAAGGTGGGGATCGAACCAGGAACCCTCAGGTTGCTGGCACGGCCACTTTCCCAACGGCGCCACGCCGTCCCCAAAACATAAGCATTCAAATAATTGATTTATGAGGGGTGCACAAAAAATTCCATTTACATCCAAATCTCGATTCTAAATCCAGTCATATCATAATTGTCAAAAATCAAATAAATAAATATACATAAATATACTGTATACTTGAAGTTGGAACGGTTTGAATCGGATAAAAAATGTGGGAATTGTGGAACTTCTAGAAAGGTCCCATTCTTTTCAATGGGAATTTCCCGGAAATTTGGGAAAAGAGGGAATTTTTTAGAAAATGCTAACAAATGTGAATGTTCTGAATGAGTTGGTGTTGGAAATTTTCAAATGTTGACGTAGTAGTATTTTTAATTGAGAAATGGTATTACGGAATTCCTGGAAATTCGGGAAAACCAGGAATTTTTCCAATTAAAAAAAAAAACAACTTTGTTTTTTTGTCCTGATTAAGAGGAGCAGTTGAAGTGGGTTGAAAAATATGGACGGAGTAGTCGACAGAAAAAAGGGGTTTGATAAAATAGGTATTTTAGGAATTCCTGGAAAAACATTTAACTTGAGAAAATGATCGTTTGAATGTCCAGGATGAGTGGAATGTGTTGAAGGTGGAATGGTTTGAAACGGTGGAAAAATGCGGAAATGGAGGAAGTTTGAAAAATGTCCAATTTATTTTGAATGGGAAAAATGTCCCGGAAAACCTGGAATTCAACCTCGCCACGCCGTCCCCAAAACATAAGCATTCAAATAATTGATTTATGAGGGGTACACAAAAATTCCATTTACATCCAAATCTCGATTCTAAATCCAGTCATATCATAATTGTCAAAAATCAAATAAATAAATATACATAAATATACTGTATACTTGAAGTTGGAACGGTTTGAATCGGATAACAAATGTGGGAATTGTGGAACTTCTAGAAAGGTCCCATTCTTTTCAATGGGATTTTCACGGAAATTTGGGAAAAGAGGGAATTTTTTAGAAAATGCTAAAAAATGTGAATGTTCTGAATGAGTTGGTGTTGGAAATTTTCAAATGTTGACGCAGTAACATTTTTAATTGAGAAATGGTATTACGGAATTCCTGGAAATTCGGGAAAATAGGGAATTTTTCCAATTAAAAAAAAAACAACTTTGTTTTTTTGTCCTGATTAAGAGGAACGGTTGAAGTGGGTTGAAAAATATGGACGGAGTAGTCGACAGAAAAAAGGGGTTTGATAAAATGGGAATTTTAGGAATTCCTGGAAAAAAATTTAACTTGAGAAAATTATCGTTTGAATGTCCAGGATGAGTGGAATGTGGTTTGAAACGGTTGAAAAATGTGGAAATGGAGGAAGTTTGAAAAATGTCCAATTTATTTTGAATGGGAAAAATGTCCCGGAAAACCTGGAATTCAACCTCGCCACGCCGTCCCCAAAACATAAGCATTCAAATAATTGATTTATGAGGGGTGCACAAAAAATTCCATTTACATCCAAATCTCGATTCTAAATCCAGTCATATCATAATTGTCAAAAATCAAATAAATAAATCTACATAAATATACTGTATACTTGAAGTTGGAACGGTTTGAATCGGATAAAAAATGTGGGAATTGTGGAACTTCTAGAAAGGTCCCATTCTTTTCAATGGGAATTTCACGGAAATTTGGGAAAAGAGGGAATTTTGAAGAAAATGCTAAAAAATGTAAATGTTCTGAATAAGTTGGTGTTGGAATTTTTCAAATGTTGACGTAGTAGTATTTTTAATTGAGAAATGGTATTACGGAATTCCTGGAATTTCGGGAAAACGGGGAATTTTTCCAATTAAAAAAAAAACAACTTTGTTTTTTTGTCCTGATTAAGAGGAGCGGTTGAAGTGGGTTGAAAAATATGGACGGAGTAGTCGACAGGAAAAAGGGGTTTGATAAAATGGGTATTTTAGGAATTCCTGGAAAAAATTTTAACTTGAGAAAATGATCGTTTGAATGTCCAGGATGAGTGGAATGTGTTGAAGGTGGAATGGTTTGAAACGGTGGAAAAATGCGGAAATGGAGGAAGTTTGAAAAATGTCCAATTTATTTTGAATGGGAAAAATGTCCCGCAAAACCTGGAATTCAACCTCGCCACGCCGTCCCCAAAACATAAGCATTCAAATAATTGATTTATGAGGGGTGCACAAAAAATTCCATTTACATCCAAATCTCGATTCTAAATCCACTCATATCATAATTGTCTAAAATCAATTAAATAAATAAATAAATATACATACATATATATATATATATATATATACTGTATATATGTGTATTAGGGTTGTACGGTACACCAGTACTAGCATAGTATAGCGGTACTATCCATCCATCCATTTTCTACCGCTTATCCCTTTCGGAGTCGCGGGGGGTGCTGGAGCCTATCTCAGCTGCATTCGGGCGGAAGGCGGGGTACACCCTGGACAAGTCGCCACCTCATCACAGGGCCAACACAGATAGACAGACAACATTCACACACTAGGGACCATTTAGTGTTGCCAATCAATCTGGGATGCAACTAAAGATTATTTTGATAGTGATGAGTCAACAACTGTCTTAACGATTAGTCGACTAGTGCGGTGTTTTTCAACCACTGTGCCGCGGCACACTAGTGTGCCGTGAGATACAGTCTGGTGTGCCGTGGGAGATGATCTAATTTCACCAATTTGGGTTAAAAATATTTTTTGCAAACCAGTAATTATAGTCTGCACATGATGTGTTGTTGTTGAGTGTCGGTGCTGTCTAGAGCTCGGCAGAGTAACCGTGTAATACTCTTCCATATCAGTAGGTGGCAGCAGGTAGCTAATTGCGTTGTAGATGTCGGAAACAGCGGGAGGCAGTGTGCAGGTAAAAAGGTGTCTAATGCTTAAACCAAAAATAAACAAAAGGTGAGTGCCCCTAAGAAAAGGGGAAGGCTATGTATGTATATACATATATATATATATATATATACATATACATACAGTACATACATATATACCAGGGGTCACCAACGCGGTGCCCGCGGGCACCAGGTAGCCCGTAAGGACCAGATGAGTAGCCCGCTGGCCTGTTCCAAAAATAGCTCAAATAGCAGCACTTACCAGTGAGCTGCCTCTATTTTTTAAATTTTATTTATTTACTAGCAAGCTGGTCTCGCTTTGCCCGACATTTTTAATTCTAAGAGAGACAAAACTCAAAAAGAATTTGAAAATCCAAGAAAATATTTTAAAGACTTGGTCTTCACTTGTTTAAATAAATTCATTAATTTTTTTACTTTGCTTCTTATAACTTTCAGAAAGACAATTTTAAAGAAAAAATACAACCTTAAAAATGATTTTAGGATTTTTAAACACATATACCTTTTTACCTTTTAAATTCCTTCCTATTCTTTTCTGACAATTTAAATCAATGTTCAAGTAAATTTGTTTTTTTTTATTGTAAAGAATAATAAATACATTTTAATTTAATTCTTCATTTTAGCTTCTGTTTTTTCGACGAAGAATATTTGTGAAATATTTCTTCAAATTTATTATGATTAAAATTCAAAAAAATTATTCTGGCAAATCTAGAAAATCTGTAGAATCAAATTTAAATCTTATTTCAAAGTGTTTTGAATTTCTTTTAAAAAATTTGTTCTGGAAAATCTAGAAGAAATAATGATTTGTCTTTGTTAGAAATATAGCTTGGTCCAATTTGTTATATATTCTAACAAAGTGCAGATTGGATTTTAACCTATTTAAAACATGTCATCAAAATTCTAAAATTAATCTTAATCAGGAAAAATTACTAATGATGTTCCATAAATAATTTTTTTAATTTTTTCAAAAAGATTCGAATTAGCTAGTTTTTCTCTTCTTTTTTTCGGTTGAATTTTGAATTTTAAAGAGTCGAAATTGAAGATAAACTATGTTTCAAAATTTAATTGTCATTTTTTTCGTGTTTTCTCCTCTTTTAAACCGTTCAATTAAGTGTAAATATCATTAATTATTAATAATAACATAGAGTTAAAGGTAAATTGAGCAAATTGGCTATTTCTGGCAATTTAATATAGTATATTAGTATAGCTCGGTTGGTAGAGCGGCCGTGCCAGCAACTTGAGGGTTGCAGGTTCGATCCCCGCTTCCGCCATCCTAGTCACTGCCGTTGTGTCCTTGGGCAAGACACTTTACCCACCTGCTCCCAGTGCCACCCACACTGGTTTGAATGTAACTTAGATATTGGGTTTCACTATGTAAAGCGCTTTGAGTCACTTGAGAAAAAGCGCTATATAAATGTAATTCACTTCACTTCACTATTTAAGTGTGTATCAAACTGGTAGCCCTTCGCATTAATCAGTACCCTAGCTCTTGGTTTCAAAAAGGTTGGTGACCCCTGATATATACACATATACATACATACATACATACATACATACATACATACATACATACATACATACATACATACATACATACATACATACATACATACATATATATATATATATATATATATATATATATATATATATATATATATATATATATATATATATATATATATATATATATATATATATATATACATACATACATATATACACACACAGGGAGACAGCTTGTGCATCGCAAAACTGGAAGGTACCACTTGACTTATATTTCTAGTTAATCTACTTATGAGTAAAGTACACAATCATCCTGATTTCTTCATACATGTTATTTTTGTGGAATGTTACGTCTCACCTTTCCCCCTGCTTGCCTCCACTTTTGGGGTTGACAAACACAAGAAGAGGGTGTGTGTTGGGCACGGGGCTGATCTGTCACAACATGAAAGCAAAAAGAAAAACTTTGTAAAGATTTGATGTCGTTATAAAGAAAAAAATATTTTTGGAAACGTACCTGGAGGATCTGTCCGTCAGGAGTTGTGTTGAGCTCAGCGTCGTCCGTCTGAGCGGAGCAGCCGTTGTTGGATCTGTCCTTTATTACAAAATAAGACAATTCAATATTGTTAGCATTATTAGCATCTAGCATGTGAGCAGCAAAAAGTGTCAATTAGGAGAGAAAACTAAACAATTCCAACGTACATAATATCATTATAAACAACAAAGATCAGTTGACAGAAATATTAGTTAAATGTATTTTTGTGAATTATCCTTACTTTGCAATTATCAATGAGAACTTTATCATTTAAACAACCAATGATGCAACATTGTAAGTGTATCTCACATGGCTCACACTCCACTATGAGAGCACTTCAAGTCGAACTATATATTTCATTTATTCATAATACATCAATATCACTATTTACTTATGAACTGGGCATTTGTGTTGAAACTTTTATTCCAGTATTTATTTATTTTTCATCTTTAGCTAAACTTTGTCTTTACTTACTTAGAATTATTTATTTTATATATATGTCTTTTTACTTGTAAATTTTATGATAATTATTAAGACTATTTTCCTTCCATCCATTTACTACCGCTTGTCCCTTGGGTGCTGGAGCTTATCTCAGCTGCATTCGGGCGGTAGGCGGGGTACACCCTGAACAAGTCGCCACTGTCGTTATTTGATTATCACCTTTCCTTAGTGGTTAGTGTGTCCGCCCTGAGATGGGTAGGTTGTGAGTTCAAACCCCGGCCGAGTCATACCAAAGACTATAAAAATGGGACCGATTACCTCCCTGCTTGCCACTCAGCATCAAGGGTTGGAATTGGGGGTTAAATCACCAAAAATGATTCCCGGGCGTGGCCACCGCTGCTGCCCACTGCTCCCCTCACCTCCGAGGGGGTGAACAAGTGGATGGGTCAAATGCAGAGGACAAATTTCACCACACCTAGTGTGTGTGTGTGTGTGTGTGTGACAATCATTGGTACTTTAACTTGATCTTTCCTCTTCAATGGCATCTCGTATTTACTTGTGAATTGGGCGTTTGTCAATTTTATTACTCTAGTATTTTTTTATTTATCTTTTATGTCTTTAATTTGTCTTACTTCTTTTTACCTAACTTCAATTATTTTATTTTCAATTTTTTATTATTAACTCAGTTTATTGTTTATTCTATTACCCCTTTTACTTGTATTTTTTTAATAATAA
This sequence comes from Entelurus aequoreus, assembly GCF_033978785.1. NCBI lineage: Eukaryota > Metazoa > Chordata > Actinopteri > Syngnathiformes > Syngnathidae > Entelurus > Entelurus aequoreus. The sequence continues at coordinate 7,290,297 of NC_084737.1, read as the reverse complement.
TGATGGTAATTATAATAGTTATTATTTAGCATTATTATTGTTAACCATTTTATGAAATTATTATAGTAACAAATTATAGTTATTAAAAATATAAATATTATTTAATATTATTAAAAATTATTTAAACTATTATAATGATAGTTTATAATAATTTAGTCACTTTAACCTCAATTTGCTCATTTGTATTTTTTATTTTCCTTTCCTTTTACTGACACCTGCTATTAATTAATTAATACATTTAAATTCTGTCAAAAAATTTTCTCCAACATCAAAATATTTATTCATTCATCCTTAACATCTGACATTTTAATATATATTCATTATTAATTCTATTTATTCTCAGCATCTTTCATATTTTATTTATTGCTGAAGGAAATTTACTGCCAGTTATTTTCCCCCAAACTCATATTAGTTTATTAGTATTTTTTTATTTATTGTTTGTCGTACTCGTTTCTTTAGAAAATGTGGTAGAAAAACGTCAGGGATAAACAAACTCCGCTTCTTACTACTCCTTTTCAGAATTGGTGTCCTTTAAAGCAAGACATGGAGCATTTGTGCGTTACCAAACCTTAATGACAGGATAGACGGCCCACGGAGGCAGGATGTGGTCTCGGAGCGGGCCGCACGTGCACTCGCTGGGCTCCTCGGCCGCACACGCGTCATGACGCTGCAAGACGGAGAGAAAATGTCAGAACAGGACAAAGCCCTTTAACCTTTAAAGGGTCCTGAATGTGGAATAGTTTGTACAAACCCTAAAATCAGTCAAGTTGTCACGTTGTGCAAATGGTAAATAAAAACAGAATACAATGATTTGCAAATCCTTTTCAACTTATATTCAATTGAATAGACTGCAAAGACAAGATATTTCATGTTCACACTGAGAAACTTCCTTTTTTTCGCAAATAATCATGAACTTAGAATTTAATGGCAGCAACACATTGCAAAAAAGTTGTCACAGGGGCATTTTTACCAGTGTGTTACATGGCCTTTCCTTTTAACAACACTCAGTAAACGTTTGGGAACTGAGGAGACACATTTTTGAAGTGGAATTCTTTCCCATTCTTGCTTGATGTACAGCTTAAGTTGTTCAATCTCCGTTGTGCTATTTTAGGCTTCATAATGTGCCACACATTTTCAATGGGAGACAGGTCTGGACTACAGGCAGGCCAGTCTAGTACCCGCACTCTTTTACTATGAAGCCCCCCTGTTGTAACACGAGGCTTGGCATAGCCTTGCTGAAATAAGCAGGGGCGTCCATGATAATGCTTGGATGGCAACATATGTTGCTCCAAAAGCTGTATGTACCTTTCAGCATTAATGGTGCCTTCATAGATGTGTAAGTTACCCATGTCTTGGGCACTAATACACCCCCATACCATCACACATGCTGGCTTTTACACTTTGCGCCTGGAACAATCCGGAAGGTTCTTCTCCTCTTTGTTCCAGAGGACACGACGTCCACAGTCTCCAAAAACTATTTGAAATGTGGACTCGTCAGACCACAGAACACTTTTCCACTTTGCATCAGTCCATCATAGATGAGCTCGGGCCCAGCGAAGCCGGCGGCGTTTCTGGGTGTTGTTGATAAATGGCTTTCGCTTTGCATAGTAGAGTTTTAACTTGTACTTACAGATTTAGCGACAAAATTTAGTTACTGACAGTGGTTTTTTGAAGTGTTTCTGAGCCCATGTGGAGATATCCTTTACACACTGATGTCGCTTTTTGATGCAGTACCGCCTGAGGGATCGAATTCTTCGGTCTTGCCGCTCACGTGCAGTGATTTCTCCAGATTCTCTGAACCTTTTGATGGTATTACGGAGCGTAGATGGTGAAATCCCTAAATTCCTTGCAATAGCTGGTTGAGAAAAGTTGTTCTTAAACTGTTGGACAATTTGCTCAGGCATTTGTTGACAAAGTGGTGACCCTCGCCCCGTCCTTGTTTGTGAACGACTGAGCATTTCATGGAAGCTGCTTTTATACCCAATCGTGGCACCCACCTGTTCCCAATTAGCATTTTCACCTGTGGGATGTTCCAAATAAGTGTTTGATGAGCATTCCTCAGCTTTCTCAGTCTTTTTTGCCACTTGTGCAAGCTTTTTTGAAACATGTTGCAGGCATCAAATTCCAAATGAGCTAATATTTGCGAAAAATAACAAAGTTTACCAGTTTGAACGTTAAATATCTTCTCTTTGCAGTCTATTCAATTGAATATAAGTTGAAAAGGATTTGCAAATTATTGTATTCTCTTTTTATTTACCATTTACAAAAAGTGACAACGTCACTGCTTTTGGGTTTTGTACTTATCATATTGGGTGCCATAAACGGACAAAAGTCTACAAGAAGGGAAAATGTGTCTTTTTGCTTGTTTGGCACGACTCCTCCGAGCAGTGCCTTGCCCATACGGTCTCCATAAAGTTGGAAGAATTGTCGGAAAAGGTTGCTATGCTAGGTTGCTATGCTGACCATGGAGTGGCACCACACGCAGTGTTTGCCCGTCAGGCCTTGGAAGCTCTTGATCTTCTTCTGGCACTTGTCGCACTTCCTGGAGTCGCAGTTGCCGCTCACCCAGTCGTGCACGGGAACCTAAAGCCAGGGGAATAACTCACTCGAAGGACCGGATAAACAAAATAAAAAAAGAAACAGGATTATGAGTGTTGCCGTGGGAACGCCGTACCCCTGTTTCTTTCTTGGACTTGACGTAGGTTCTGGCGCAAGGGGCCGGGTTCCTGTTGGCGCAGCGGCCGTGCACGGTGTACTTGCAGCCTGTAGGAACAAGGGCACACGGCTCTGGGTTCTGTCGCCCCCTTGTGGCGGCTGCCGGTACTCACAGGTGCAGCACAGGCCTTGCTTCCTGAGGCCCAGCAGCATGCTCTGGCACACGTTGCAGTAGGCGGGCTTGTTGAAATGCTTCATCCTCCACAAGTGCTGACCGTCCGTCTGGGTCATCTAGACCGTGACAAGCACAAGTTAACCCTTTTTAGGCCTCCACACACCTCGGAACTTCAACAACCCTCACGTCAACAATATGATGGTAACAAATGGTGAATGGGTTATACTTGTATCGCGCTTTTCTACCTTCAAGGTACTCAAAGCGCTTTGACACTATTTCCACATTCACACACACATTCACACACTGATGGCGGGAGCTGCCATGCAAGGCCCTAACCACCACCCCTCAAGCAAGGGTGAAGTGTCTTCCTCAAGGACACAACGAGGTTGGTAGAAGGTGGGGATTGAACCAGGAACCCTCAGGTTGCTGGCACGGCCACTCTCCCAACCGCGCCACGCCGTCCCAACAAAACTGCACGAAACTTTGAGGCTCGCACACCACACCACCCTTCAGAAAGGAATCATTGTGAAGGAACTAACTGTGGCTGTAGGCAACCTACTGATGTGGTTTTTATGAACTCCAGTTGGCGGGAGATTTTTACACTTGATGTTAATAATAGAGTGGAACCTCAATTTATGAACCCCTCGATTTGCGAACTTTTCGGTTGGCAAAGTTTTCGGTTGCGCCAAACATAGACATCTTCTAAGGCAGCCCTGGGCATTCTGCGGCCCGCGGGCCGCATCCGGCCCTTTGTGCGTCCCTGTCCGGCCCGCGTGAGGCCAATTATAAATGACAAAATAAATTTTAAAAAGTATCTATGTCGAGTGTGCAATACAACGGTGCTGCTTTTGTTTTGAAAAGCGTTATTTGTATTACTTCCGTGTGGACGTATGCGTGATTGTGAGTGAATGTGAACAACTGCAATTACAAAATAAAGTTGAAAAAACATCTATGTCCTGCGCGCAATACAACTGTGCTGCTTTTATTTTGAAAAGTATTATTTATGGGCGTGTGTCCGTGTGTAACCTGCGAGTGAAGGTGCACATGCAGCGACAAGTGATGCACGGTTTACACCCGAGACGCTTAAAAGAGAAAAGTTGATGAAGAATGGCGTGTTTTCAACAAGACATGGACTGCAAAGCAACGTCCCCTCACCTAAGGTGCGTGCCTGCGCAATTGCGCACTGCTCAAGCGTCCGCTGCGCGCAGCAAGTATATGCCGAGCACCAAATCAAATCCCATCTGAATTCTAAACAAAATAAACATATTTATTCTATGGAATTTTGCAATGCAACTTTGAGTGACAGTGACAACAAGCGGCCCTAACGGTGTTCGTCAACACCGTTCAATTGAACACCGTTCAATTATTGTAACGTCTATCGAGATGCTTCGAGGACAGGAATTATATCGATCACTTTATTGAACAAAACTGTTTATATTCGGACATAACCACACCAAAAACATGAGTAAAACAATTCTATCTCGAAAAACTAGTCATTTTCTGCCGTACAAACCAGGCCAAAACCAACTTGTCATCTGTCACCAACACGCATAGCACTAAACCACTGGTGCGTTTAAGGCCACACAAAAAGTCGGACAACTCAAACACCACACAAAGTTACACTATGACTCCTCAGTCATACGTGTGCTTATTTTACTGTCATTTATTATTAATGTTAATTTATATATATTAGTCATGGAATGCTGTTACACACACTATGTTGAAGTATTACTATTATTATTATTATTATTATTATTTATCTTACGGTATATATCAAAAATAATATTGAGCAAAATTTAATTGAAATATTGTCGATGTGGCCCTCCAGCAGTGCTCGGGTAGCTCATGCGGCCCCCGGTAAAAATTAATTGCCCACCCCTGTTCTAAGGGTACGCAGCATGGAGCGCTACTGCCTACTGGCCCTGACGAGACGCGGGGCCGCCATCTTGGAGTAGTGATCCGCTCCACTCAGTGCAATTCATTTGGCAGGAGCAATGAACTGTCAGCGCATTTAATTCATTTGACCTCACTGAATACCGCTGATTTTCACACGCTTTTTTGTCATACGTGTAGCTATGATAAAGGACACATGTTTTATTATTCATACTTCGCTTAAAGGCCTACTGAAAGCCACTACAACCGACCACGCAGTCTGATAGTTTATATATCAATGATGAAATCTTAACATTGCAACACATGCCAATACGGCCGGGTTAACTTATAAAGTGCAATTTTAAATTTCCCGCTAAACTTCCGGTTGGAAACGTCTATGTATGATGACGTATGCGCGTGACGTCACGACGGCAACGGAAGTATTCGTACCCAATGTGTCACCATACAAACTGCTCTGTTTTCATCGAACAATTCCACAGTATTCTGGACATCTGTGTTGGTGAATCTTTTGCAATTTGTTTAATGAACAATGGAGATTGCAAAGAAGAAAGTTGTAGGTGGGATCGGTGTATTAGCGGCTGGCTGTAGCAACACAACTAGGAGTACTTACTTGGATAGCAGACGCTTAGCCAGTGCTAGCCGCCAACCGCATCTGTGATCGGGTGAAGTCCTTCGTCGCGCCGTCGATCGCTGGAACGCAGGTGAGCACGGGTGTTGATGAGCAGATGAGGGCTGGCTGGCGTAGGTGGAGCGCTAATGTTTTTATCATAGCTCTGTGAGGTCCGGTTGCTAAGTTAGCTTCAGCGTCGTTAGCAACAGCATTGTTAAGCTTTGCCAGGCTGAGAATTATTAACCGTGTAGTTACATGTCCATGGTTTAATAGTATTGTTGATCTTCTGTCTATCCTTCCAGTCAGGGATTTATTTATTTTGTTTCCATCTGCATTTGAGCCAGATGCTATCACGTTAGCTCCGTAGCTAAAGTGTTTCGCCGATGTATTGTCGTGGAGATACAAGTCACTGTGAATGTCCATTTTGCGTTCTCGACTCTCATTTTCAAGAGGATATAGTATCCGAGGTGGTTTAAAATACAAATCCGTGATCCACAATAGAAAAAGGAGAGTGTGTGGAATCCAATGAGACCTTGTACCTAAGTTACGGTCAGAGCGAAAAAAGATACACCCTGCACTGCCTCTCTAGTTCTTCACTCTAACGTTCCTCATCCACAAATCTTTCATCCTCGCTCAAATTAATGGGGTAATCGTCGCTTTCTCGGTCCGAATCTCTCTCGCTCCATTGTAAACAACGGGGAATTGTGAGGAATCCTTCCTCCTGTGACGTCACGCTACTTCCGGTATAGGCAAGGCTTTTTTTTTTTATCAGCGACCAAAAGCTGCGAACTTTATCGTCGTTGTTCTATACTAAATCCTTTCAGCAAAAATATGGCAATATCGCGAAATAATCAAGTATGACACATAGAATGGATCTGCTATCCCCGTTTAAATAAAAACAATTAATTTCAGTAGGCCTTGAACAGTAATAGAATATTCTTATATGCTGTAAGTGACCAGACGTCCGAGGTCAAAACTGGGAATATAATCCCAGACAAGGGGGGGAAAACGGTCAGCTATTTTTAAATTGAAGAAACAATATGATTAGGTTATATATATACATGCGTATATCCTACATAAACAATGTATGAATACATTAGATATCTATATATCTGTAGACTGTATCTCTGTTGCTGCAGCAGCAGAGAGTTTATTCTGTCTTGACACTTTGTATTGATATTTTCTACTACATTCTTCCCTTAAATGATCATGTTTACAGTGATTGTTTTATATGTATTTTTTATGTATTTATATGTACCCTAACCCCCCTACACAATCTGGACTGTGTTCCTAACTGTTACCCCTGTTGGCTTTTGCAATCTTCATCTTCATCATTTATTTCAACTTTATGTTATTCAAGTATGACATTTTTAAATGTAATTAATTTCATTGACAAGCAATTCTATTATGGTCATACTCTTGTTTGCTAGCGGCTACGATTTCAGTACTATTGAAGATCTTTGCTCCTTCTCAACTCTGTGGTAACATTCTTTGCACAAAATACAACCAATAGTACGATCTTTATTCAACATAAAGATTTAGCCATTCCTTTACCACTTTTGACGTGTGTTTGGGGTCATTGTCCTGTTAGAACACCCAACCGCGCCCAAGACCCAACCTCCGGGCTGATGATTTTAGCTTGTCCTGAAGAATTTGGAGGTAATCCTCCTTTTTCATTGTCCCATTTAAAGCAGCAGTTCCATTGGTAACAAAACAGGCCCAGAGCATAATACTACCACCACCATGCTTGACGGTAGGTGTGGTGTTCCTGGGATTAAAGGCCTCCCCTTTTCTCCTCCAAACATATTGCTGGGTATTGTGGCCAAACAGCTCCATTTTTGTTTCATCTGACATCTGGACAAAGATAAAACCTTCTGGAGGAAAGTTTTATGGTCAGATGAAACAAAAATGTAGCTGTTTGGCCACAATACCCAGCAATATATTTATACAATATGTACAAATATGATGGTAAAAGTGATAGCAAAGAAGCAGTTAGTAAAGTAAATATTAATAATACAGAAATGACAATGAGCATTATTACACTACAAATGGAGCAATATAAATACCAATAGAAATATCACTATTGATAATGAATAATAACAATAATTACCTCTATTATCAACAATAAAATTGTTTCAAATGCAACAATACATACATGTAATGATAACTTCAATAACAAAAGAAAGCAGATAAATGGAGGGAAAGAAAGAGTAGCGAACAGTATTAACCTTGTAGATTGTTATAGTAACAATAGGTTAAGCTTTGTCAGTGTGCTGGGAACAATGTTAATATATGTTTGATGAAATGTGAATATATGCATGAGTGTATTTATGCATGTTTGTATGTGCTATCAATCAATCAATCAATGTTTATTTATAAAGCCCTAAAACGCGAGTGTCTCAAAGGGCTGCACAAGCCACAACGACATCCTCGGCTCAGATCCCACATCGTAATGTAATCAAGCTAGCGTCGTTAACATTAGCTAATACGCTAACACGTTTACAAACGTCTGTGTCAGGGTTTTTAACTTCCAATGGCATTGTTTTTGTAACGTTTCAGTTTTGTTGATTCCTCATTAAATTCACCAAAACGTCACCATGGAGTTATTGAGTCTGTTTAGCTAATTGGAGAGCTAGCTTCCACAGCTAGTGGGTCCATGATGATGACTTCTGTTTTGTTTGATCAGCCGTTTTACTGCCGCATAACAGGCATCGTTTGGAAACAATTAAGGTATGTAAACAAACATTTACAAAATATTTTTGTGTAAATAACTCATTTCACGACATATCTGTGGCTAATAGTCTGTTGCGGCTAATATATGGGAAAAAAATGTTTCTTCTAAAATTCTGTGGGTGCGGCCTTTTTACCTTTATAGTCCGGAAAATACGGTACATTGTTTCTTATGGAGAAAATTAGTTTCATTATACCAACTTTTCGATTTACGAACCATGTTCAAGAACCAATTAAGTTCGTAAATCACACTGTACAGTTTGGTAACTCCAGTACAAAACACCTTTTGTAACAGAACTGTCCCACATTTCACACCCGCCGCTGACGAGCCGCTCCCCTAACCACATTGCTGATGATGCAGAAAGTGTTATGGCATCCTGCTCTAATCTCCAAGATTACAGAGGTCGCTGTCCATTTGTTAATCGGGCTCTTATCCAAATGAGAGGACAGTCTAAAATTGGTTTTTGTTTCCTCCAAAAATCAGAAACTGAATTAATGTGAATAAATAGCCTGAGGGGGAAGTCCTGGCATTGTTGTGAAGGACCAACACACTTTTAAACGTTACACACATTCAGTCAGCATACAAAACCCAAAATCAGTCAAGTTGTCACATTGTGTAAATGGTAAATAAAAAGAGAATGCAATGATTTGCAAATCTTTTTCAACTTATATTCAATTGAATAGACTGCAAAGACAAGATATTTCATGTTCACACTGAGAAACTCCTCTTTTTTTTGCAAATAATCATTACTTAGAATTTAATGGCAGCAACACATTGCAAAAAAGTTGTCACAGGGTAATTTTTACCACTGTGTTACATGGCCTTTCCTTTTAACAACACTCAGTAAACATTTGGGAACTGAGGAGACACATTTTTCAAGTGGAATTATTTCCCATTCTTGCTTGATGTACAGCTTAAGTTGTTCAACAGTCCGGGGGTCTCCGTTGTGCTATTTTAGGCTTCATAATGCGCCACACATTTTCAATGGGAGACAGGTCTGGACTACAGGCAGGCCAGTCTAGTACCCGCACTATTTTACTGCGAAGCCACGCTGTTGTAACACGTGGCTTGGCATTGTCTTGCTGAAATAAGCAGGGGCGTCCATGATAATGTTGCTTGGATGGCAACATATGTTGCTCCAAAACCTGTATGTACCTTTCAGCATTAATGGTGCCTTCACAGATGTGTAAGTTACCCATGTCTTGGCCACTAATACACCCCCATACCATCACACATGCTGCATTTTACACGTTTTCCTCTTTGGTCCGGAGGACACGACGTCCACAGTTTCCAAAAACTATTTGAAATGTGGACTCGTCAGACCACAGAACACTTTTACACTTTGCATCAGTCCATCTTAGATGAGCTCGGGCCCAGCGAAGCCGGCGGCGTTTTGGGGTGTTGTTGATAAATGGCTTTCGCCTTGCATAGTAGACTTTTAACTTGCACTTATAGATTAAGCGACCGACTGTAGTTACTGACAGTGGTTTTCTGAAGTGTTTCTAAGCCCATGTGGTGATATCGTTTACACACTAATGTCGCTTTTTGATGCAGTACCGCCTGAGGGATCCAAGGTGTGTAATATCATGGCTTACGTGCAGTGATTTCTCCAGATTCTCTGAACTTTTGATGATATTACGGAGCGTAGATGGTGAAATCCCTAAATTCCTTGCAATAGCTGGTTGAGAAATGTTGTTCTTAAACTGTTGGACAATTTGCTCAGGCATTTGTTGACAAAGTGGTGACCCTCGCCCCGTCCCTGTTTGTGAATGACTGAGCATTTCATGGAAGCTGCTTTTGTACCCAATCATGGCACCCACCTGTTCCCAATTAGCCTGTTCACCTGTGGGATGTTCCAAATAAGTCTTTGATGAGCATTCCTCGACTTTCTCAGTCTTTTTTGCCACTAGTGCCAGCTTGTTTGAAACATGTTGCAGGCATCAAATTCCAAATGAGCTAATAATTGCAAAAAATAACAAAGTTTACCAGTTTGAACTTTAAATATCTTGTCTTTGCAGTCTATTCAATTGAATATAAATTGAAAAGGATTTGCAAATCATTGTATTCCCTTTTTATTTACCATTTACACAATGTGCCAAATTCACTGGTTTTGGGTTTTGCATACATTCTATTGGTTTTGAAAATGTTAAATATCAAAATGGCGCCCGCATGATTTGATGAAAATGTTGTCGGAGTACGGCGACGAAGATTGGCTTTGACTGTTAAACATCAAACTGTCATAACTCTTTTCCGGAAGCTCAGATCACCCAAAATGTGAAAATGAAAATATTTACTCTGGATGCTCCATTTTCCTTTCAAACTCCATGCTGCTTTTAATCCCTGTCTTTTTCTGTGTACGTGTGCTAAAGTGCAACACGACATTAGCGCTCCCGGTAGTGCTGAGTGTGCACAAAACAGCCTTGTAGACGAGGCAAAGGCCAGAGAGGCAATAAAAGCTTTCATGTCGTTTACCTTCAAGCCCAGCAGGACCAGCAGGGGCACGTTGTTCATGCCTCCCTCCACCCACTCCTCCAGAGAGACCGTATCGCTGCTGTCAGCGTCGATCGCCTTCATCATGTCCTTCAGCACCTGCGGGAACGCCGTCACCGCGTTATCGTCTGACCTCTAAAAAGCTTTCCCAGCTCAAGATCAGGGTCGTGTTGTGTTTGCGAGGCGCTTTCCAGCGCACAGGGACTTACCGGCCTGAGCTCGGACACGTCCCATCCCAAGTACTCGGCGGCGTGCATCATCTGGGCGATGATTCTGTCCACTTCCTGCCGTTTGAACAGCAAATGAACACGTTGCAATCAGGGCTCCTTTCGCTTAGACCAGGCCTGGGCAATTATTTGGACTTGAGGGCCAAATTTGTCTGGGGGCCGGTATATCTATTTTTAGTAACACTAATACAAAGCCTCACAATAATGTCTGATTGAATGCTAAAAACGTTATGACAGACCGCCTTAAAACACAGAATGGAATTAAAAAAAATTTTTTTTACTGAATGAGACACCCAGAATGTACATGAAAATAAAGAATGTGGGATTTACAATATTAACTATGAACGATAAAACACTGAATTAGAGATGTCCGATAATGGCTTTCTTGCCAAAATCCGATATTCCGATATTGTCCCACTCTTAATTACCGATTCCGATATCAACCTATACCGATACATACAGTCGTGGAATTAACACATTATTATGCCTAATTTTGTTGTGATGCCCCGCTAGATGCATTAAACAATGTAACAAGGTTTTCCAAAATAAATCAACTCAAGTTATGGAAAAAAATGCCAACATGGCACTGCCATATTTATTATTGAAGTCACAAAGTGCATTATTTTTTTTTAACATGCCTCAAAACAGCAGCTTGGAATTTGGGACATGCTCTCCCTGAGAGAGCATGAGGAGGTTGAGGTGGGTGGGGTTGAGGTATGGTGGAGGTTTTTTTTTGGTATATTGTAGCGTCCCGGAAGAGTTAGTGCTGCAAGGGGTTCTGGGTATTTGTTCTGTTGTGTTTATGTTGTGCTACGGTGCGAAATGTGTTTGTCATTCTTGTTTGGTGTGGGTTCACAGTGTGGCGCATATTTGTAACAGTGTTAAAGTTGTTTATACGGCACACCCTCAGTGTGACCTGTATGGCTGTTGACCAAGTATGAAGTGCATTCAAATGTGTGTGAAAATCCATAGATATTATGTGACTGGGCCAGCACGCAAAGGCAGTGCCTTTAAGGTTCATTGGCGCTGTGAACTTCTCCCTACGTCCGTGTACACAGCAGCGTTTTAAAAAGTCATACATTTTACAGATAATTTCCGATATTACATTTTAAAGCATTTTAAAGCACTCTGTGGAAACGCTCCCCACCCACACTGCTTGGTGCCTGGTCTGAGCTGCTGTGACTTAGATTACCATAGTAACTAATTAGATGACCATAGTAACTTGTAAATCATGCAAAACCGTAAATTCCAACCATTGAAATTAGGGATGTCCGATAATATCGGACTGCCAATGTTATCGGCCAATAAATGCTTAAAAATATAATATCGGAAATTATCGGTATCGGTTTCAAAATGATAAGTATCGGTTTCAAAAAGTAAAATGTATGACTTTTTAAAACGCCGCTGTACGAAGTGGTACACGGACGTAGGGAGAAGTACAGGGCGCCAATAAACTTTAAAGGCACTGCCTTTGCGTGCTGGCCCAGTCACATAATATCTACAGCTTTTCACACACACAAGTGAATGTTATGCATACTTGGTCAACAGCCATACAGGTCACACTGAGGGTGGCCGTATAAACAACTTTAACACTGTTACAAATATGCGCCACACTGTGAACCCACACCAAACAAGAATGACAAACACATTTCGCACCGTAGCACAACATAAACACAACAGAACAAATACCCGGAACCCCTTGCAGCACTAACTCTTCCGGGACGCTACAATATACACCCCCCGCTACCCCCTACCTCCCCCACCTCAACCCAACCTCCTCATGCATGTCCCAAATTCCAAGCTGCTGTTTTGAGGCATGTTAAAAAAAATAATGCACTTTGTGACTTCAATAATAAATATGGCAGTGCCATGTTGGCATTTTTTTCCCATAACTTGAGTTGATTTATTTCGGAAAAACCTTGTTGCATTGTTTAATGCATCCAGCGGGGCATCACAACAAAATTAGGCATAATAATGTGTTAATTCCACGACTGTATATATCGGTATTGGTTGATATCGGAATCGGTAATTAAGAGTTTGACAATATCAGAATATCGGCAAAAAAGCCATTATCGGACATATCTATTTACAATCAAGCGAAACGCAACAAAAATGCAACAAACGCAGGAAAATATGATCGTGAAAAAACAAACAAAAAAAACCCCCCACCTACAATCTAATATATCTCTAAGCTTTAGAACTTTGTTGTAAAAATCTCAGTCCGCGTCTGTCCCTTACACCCGCATTTCAGGCTGGCCGCCCTGGAAACAGTCTGTGGAAACGCTCTCCACCCACACTGCTTGGTGCCTGGTCTGAGCTGCTGTGACTTAGATTACCATAGTAACTAATTACCGTAATTTCCGGACTATAAGCCGCTACTTTTTCCCCTCGTTCTGGTCCCTGCGGCTTATACAAGGGTGCGGCTTATATACGGCCTGTTCTTCTCCGACACCGACGAAGAGGATTTCGGTGGTTTTAGTACACAGGAGGAAGACGATGACACAATGATTAAAGACTGACTTTTCATATACCGGTAGGCTGGTTATTTTGATAACGTACAGGCGAGCACTTTGTATTACTTTGCACCGTTGTATTATTTGTACTCTGCACGAATGCTGTTCGCCATGTCAAAGATGTGAAAGCTTGATTGAATGATTGAAAGATTTATTGTTAATAAATGGGACGCTTTGCGTTCCCAAACAGTCATCTCTGTCCCAACAATCCCCTCCGTGGTAGCAGGAACCCCTATATACTACGCTAATTACACATCAAAACCCTGCGGCTTATAGTCGGGTGCGGCTTGTATATGGAGCAATCTGTATTTTCCCCTAAATTTAGCTGGTGCGGCTTATAGTCAGGTGCGGCTTATAGTCCGGAAATTACGGTAGATGACCATAGTAACTAATTAGATGACCATAGTAACTAGTATATCATGCAAAAGCGCAAATTCCAACCATTGAAATACTTAGTATAGTTCAAGACTTCCGGTCATTAGAAAACATCACTACACATCATAATGGCAGCTACACTTTCCATCTTAAAAGATCCAAAAAAAATATTTGGGAATGTCCGGCGGGCCAGATTGAAAAGCTTAACGGGCCCCATGCGGCCCCCCGGGCCTTAATTTGCCCAGGTGTGGCTTAGACTCTGCTGAGCCACGTCTTACCGAGCTGTCCAGGACGCCGTTGCCGTCTCGGTCGTAGAGTTTGAAAGCGACTGGAAAAAAAAGAAAACAATGTTATAGACACCAAGACGTTATTTTGGGAGCGAAAAGGAAAGTAAGGACTTACACTCCAACTTGTCCCGCGGCTGACCGTCCTCCAGCAGGGAGAAGTAACAGGAAACATCCTTCAGAAACACCTCCTCTGTATAAACACACAAACATTTGCTTCATCAAGGTCAAGGTCAAAGTTTCTTTAATGGTACCCGAAGGTAAAATAGTCGTGCAGACATTTGTAATGCAGCGTCAAGACAGAATGAAGCAGGCAAACACAAATCATATCAAACATAAAAACATTTGAAAAATCCACAAAGGATCATTAATATACAGGCACACTGTAGAAGAGGGGTGTCAAACTCATTTTAGATCAGGGCCACATGGAGAAAAATCTACTCCTAAGTGGACCGGACTGGTAAAATCACGGCCCACTTAGGAGTAGATTTTTCTCACGTAAAAATTCTGTTGACTGAGCTGCCAGTTTTTGACTGTAAAATGTGAATTATATTTAAAATCTACGGTTGTTGTTTTTAACGCTGTATTACTGTCAATGGAAAGACAGTACATTTGTTTTTACGGTACGAAAAACTGGCCGCTAAGTTGCCGGAATAAAAAAAAAAAACTTGTACTGTGTTTCCATAAACAATATCATGTTGTAAAAACTCCGTACCCCCACACCAGAAAAAACAGCGGTACTGTTTTTATATGTATCGTAAAATGTTGTAACAAATTAAAAAAAACACTATATTTTACAGTAAAATGTTGTAAATGCAAAGTTTTTACTGTAAAATTGACAGTCTACTTAAAACAATTTATATAATTAATAATGAAATCCAGAGGAAAATTCATCCATTATTCACTGTTACACTCTGATGTGCAGCCATAACTGCCATGTGGCCCTCAATGAAAACCACTTTGACATCCCTGATGTAGAAGATCATATCTGCTGTACACGTTTACTTTACAAAAGACAAGTTTGTGATACTTCTCTTGTTGCCTTGTTTGTATTTGACTTTACTAAATGTTTAAGTAGAATTTGATTAAACAAAAGCAGTTTTATTTTAAAGTGTAGAAGAGCTGTTTATTTTATGAAAGAATGTAGTTAATCACAGCACTGGCACACAATATTATTAAAAAGTATGGATGTTGAATTGAGAATCGTTTTGCATCAAGTATCGATTCTGAATCGAATCGATACCCCCAAGAATCAAATCAAATCGAATTATGCGGTGCCCAAAGATCCACAGCCCTAAAAAGTATAATATAGGAGGCAGAATTTGGGATTTTAGGAGCAATGAGTGAGTGAGGGTGTGTCTGCTGGAATAAGGGAGTTATTGGTCACATGGGCACTTTAGGTCTAAGTCGTGCCCACTTTAGTTCTAAGTCGAGCCCACTTTAGGTCTACAACGAGCCCACTTTAGATCTAAGTCGAGCCCAATTTAGGTCTAAGTCGAGCCCACTTTAGGTCTAAGTCGTGCCCACTTTAGGTCTAAGTCGAGCCCACTTTAGGTCTAAGTCGAGCCCACTTTAGGTCTATGTCGTGCCCACTTTAGGTCTAAGTCGAGCCCAGTTTAGGTCTAAGTCGTGCCCACTTTAGGTCTATGTCGTGCCCACTTTAGGTCTATGTCGCACCCACTTTAGGTCTAAGTTGAGCCCACTTTAGGTCTAAGTCGAGCCCACTTTAGGTCTAAGTCGCACCCACTTTAGGTCTATGTCGTGAGTACTTTAGATCTAAGTCGTGCCCACTTTAGGTCTATGTCGTGCCCACTTTAGGTCTAAGTCGCGCCCACTTTAGGTCTAAGTCGAGCCCACTTTAGGTCTAAGTCGCACCCACTTTAGGTCTAAGTCGTGCCCACTTTAGGTCTATGTCGTGCCCTCTTTAGATCTAAGTCGAGCCCACTTTAGGTCTACAACGAGCCCACTTTAGATCTAAGTCGAGCCCACTTTAGGTCTAAGTTGAGCCCACTTTAGGTCTCAGTCGTGCCCACTTTAGTCCTAAGTCGAGCCCACTTTAGGTCTACAACGAGCCCACTTTAGATCTAAGTCGAGCCCACTTTAGGTCTAAGTCGAGCCCACTTTAGGTCTAAGTCGTGCCCACTTTAGGTCTAAGTCGAGCCCACTTTAGGTCTAAGTCGTGCCCACTTTAGGTCTATGTCGTGCCCACTTTAGGTCTAAGTCGCACCCACTTTAGGTCTAAGTTGAGCCCACTTTAGGTCTAAGTCGAGCCCACTTTAGGTCTAAGTCGCACCCACTTTAGGTCTATGTCGTGAGTACTTTAGATCTAAGTCGTGCCCACTTTAGGTCTATGTCGTGCCCACTTTAGGTCTAAGTCGCACCCACTTTAGGTCTAAGTCGAGCCCACTTTAGGTCTAAGTCGAGCCCACTTTAGGTCTAAGTCGTGCCCACTTTAGGTTTAAGTTGAGCCCACTTTAGGTCTCAGTCGTGCCCACTTTAGGTCTAAGTCGTGCCCACTTTAGGTCTATGTCGTGCCCTCTTTAGGTCTAAGTCGAGCCCACTTTAGGTCTAAGTCGAGCCCACTTTAGGTCTAAGTCGCACCCACTTTAGGTCTATGTCGTGAGTACTTCAGATCTAAGTCGTGCCCACTTTAGGTCTATTTCGTGCCCACTTTAGGTCTATTTCGTGCCCACTTTAGGTCTAAGTCGTGCCCACTTTAGGTCTATGTCGTGCCCTCTTTAGGTCTAAGTCGAGCCCACTTTAGGTCTAAGTTGAGCCCACTTTAGGTCTAAGTCGTGCCCACTTTAGGTCTAAGTTGAGCCCACTTTAGGTCTAAGTCGTGCCCACTTTAGGTCTAAGTTGAGCCCACTTTAGGTCTAAGTTGAGCCCACTATAGGTCTCAGTCGTGCCCACTTTAGGTCTAAGTCGTGCCCACTTTAGGTCTATGTCGTGCCCTCTTTAGGTCTAAGTCGAGCCCACTTTAGGTCTAAGTCGTGCCCACTTTAGGCCTAAGTCGTGCCCACTTTAGGTCTAATTATTTTTTTAAAGAAACAATTTCCATGCTTCCCCGCTGCACGTTTTACGTCAACCAAAAGAAAGTTTTGTCATTTGTAACCTGTTTTGATAAGGTTTTACTGCGATTAATATACTAAATAACACATTGCAAGAACCGAGTTAACACAAGAATCGTGTTAAATCGAGAATCGATTCTGGATCGAATCGTGAAGTGCCCAAAAATGCTCCCCTCTATTAAATACTAACATGAATATAGAAAGATAATTATTTATTCATGTTTTTGTTTTGTTTTTTAAAGCAAGGGACAGTGAGTAGACTGACCCCGCCACTGCCGTTTCTAAACTACACAAGAGTGCGTTGGATCAGCATGTGTATATAAATTATTTTAAATTTGTGGAAAAGTTGCGAGGAAATATGAAAAATGTATTAAAATACATTCTAATCAACCAAAAGTTTTACGACCCCCCTGTAACACTTCTGAGGACCCACTGTTAAGGAGCTCTGCTCTAGTATACTAAAATTGGATAGAAATTTTAACAGGTTCTCTATAGAAATAATACAATGATTTTTTATGGAATTTGTTTTAATCATGATCACGCATACTTAAAATGTTCTTAAAAAAAGACCCCAATATTTGTACACAAATGCTATTGTATTGTCAGAATGTCATCCAGGAACATTTTCAAAGGTTTTACTGGAATGCATGTCAAATTAGTTGCACAACAGTTTAATCTAAAGTTCTTTCAGGCTGTATTTTGGGGTGAAATTTAATTGTGAATTTAATTGTTCACATCCCTAATGTCAAATAATATGACTTAAATAAAAAAAAAAATCACATTTTATTTTAGAAAATGTATAATAATTTAGGATATTTTTATTAAATTTTTTTTTTCAATGATATATTTACGATATATGTAATATTTGTTGTTTTTATCAAGATGGCCCCACTGTTGTGGTTGCTGGTTGCAGGAGCTCTGTACTCTTGTGTGTCCTCCTTTGTGTTCTTGATGTTTCCCTCTACTTTTCATGTTTTTTTTTGGCATTTTGGGACCGAGACCCTTTGGGACTTCTGCACTGCTTTTTGATGCTCTTTTGTGAACTTTTGGATCTGCCTCCGAGGAGCCTTTGGGCCGAAAACCAGCTGCCGACTCCCTGCCACAACAAAGTCAGAGTGGAGAGACCGGAGGAGACGCGGAGGAATAGACAGGGCTGCGGAGCTGGCGTTAAACGTCGGGATGGACGAGCTTCACGTATTATTTCTTAGGTTTTGTTAGGTTTGACTTTTGTAGCTGTATGTAGAAATGGCGCTGGTTGCCTCAGCTCTGTGCTCTTGTCTTTTATGTCCCCTTGTTTCCATTAGTTTTGGCCTTATTCTTTGTGTACTTTTTGTACCCGCACTGCAGCCACACCATTGTGGGATGGACAAAGTCTATTTTATCCTATCCTGCGATGAGAGAATGAATGTGTGTGTGCTACGTCGATGCAAGTGTGTGTGTTCTTACTGGCACAGTCTAGCTGGGCGGGTTCTGAGTTCTGGAAAGAGCGAAAGAGCCGCTGGCACAGATCTGCCGGAAAGTCGTCCACTTCCAAGTAAGTCTTGAGGAAAAGACGAAAGCCTTCTTCGTTGATGCACTGCAAAACGCACAAGAACATCACGAATGAGACGTTTAAGGACCTTTCGTTAAGGAGACAACTCCACTGAATACTACAGTTACAATGTAAAATGGCTGTTATCTAACTTTTTTTAAAAAGCATAAAATGTGTTTTTTTCTTGCTATGTTGGTCAATTTCTTCACTTTTTTTTTTTTTTAACCATATCCTGTCCAGCAACTCAGGAAAATCATAGTGTTGATGTACAAAACCCAAAAGCAGGGAAGTTGTCACGTTGTGTAAATGGTAAATAAAAAGAGAATACAATGATTTGCAAATCCTTGTCAACTTATATTCAATTGAATAGACTGCAAAGACAAGATACTTAACGTTCAAACTGGAAAACGTAATTTTTTGCAAATATTAGCTCAATTGGAATTGGATGCCTGCAACATGTTTTAAAAAAAAGCTGGCACAAGTGGCAAAAAAGACTGAGAACGTTGAGGAATGCTCATCAAACACTTATTTGGAACATCCCACAGGTGAACAGGCTAATTGGGAACAGGTGGGTGCCATGATTGGGTATAAAAGCAGCTTCCATGAAATGCTCAGTCATTCACAAACAAGGATGGAGCGAGGGTCACCACTTTGTCAACAAATGCCTGAGCAAATTGTCCAACAGTTTAAGAACAACTTTTCTCAACCAGCTATTGGAAGGAATTTAGGGATTTCACCATCTACGCTCCGTAATATCATCAAAAGGTTCAGAGAATCAGGAGAAATCACGGCAAGGCCGAAAACCAACATTGAATGTCTATGACCTTCGATCCCTCAGGCGGTACTGCATCAAAAAGCCACATCAGTGTGTAAAGGATATCACCACATGGGCTCAGGAACACTTCAGAAACCCACTGTCAGTAACTACAATTCATCGCTACATCTGTAAGTGC
>NC_084737.1:7223289-7265789 GCF_033978785.1 Entelurus aequoreus | reverse complement strand
ATATGTATGTGTGGGAAAAATAGAGATGAAATAGTCTTGTGATTTTTTCCCACACATACATATATGTATATATATGTATATATAATTACTTTACATGCAGTCGGCTTTTGGCCTTCAACCAAATTTTTTCAGCCCAATGCGGCCCACAAGTCAAAAACAGCCAAACAAGGTCATATGGCGCTTAGAGGCTGTCCTCTAGTTTTGTGGAGAGTTAAGGGGTCTCCCACATGCGTGGGATGGAGTAGGTCGGTGTGAACGTGTAAGTCATGTGAGTTCTTGGATACGACACGACTTTGACAAAGAAGGTGAGAAACACTACTGAATTCAAGAAAAATAATGTATATTAAAGTTGGTGGGCATATGCTTTTTGCATTGCTTTGTGAAACTAATTATTCTCAATAAAGTCAGTATTTTGGGTATCTGGAACATAGTTACTATTGGATTCTATTGTGTACTAAGCGAAAATGGTTTGGGTTTTACAAAAAAAACACTGTATTATATGATAATAGTTTGCATTAATGAGTGCGGCGCAGAGGCAAAAAGTTGCTAAAGCAGCCTTGCTGCGTGGGCCCAGCTGAGGGTGTCATTTACATTTACAGAGGCGACAGCTTTGAATGGAATTAGAGGACTGTTGATAAAGTGCCCACGTTTGGAATAAATCACACTTTCAGGGCGCTACTTTCCAGACTGGAAAATGAGGACATCCCATTCCCATCCGCTCACCTCTCCGTGCCTGTGGCGGGCAAGGCGGCCATCTGCATCAAACTCCCGCAGCACGTCTTTCACCTTCAGGCTGCAATCTGGACGAGCAGGAAGGACGAAAAAAGACATATTGGGAAGATGGCATGAAGACATCATGAGACAACTGGCAGTAGCTAGGAATCTGAATCCATCATTTCATGCATCTATATTCATTTTAAAGATTACATTAATATTCATATAAAATACTGTATATTCCTTCAGAGACAAAGAAAAAAAAATTTTTAAATAAAAAAGTACAATAGTAAACACAATTAAATAATTATAAAAATTAAATACAAATTGAAATTTGCAACAAAAAAAAGAATTTGACGCATTTTCCATTCAACATTAAAGTTTTTGTTCAAAACGACAATCGTACAATTGGGTTAAACTTAAAATATCCGTAAATCCTTTTAAAGATAATTTGAGAGTTATTTTTAGATAGGAAAATATTAGTTAGTTGAGACATTTTAGTTAAAAAACAGTGGAATTGATGAAAATAAAAATGAAATAACTAAATATACAGTAATACTAATAATAACAATAATACAAAAATATGAATAGAAATGACGAAAAAATACATAAAATAATGTGAACCCCACGCCCTAAAAAAAAAAGAAGAAAAAAATTTATTAACTACATTTCTTTAAGTAACTTATATATTTTTTCCACAATATTTAGTTTAAACAGACATTTTTTTAATAATTTAGTGAAATAATTTTTAAATTTTTTTAAATATTATTTCATAGAGTTATTTCTAGATAGGAAAATATTAGTTAGTTAAGACATTTTTAGTTAAAAAACAGTGGAATTGATCAAAATAAAAATTATATAAATAAATATACAGTAATAATAATAACAACAATAATACACACAAATCAAATATTAATATGTTAAAAAAAAAATACATGAAATAACGTGAACCCAACCCCCTAAAAAGACAAAAGAAAAAAAAAAGAACTACATTTCTTTAAGTTACTTATATATTTTTTCCACAATATTTAGTTCAAACAGACTCTTTTACCATTTAGTGAAATAATTTATACATAATTTTAAAGATTATTTTATAGAGTTATTTTCAGATAGGAAAATATATATCAGTTAGTGGAGACATTTTAGTTAAAAAACAGTGGAATTGATGAAAATAAAAATGAAATAAATAAATATACAGTAATAATAACAATAATAATAATAATACATACAAATCAAATATTAATAGATATGATGAAAAAATACATATAAAATGTGAACAAAAAAACCCAAAACAATTTAACTAATGACATTTCTTTAAGTAACTTATGTATGTTTTCCACAATATTTAGTTCAAACAGACATTTTTACCATTTAGTGAAATCATTTGTAAATCTTTTTAAAGATTACTTTTAGAATTATTTTTAGATATTTTTAAAATATCCTCGTTAGTTGAGACATTTTAGTTGAAAAATAAAGGAATTAATAAAAAATAAAGAATAACTATACAGTAATGATAATGATAATAATGATGATAATAATAATAATACATACAGACAAATAAAATAATAATAGATATGATGAAAAAGTACATAAAAAATGTGAACCTCAATCCCTAAACAAAAAAAACAAAAACAATTAATTAATTACATTTCTTTAAGTAACTTATATATGTTTTCCACAATATTTAGTTCAAACAGACATTTTTACCATTTAGTGAAATCATTTGTAAATCTTTTTAAAGATTACTTTTAGAATTATTTTTAGATATTTTTAAAATATCCTCGTTAGTTAAAACATTTTATTTGAAAAATAAAGGAATTAATAAAAAATAAAGAACAACTTTACAGTAATGATAATGATAATAATGATAATAATAATAATAATAATAATACATACATACATACAAATAAAATAATAATAGATATGATGAAAAATTACAGAAACTAATTTTAACCTACCACCCTATAAAAACAACAACAAAAATCAATACATTTTCCACAATATTGTTTTTACCATATAGTGAAAATGTTTGCAAATCTTTGTAAAGATTATTTATAGTATTAATTGTAGACAAGAAAATATTTTAGGCTCAAGCACCACACGCGACCCCGAAAGGGACAAGCGGTATAAAACGGATGGATGGATGAGGTAGATCCCCTCCACTTGGTCAGTTGAAACGCTCGCCTGCAGAAAAAGTGTGGGCACCCCTGATATATATCAACAATTAGATATGTTTTTGTCTACCGGTTTCCCACCTTTTTTTGTAGGGGGCGCCGGAAGTTGTCAGACCCTTGAGCGATCCTGTTCTGTCTCCCTGTGATGTTTGTCCGATCTTGAATGGGATTGTGCTGAAAATCTTAAATTCCCCTCTGGGATTAATAAAGTATTTCTGATTCTGTTTGACCCTGGAACGGATTATTTCTATTTGCATTATTTCTTCAGGGACTAAGGATTAGCGATGCACTACTTTCATGTCATTGAATGTCTCTCTTTCCTCAACAACTATCACGGAGGATTGAGATTTGCCGGAGATGTGGTGAACTTTGACCCTGGCAACATTAGAGGTACTGAAAAGCCGAGCAGATGGCGAGAAAGAAGCAGGTGTAGGTATGAGACATGTGGAGAGGAAGGTGAGGCGTGCACACCCACTCACATTCAATGTACTGCTGGAGCTGGATGAAGTCCACCGGGTTGAGCTCCTTCACCTCCGCGCCGGCGGGGGCGGCCATGCTGCCGGAGCTCGGGCGAGACGAGGAAAGGAGGTGGGCGGACGCCTGGGCTTTGTAGCGTTGCCGACCAGGACGGCAAAGTTAAAGACAGCCTATGATGAGAGGCACACAGATATTAAGAACCCTTCTAGAACTTTCCATCAATCCTTTTCTAGCGCTGTCACCTTCCGGTACGTCAAGTGTTGGCGATGTGGGCTGAATGTTAGTGAGATGACTGACAGTGTGGCTAGCAGCGATGTAGTCTTTGACACGCCCCTTTTCTGTCATGCAACACTGCTTAGCTTCCTTTTACACTTGTATGACAGTTAAGAATTACCAAATGGGACCAAAGACTTTGCTTGTACACTTCATAAAGTGGCTACAGTTTGACCCTGGAACAGATTATTTCTATTGTTGTTATTATTAACAGTAATTAACGTCTTTTAACCCCAGAGAGTTAACAATGTTAAAATGTGACTTTAAACATTGCTTGTGCACTTCATAAAGCTGTTATGATGGCTACAGTTTGACCCTGGAACAGATTATTTCTATTGTTATTATTAACAGTTATTAACGTATTTTTACACCCGAGAGATAATAATATTAAAATGTGATTTAAAACATTGCTTGTGCACTTCAAAAAGCTGTTATGATGGCTACAGTTTGACCCTGGAACAGATTATTGTTGTTGTTGTTATTATTAACAGTAATTAACGTATTTTTACACCCGAGAAATAATAATGTTAAAATGTGACTTAAAACATTGCTTGTGCACTTCATAAAGCTGTTATGATGGCTACAGTTTGACCCTAGAACAGATTTTTGTTATTGTTGTTATTATTAACAGTAATTAACGTCTTTTTACACCCGAGAGATAATAATTTTAAAATGTGACTTAAGACAGTGGTCCCCAACCTTTTTGTAGCTGCGGACCGGTCAACGCTTGAAAATTTGTCCCACGGGGGGGGGGGAGGTGAAATTAAAAAAAAATATATATATATATATATATTTTTTTTTTTTCATAAAGAAATACAATCATGTGTGCTTACGGACTGTATCCCTGCAGACTGTATTGATCTATATTGATATATAATGTATATATTGTGTTTTTTATGTTGATTTAATTAAAAAAAATAATAAAAAAAATTCAATTTTTTAATTTTTTTTATTTATTTTTATTTCTTGTGCGGCCCGGTACCAATCGGTCCGCGGACCGGTACTGGGCCGTGGCCCGGTGGTTGGGGACCACTGACTTAAGACATTGCTGGTACACTTCATAAAGTGGCTACAGTTTGACCCTGGAACAGAATATTTCTATTGTTGTTATCATTAACAGTAATTAACGTATTTTTACACCCGAGAGATAATAATGTTAAAATGTGACTTAAAACATTGCTTGTGCATTTCATAAAGTGGCTACAGTTTGACCCTGGAACAGAATATTTCTATTGTTGTTATCATTAAAGTCTTTTAACCCCCGAGAGTTAACAATGTTAAAATGTGACTTAAGACATTGCTTGTGCATTTCATAAAGTGGCTACAGTTTGACCCTGGAACAGATTATTTCTATTGTTGTTATTATTAACAGTAATTAACGTATTTTTACACCCGAGAGATAATAATGTTAAAATGTGACTTAAAACATTGCTTGTGCATTTCATAAAGTGGCTACAGTTTGACCCTGGAACAGAATATATCTATTGTTGTTATTATTAACAGTAAGTCTTTTAACCCCCGAGAGTTAACAATGTTAAAATGTGACTTAAAACATTCCTTGTGCATTTCATAAAGTGGCTACAGTTTAACCTTAGAACAGATTATTTCTATTGTTGTTATTATTAACAGTAATTAACGTCTTTTTATACCCGAGAGATAATAATGTTAAAATGTGACTTAAAACATTGCTTGTACACTTCATAAAGTGGCTACAGTTTGACCCTGGAACAGATTATTTCTATTATTGTTATTATTAACAGTAATTAACGTCTTTTTACACCCGAGAGATATTAATGTTAAAATGTGACTTTAAACATTGCTTGTGCACTTCAAAAAGCTGTTATGATGGCTACAGTTTGACCCTAGAACAGATTATTTCTATTGTTGTTATTATTAACATTAATTAACGTCTTTTAACCCCAGAGAGTTAACAATGTTAAAATGTGACTTAAAACATTGCTTGTGCATTTCATAAAGTGGCTACAGTTTGACCCTGGAACAGAATATTTCTATTATTGTTATTAACAGTAATTAACGTCTTTTTACACCCGAGAGATAATAATGTTAAAATGTGACTTAAAACATTGCTTGTGCACTTCATAAAGTGGCTACAGTTTGACCCTGGAACAGAATATTTCTATTGTTGTTATCATTAACAGTAAGTCTTTTAACCCCCGAGAGTTAACAATGTTAAAATGTGACTTAAAACATTGCTTGTGCATTTCATAAAGTGGCTACAGTTTGACCCTGGAACAGATTATTTCTATTGTTGTTATTATTAACAGTAATTAACGTCTTTATACACCTGAGAAATAATAATGTTAAAATGTGACTTAAAACATTGCTTGTTTACTTCATAAAATGGCTACAATTTGACCCTAGAACAGATTTTTGTTCTTGTTATTATTAACAGTAATTAACGTCTTTTAACACCCGAGAAATAATAATGTTAAAATGTGACTTAAAACCTTGCTTGTTCAGCTTTAAGAATGGCTACAGTTTGACCCTGGAACAGATTATTTCTATTATTGTTATTTTTAACAGTGATTAACGTCTTTTAACCTGCGATGAGGTGGGGACTTGTCCAGGGTGTACACCGCCTTCCGCCCGAATGCAGCTGAGATAGGCTCCAGGACCTCCCGCGACCCCGAAATGGACAAGCGGTAGAAAATGGATGGATGGATGGAACGTCTTTTAACACCTGAGAGTTAACAATGTTAAAATGTGGCTTAAAACATTGCTTGTGCAGCTTTAAGAATGGCTACAGTTTGACCCTAGAACAGATTTCTATTTTCATTATTAATAACAGTGACTTACTTATTTTTACTTTTGTATGACGATTAAGAATGTTCAAATGTGGTTTCAAACATTGCCTGTAATAAAGCTGTTAAAATGACTACAGTTTGACCCGATTTGAACAGATTACATCTATTTATTATTATTGTTAACAGTTATTAGCTTCTGTTTGCACTTAAATAACAGTTAAAACGTTTAAAATGCTACTTAAACAATGTCTGTTCAGCTTTAAGGGTGGCTACAGTTTGACCCTGGAACAGATTAAGTCTATTTATTATTATTTTTAACAGTTATTAACTTCTGTTTGCACTTACATGACAGTTAAAATGTTTAAATGCTACTTAAACAATGTCTGTGCAGCTTTAAGGGTGGCTACAGTTTGACCCTGGAACACTTTAAGTCTATTTATTATTATTTTTAACAGTTATTAACTTCTGTTTGCACTTACATGACAGTTAAAATGTTTAAATGCTACTTAAACAATGTCTGTGCAGCTTTAAGGGTGGCTACAGTTTGACCCTGGAACACATTAAGTCTATTTATTATTATTTTTAACAGTGATTAGCTTCTGTTTGCACTTAAATAACAGTTAAAACATTTAAAATGCCACTTAAACATTGTCTGTGCAGCTTTAAGGGTGGCTACAGTTTGACCCTGGAACAGATTAAGTCTATTTATTATTATCTTTAACAGTGATTAACTTGTTTTTGCACTTAAATAACAGTTCAAATGTTTAAAATGCTACTTAAACAATGTCTGTGCAGCTTTAAGGGTGGCTACAGTTTGACCCTGGAACACATTAAGTCTAATTTGAAGTGGGTGTGGAAAAGATGAAGAGTGCTTGCATTGTTATTGTATTTTCATTTCCATTGTTGATATTCGTAGTAACGAGTCGTGGTTCAAGTCATCTAGAAAGTATGTCAGACTAAAAGTGAAACTTTCGACTCTCGGGAGTTGAGGAGCCAGAAATAGTTCCGCCCCCCCCACTGACTGGCCTGAAAAAGAAGATATTTGGCGAGACGGCGTGGTATTTTGGGACTTTTAAACGGGACCTCCCCGCCACCCCCTGGAGCCTTTGTGACGACGGCAAGACTGAAATGTCACGCGCATGTAAAAGTGACTCACGGAAGAACACAATGGAAGGAGATTCCCTCATGGCGGGAAAACAAACAAGGCAAAACGTCATTCGTCAGCGTGGAGGCGGAACGAGCGGCGAGCGGGGAAGTTGCCGCTGAATGGTTGAGTGGAAGGAGAAAAAAGCAAATAGGAGTTGGAGTGTTTGCTGTGAAAGGCTCGCTCAGGCCCGCCTTCATTCCCTCCAAAGGTCAGCGGCGTTGCCTAGCAGGGCCTCGTGAGAGGAACCATGAAAAAGGATCGATACCGGGCAAAGCGACTCATCTAAAAATATGATCCCTCTTTCCGAAGGAGCGTTATTCCCTGCTGCCTCTTCAAAAGGTCTTTTAAGTGCCGTCACTTCCTGAAAGACTTGGTGGAGGAAACATTCCAAACAACAACAACAACAAACAATGGCGCCGTCTGAAGGGGCTTAGTGAAGCCACCATAAATATTTCACTCGGCCCATTTCTGGAATGTTGTTAATACGCGTTATGTGACCACTTTGACCTGCTGATAACACGCGGCGGCGGCGGCGGGGAGGCTTTTAAAGTTCCGATAATGCAAAAGTGACTGCGAAAACAGCAGGCGTACTGCAGGTAATAGCAGCGTTTCCCACACATTCATTTATTTGTTGCGGCCCGCCACGAAATAATTACGTCCACCACAAATAAAAATAAAACATTTAAAAAATTTTAAAAATATATATATATATATTTTTTTTTTTATTTATTTATTTTTTTTTTTTTTGTGTCCTGTCCAGCTTCTCAGGCAAATCATATAGTTGATGTAGATGCCCATATAGGCTGTTCAGATTTACTTTACAAAAGAGAAGTGTAGGATACTTCTCTTGTTGCCTTATTTGTATTTGACCACTACTGTTTTCTGTTTATTTGTTACTGACTGTGGCAGGACACCTCTGCCTCTGTTTCACTTTATGTTGCTGGTAAATAATACGGTTGTAGTAGTAGGCTAAAGTCAAATTATTTAGTATGCACTAATTAAAGGGGCAGAGCTTTAGGAGACATTTGAGCTTTTATATTTAATAATATATATTTTTTGTAAGAACCACAATTAATAAATATATTTCAGTGAATAACTTATTGTTCAAATCTGTATATAAATATGTACATAAAGTGTTGTAATTATATTGTAAAATGGATGAATGGATGGACGTTTAAAACAAAACTGTTATTATTAATTAGTAAGTATACATTTTTTGAGCCTTTTTAGAGAAAATCATATCACTGTAGTAAATTATGCAAATTACTCGATGATGTCATGTTGACCACGCCCATAGCCACGCCCCACCGCCACAGGTATCTTGGCAGTTTATGGGAAACACTGAATAGGGTTGTACGGTATACCGGTACTAGTATAGTATTGCGGTACTAATAATCAAAAACGGTACTATACTCTGTTTGAAAAGTACCTGTTTCCATATTATTATTATTATTTATTTTTTTACGGGCATGATGGCGCGTCGTCACGTGGTGACATTGCTGGTTTTACGAGCAGAGGAGCATGTTCGGCAGCGCACACACACAGAGTACTTACAAGCAGACACAGTGTGTAGACAGAAAAGGGAGAATGGACGCATTTTGGCCTAAAAAGTAAAGATAAAGGTGAAGTTATAACACTGAAACGCCCTCAGGAAGAGGTGCTTTAAGACATGGCTAGCTAGCTAGCGGCTAATGTCCATCCGCAGTGTTTTAGCTACTTCTAAATCACTAATCCTCGCCTCCATGGTGACAAATAAAGTAAGTTTTTTACAAGTAACATTATCACCGCAGAATAAAGAATAGCTAAACATGCTTCACTACACACCGTAGGAGGATACAATAGCTCACCGGTGTCACCGCTAAAAAAAGCTAGCGTGCCTGAATGTAAACACCTGACATCCACTGTAATGATACCAAGTACAAGAGCGTATCTAGTCGATACTACTATGATTATACCAGTATTTTTTATTGTCACAAAATCTTTTTTACACCTGACATCCACTGTAATGATACCAAGTACAAGAGTGTATCTAGTCGATACTACTATGATTATATCAATATTTTTTATCATCACAAAATCTTTTTTACACCTGACATCCACTGTAATGATACCAAGTACAAGAGCGTATCTAGTCGATACTACTATGATTATATCAGTATTTTTTATCATTACAAAATCTTTTTTACACCTGACATCCACTGTAATGATACCAAGTACAAGAGCGTATCTAGTCGATACTACTATGATTATATCAATATTTTTTATCATCACAAAATCTTTTTTACACCTGACATCCACTGTAATGATACCAAGTACAAGAGCGTATCTAGTCGATACTACTATGATTATATCAGTATTTTTTATTGTCACAAAATCTTTTTTACACCTGACATCCACTGTAATGATACCAAGTACAAGAGTGTATCTAGTCGATACTACTATGATTATATCAGTATTTTTTATTGTCCCAAAATCTTTTTTACACCTGACATCCACTGTAATGATACCAAGTACAAGAGCGTATCTAGTTGATACTACTATGATTATATCAATATTTTTTATCATCACAAAATCTTTTTTTACACCTGACATCCACTGTAATGATACCAAGTACAAGAGCGTATCTAGTCGATACTACTATGATTACACCAATATTTTTTATTGTCAAAAAATCTTTTTTACACCCGACATCCACAGTAATGATACCAAGTACAAAAGCGTATCCAGTTGATACTACTATGATTATATCAATATTTTTTATTGTCACAAAATCTTTTTTACACCTGACATCCACTGTAATGATACCAAGTACAAGAGCGTATCTAGTCGATACTACTATGATTATATCAATATTTTTTATTGTCACAAAATATTTTTTACACCTGACATCCACTGTAATGATACCAAGTACAAGAGCGTATCTAATCGATACTACTATGATTATACCAGTATTTTTTATCGTCACAAAATCTTTTTTACACCTTACATCCACTGTAATGATACCAAGTACAAGAGCGTATCTAGTCGATACTACTATGATTATACCAGTATTTTTTATCGTCACAAAATCTTTTTTACACCTGACATCCACTGTAATGATACCAAATACAAGAGCGTATCTAGTCGATACTACTATGATTATACCAGTGTTTTTTATCGTCACAAAATCTTTTTTACACCTGACTAAGGCTGCAGCTAACGATTATTTTTCTATCGATTAATCTATAGATTATTTTTTTCGATTAATCAGTTAATCTATAGATTATTTTTTCGATTACACTATAGATTATTTTTCCTTTTACCGATTATTTTTTTATTTAAAATGATGAAAAAATAAATGTAGGCCTGTTTTTTCAAAAGGCATGGCTTTTATTTAAAAAAAAGAAGAAGTATGGCCACTCAGTAAACATTGACAACAACATGACAAAATATTCTGTAACAATGTAAACATTTAAAACTTTTAACATTTAACAAAATTAAAAGTAGCTTATTTGCTTTTTAATGTGCAAATATAAAAGTAAACATCCAGTGCAAATCTTAATATTCTGCAATAGTATAAGCATTTCAAAAGTAAAAGTATTGCTTATTTTGCTTTAAAATGTGCAAAAATAAAGATAAACATCCAATACAAAAAAGTGCAAAACGAAATATTCTGTAACAACAGTGTAAACATTTCAACAAAAGTGAAAGTATTGCTTATTTGCTAAAATGTGCAAAAATAAAGATAAACATCCAATACAAAAAAGTGCCAATCTAAATATTCTGGAGCACTGTAAACATTAAGTATTGCTTTTAAAATGTGCAAAATAAACATCCAGTCCAACACAGTACACAATAACCAATTCTACTCATTCCAGTGAGTGACTAACAGTTGTAATGAAGAAAGGTTAGCATGTGTACATGCTCTGCTTCTTTTCATGTTTACAATATTCCCAGCAGCTGAAAATAGACGCTCAGAAGGGGTCGATGTGGCTGGAACTGAGAGGTAATTAGCCTTCACCTCAAGCCAGGACTGCGAGTGAGCTGAGCTCCAGTTTATATTCCTAGAAGGTCAACGGGCTCATAGTGATGTTACTAGTAGTTGACTGGGAGGTGTTTATTATCATTTGGGGAGAGTCCGCTGCCTGATGCTCACCTGCTAAACACCTATCTGCTCGACGCTGAAGCACTGACTACATGCGCTCTGAATACGCACTGCTGATTGGCTGATAATGCTTTGTATAACGCTTTGTGTGTACCAATCAGATGGTTGTGTGGGTGGGACAATGCTGCGTGCTGAGACAGAGGCAGCCGCAGAAGGAGCAAAGCAGCTTGTTAACACTTTAGCAGCTAAAGTTAGCTTTAGCTTAGAAACTCGTTCGGTACACCCCCGTACCGAACCGAAAGCCCCGTACCGAAACGGTTCAATACAAAACACGTACCGTTACACCCCTAGCAGATACAAATGACACATTCATGTTTTTGTGTAATGATGACAACGTATGCTCGCGCGGACGATTGACTAGTTGATGGTTTTCTTTTCAAATGTTCGTTCATAGCCGTTGTGCTGCTATGATAGGCCATTTCCGCTCGACACAGTGTGCATACAACAACATTATTAGGCCGTGTATTGAAATACTCCCACACTTTTGACCACTTTTGGCGTGCGTTTTTTCCCCCTCGCTCGCACAGTCTGCTTTGCGCTCCGCCATGACGGTAGTGTGACGTAAATATGCGACGCGTCGACGCACAAAAACGGCGTCGACGTATTTACGTAACCGATGACGTCGACTACGTCGACGCGTCGTTTCAGCCTTACACCTGACATCCACTGTAATGATACCAAGTACAAGATCGTATCTAGTCGATACTGCTATGATTATACCAGTATTTTTTATCGTCACAAAATCTTT
This sequence comes from Entelurus aequoreus, assembly GCF_033978785.1. Taxonomy (NCBI): domain Eukaryota; kingdom Metazoa; phylum Chordata; class Actinopteri; order Syngnathiformes; family Syngnathidae; genus Entelurus; species Entelurus aequoreus. Next base: position 7,253,347 of record NC_084737.1, on the reverse strand, counting down.
TTTACACCTGAGATCCGCTGTAATGATACCAAGTACAAGATCGTATCTAGTCGATACTGCTATGATTATACCAGTATTTTTTTATCGTCACAAAATCTTTTTTACACCTGACATCCGCTGTAATGATACCAAGTACAAGAGCGTATCTAGTCGATACTGCTATGATTATACCAGTATTTTTTATCGTCACAAAATCTTTTTTACACCTGAGATCCGCTGTAATGATACCAAGTACAAGATCGTATCTAGTCGATACTGCTATGATTATACCAGTATTTTTTTATCGTCACAAAATCTTTTTTACACCTGACATCCGCTGTAATGATACCAAGTACAAGAGCGTATCTAGTCGATACTACTATGATTATATCAGTATTTTTTATCATTACAAAATCTTTTTTACACCTGACATCCACTGTAATGATACCAAGTACAAGAGCGTATCTAGTCGATACTACTATGATTATATCAGTATTTTGTATCATTACAAAATCTTTTTTACACCTGACATCCACTGTAATGATACCAAGTACAAGAGCGTATCTAGTCGATACTGCTATGATTATACCAGTATTTTTTATCGTCACAAAATCTTTTTTACACCTGACATCCGCTGTAATGATACCAAGTACAAGAGCGTATCTAGTCGATACTGCTGTGATTATACCAGTATTTTTTATCGTCACAAAATCTTTTTTACACCTGACATCCACTGTAATGATACCAAGTACAAGAGCGTATCTAGTCGATACTACTATGATTATATCAGTATTTTTTATCATTACAAAATCTTTTTTACACCTGACATCCACTGTAATGATACCAAGTACAAGATCGTATCTAGTCGATACTGCTATGATTATACCAGTATTTTTTATTGTCACAAAATCTTTTTTACACCTGACATCCGCTGTAATGATACCAAGTACAAGAGCGTATCTAGTCGATACTACTATGATTATATCAGTATTTTTTATCATTACAAAATCTTTTTTACACCTGACATCCACTGTAATGATACCAAGTACAAGAGCGTATCTAGTCGATACTACTATGATTATATCAGTATTTTTTATCATCACAAAATCTTTTTTACACCTGACATCAACTGTAATGATACCAAGTACAAGAGTGTATCTAGTCGATACTACTATGATTATATCAGTATTTTTTATCATTACAAAATCTTTTTTACACCTGACATCCACTGTAATGATACCAAGTACAAGAGTGTATCTAGTCGATACTACTATGATTATATCAGTATTTTTTATTGTCACAAAATGTTTTTTACACCTGACATCCACTGTAATGATACCAAGTACAAGAGCGTATCTAGTCGATACTACTATGATTATATCAATATTTTTTATCATCACAAAATCTTTTTTACACCTGACATCCACTGTAATGATACCAAGTACAAGAGTGTATCTAGTCGATACTACTATGATTATATCAATATTTTTTATCATCACAAAATCTTTTTTACACCTGACATCCACTGTAATGATACCAAGTACAAGAGTGTATCTAGTCGATACTACTATGATTATATCAGTATTTTTTATTGTCACAAAATGTTTTTTACACCTGACATCCACTGTAATGATACCAAGTACAAGAGTGTATCTAGTCGATACTACTATGATTATATCAATATTTTTTATCATCACAAAATCTTTTTTACACCTGACATCCACTGTAATGATACCAAGTACAAGAGCGTATCTAGTCGATACTACTATGATTATATCAGTATTTTTTATCATTACAAAATCTTTTTTACACCTGACATCCACTGTAATGATACCAAGTACAAGAGCGTATCTAGTCGATACTACTATGATTATATCAGTATTTTTTATCATCACAAAATCTTTTTTACACCTGACATCCACTGTAATGATACCAAGTACAAGAGCGTATCTAGTCGATACTACTATGATTATATCAGTATTTTTTATTGTCACAAAATCTTTTTTACACCTGACATCCACTGTAATGATACCAAGTACAAGAGTGTATCTAGTCGATACTACTATGATTATATCAGTATTTTTTATTGTCCCAAAATCTTTTTTACACCTGACATCCACTGTAATGATACCAAGTACAAGAGCGTATCTAGTTGATACTACTATGATTATATCAATATTTTTTATCATCACAAAATCTTTTTTTACACCTGACATCCACTGTAATGATACCAAGTACAAGAGCGTATCTAGTCGATAATGCTATGATTATATCAGTATTTTTTATTGTCACAAAATGTTTTTTACACCTGACATCCACTGTAATGATACCAAGTACAAGAGCGTATCTAGTCGATACTACTATGATTATATCAGTATTTTTTATCATCACAAAATCTTTTTTACACCTGACATCCACTGTAATGATACCAAGTACAAGAGCGTATCTAGTCGATACTACTATGATTATATCAATATTTTTTATCATCACAAAATCTTTTTTACACCTGACATCCACTGTAATGATACCAAGTACAAGAGTGTATCTAGTCGATACTACTATGATTATATCAGTATTTTTTATTGTCACAAAATCTTTTTTACACCTGACATCCACTGTAATGATACCAAGTACAAGAGTGTATCTAGTCGATACTACTATGATTATATCAGTATTTTTTATTGTCCCAAAATCTTTTTTACACCTGACATCCACTGTAATGATACCAAGTACAAAAGCGTATCTAGTCGATACTACTATGATTATATCAATACTTTTTAACATCACAAAATCTTTTTTTACACCTGACATCCACTGTAATGATACCAAGTACAAGAGCGTATCTAGTCGATACTGCTATGATTATATCAGTATTTTTTATTGTCACAAAATGTTTTTTACACCTGACATCCACTGTAATGATACCAAGTACAATAGCGTATCTTGTCGATACTACTATGATTATATCAATATTTTTTATCATCACAAAATCTTTTTTACACCTGACATCCACTGTAATGATACCAAGTACAAGAGTGTATCTAGTCGATACTACTATGATTATATCAGTATTTTTTATTGTCCCAAAATCTTTTTTACACCTGACATCCACTCTAATGATACCAAGTACAAGAGCGTATCTAGTCGATACTACTATGATTATATCAATATTTTTTATCATCACAAAATCTTTTTTTACACCTGACATCCACTGTAATGATACCAAGTACAAGAGCGTATCTAGTCGATACTACTATGATTATATCAGTATTTTTTATCATCACAAAATCTTTTTTACACCTGACATCCACTGTAATGATACCAAGTACAAGAGCGTATCTAGTCGATACTACTATGATTATATCAGTATTTTTTATCATCACAAAATCTTTTTTACACCTGACATCCACTGTAATGATACCAAGTACAAGAGCGTATCTAGTCGATACTACTATGATTATATCAGTATTTTTTATTGTCCCAAAATCTTTTTTACACCTGACATCCACTGTAATGATACCAAGTACAAGAACGTATCTAGTCGATACTACTATGATTATATCAATATTTTTTATCATCACAAAATCTTTTTTACACCTGACATCCACTGTAATGATACCAAGTACAAGAGTGTATCTAGTCGATACTACTATGATTATATCAGTATTTTTTATTGTCACAAAATGTTTTTTACACCTGACATCCACTGTAATGATACCAAGTACAAGAGTGTATCTAGTCGATACTACTATGATTATATCAGTATTTTTTATTGTCCCAAAATCTTTTTTACACCTGACATCCACTGTAATGATACCAAGTACAAGAGCGTATCTAGTCGATACTACTATGATTATATCAATATTTTTTATCATCACAAAATCTTTTTTACACCTGACATCCACTGTAATGATACCAAGTACAAGAGTGTATCTAGTCGATACTACTATGATTATATCAGTATTTTTTATTGTCACAAAATCTTTTTTACACCTGACATCCACTGTAATGATACCAAGTACAAGAGCGTATCTAGTCGATACTACTATGATTATATCAATATTTTTTATCATCACAAAATCTTTTTTTACACCTGACATCCACTGTAATGATACCAAGTACAAGAGCGTATCTAATCGATACTACTATGATTATATCAATATTTTTCATTGTCACAAAATCTTTTTTACACCTGACATCCACTGTAATGATACCAAGTACAAGAGCGTATCTATTCGATACTGCTATGATTATATCAGTATTTTTTATTGTCACAAAATGTTTTTTACACCTGACATCCACTGTAATGATACCAAGTACAAGAGCGTATCTAATCGATACTACTATGATTATATCAATATTTTTTATCATCACAAAATCTTTTTTACACCTGACATCCACTGTAATGATACCAAATACAAGAGCGTATCTAGTCGATACTACTATGATTATATCAATATTTTTCATTGTCACAAAATCTTTTTTACACCTGACATCCACTGTAATGATACCAAGTACAAGAGCGTATCTAGTCGATACTACTATGATTTTATCAGTATTTTTTATCATTACAAAATCTTTTTTACACCTGACATCCACTGTAATGATACCAAGTACAAGAGTGTATCCAGTCGATACTACTATGATTATATCAGTATTTTTTATTGTCCCAAAATCTTTTTTACACCTGACATCCACTGTAATGATACCAAGTACAAGAGCGTATCTATTCCATACTACTATGATTATATCAATATTTTTTATCATCACAAAATCTTTTTTTTACACCTGACATCCACTGTAATGATACCAAGTACAAGAGCGTATCTAGTCGATACTACTATGATTATATCAGTATTTTTTATCATCACAAAATCTTTTTTACACCTGACATCCACTGTAATGATACCAAGTACAAGAGCGTATCTAGTCGATACTACTATGATTATATCAGTATTTTTTATCATCACAAAATCTTTTTTACACCTGACATCCACTGTAATGATACCAAGTACAATAGCGTATCTAGTCGATACTACTATGATTATATCAGTATTTTTTTCATCACAAAATCTTTTTTCCTTTTCAAAAAATTAATATTATGTTTATAAACTCAGTAAATACGTCCCAGGACACATGAGAACTTTAATTATGACCAAGGTATGATCCTGTAACTACTTGGTATCGGATCAATACCTAAATGTGTGGTATCATCCAAAACTAATGTAAAGTATTAAAAAAAGAGAAGAATAAGTGATTATTACATTTTAACAGAAGTGTAGATAGAACATGTTGAAACAGAAAATAAGCAGATATAAACAGTAAATAAACAAGTAGATTAAAATTAGAAAAATTAATTAAAATTAGCATTACTTTCTGAGCTACTTTTGCAACCGTTTACCCCAGAGTCATATAACTTGGTACATGACACCTGTTAACTGTTAGCATGCAAACGATAGCTTGCTAGCAAGCTAACTTAAGCATGCTAACTTTTTCATCTAATTTCACACTTTTTTCTATGTTTTCGCAGCCATACACCTTACAGCCGTGGTACTTGAAATGTGAGACATGCTAACTGTCAGCATGCCATCGTTAGCACACATGCTAAGTGTTAACATTTTAATGTGCACATGCTAACATTTTAGGCTAGCTCTGTAGCTCATTTTGTACAGTTACACCTAAAAGTCACGCATTCGGACACTCGGGACCATCTTAAAAGCACGGCCAGAGGTCCAGGGCACAGATAGCGGGCCCATCAAAATTTCCGCGGGAATTTTCTAGTTATTATTATTATTACTATAAGTTTACAGCCATATCGCCCAGCCCTATCGTATCATCTCCACTCCTTAAAGTTATGTTGGTAGTTTTTTTGCAGCTCTATGTGGAAAACATGGTCGCCCGTATACAAAGAAGTGACAGACGTGTGGGGAAAAAAACGTGTTTTTACTGCGTTGTTGCATGGACGTAATCTGATCTCCAGGCGGCTGCAGCTTGTGCACGCTGACGTTGAAGACACAACAGGAAGTGGTGGTTTACAAAGTTTCACTTTGCAGAAAAACTGCCGTTTTGTAGCGCTATTAGCTTTCTGGCTGGTGTGTAAAAAGTAGCGAGGCGGCGCCGTGACTCACCGCGTCACATCTGCATGTTGAATGCGGCGCCTCCCGGTTGAAAGGTCACATGAGGTTGGCGCGGTCGCCGTGGGCGGGGGAGGCGGAGCTACGCGGGGAAGACTTCTAGGGCCCCCTCTCTTTCTCTCTCTCTCTCTTTTCTTTCCCTCCTCCCACATGTTAGTCAGCTGCTAATGGAGGGAAACACGCTGCATAGCAACCCGACGTGTCCACCGTCTCGCCGCCTCCGCCGCTATCTGCACACGCTCCAGTGAGGAGGAGGGTACAAAAAAAAAAAAAAAAAGTCCATTCAAAGAAGGAAAAGTGGCGATTGAGGGTTGCACAACAGTGGACTTTCTCTGCAAGAGGCGTGGGCTTTTACAGCACGCTTGTACAAACATGGCGTGGAAAACAAAAAAAGGTCATCCCCGAGTGCACCTTGACATGATTGTAGCGCCGTAAAGAGCTTCTTTTATGGCCGCTTTACATTCAGTGGTAGGCAACAGGAACCTTTTAATGGGGGAAATTATCGGTTGGACGCAAGCCACTTAAGTAGGTAACATACCGGGAAAACCACACGGCATCCGTCTGGTCAGGTCTTGGTGGAGGTCTGCACTCTCACTGTCTAGGCTTTTATATGCTAAGTAGTGCTTGGTTATTGTGGGGGCGTCCACCACTTCAAGACCTGCTTGGACTTTGGCATGAAAAGGTTTATTTGAAATAGGGACAGATACAGAAACATAGATATCTGAAAGTAGGGATGATACTCGAAACTCGGTTTTCCCGGTTGTTCGATAAGAAAAGAACCGAGTCCTCGGACTCTAATCCCTTTTTGAGAACCGGTACCCGTTATCGAGACCACTATAGTAAAGAAAAAGAGTTGGTTCTTTATTCGAATCCCTGGAATCCCGTCCCGACCAGAAATGCTCCGTGTGACATCACAAGAAATGAGGTCACGTAGCTCAGTCATTAGGCGCAGATAGCGAAAGCAGGAAAAACAATGGACCGGAAAAAGCGCTCCAAAGTGTAATAAAGTTCAAAACAAAAGGTATAATCCAATGAGTAACTTTACTGAGAGATTTGAGCAGGGTACAAACACATGATCAACACTTTTACGACCAACCGGAAACATAGCAACCAGGCTAGCAACGCACCTCCTTTACGGCAGCTGTCGCAACGTTCTTAAAGCAACCGCAGCACATACGTATATATACAACACATCTCCCTTTTCGAACTTTTGTTTTTCTTTCCTTGTAAACGTTACAAAATCACACTGTATATGTGTTGTCTGTCTAATTATAAATAATGCAGACGAGGCGTGTTGGCTGAGTTCTTGACGTTTGCTTTCACAGCGTGCTCATAACCTCATTCTTAGCTGCCGGGTGGCGACATGCAACAACACTTTTCGGGGCTACCACGCATGCTCGTCACTCCCGTTGCATGCTGGGTAGTGTAGTTGTTATATTCCCTAGCTCAGTGGTTCTCAACCTTTTTTCAGTGATGTACCCCCTGTGAACATTTTTTTAATTCAAGTACCCCCTAAACAGAGCAAAGCATTTTTGGTTGAAAAAAAGAGATAAAGAAGTAAAATACAGCACTATGTCATCAGTTTCTGATTTATTAAATTGTATAACAGTGCAAAATATTGCTCATTTGTAGTGGTCTTTCTTGAACTATTTGGAAAAAAATATATAAAAATAACTAAAAACTTGTTGAAAAATAAACAAGTGATTCAATTATAAATAAAGATTTCTACACAGAAGTAATCATCAACTGAAAGGGCCCTCTTTGGGGATTGTCAAAAATGTCCTCTCCTGTTGTTCTCCCCTCTAATGTTTTACAAAAAAGTATGTGCTCATAAATATCGTCAGTACCGATGTATCTGACAAAACCTACAAGTTGTGCATTTCCACTAATATCTGTGGATTCATCCAGCTGGAGGGAAAATGAGTCGCTAAGTTTTCCAACAACTTGCTCAACAATGTCTTTTCCCATTTGATCTACTCTCCGGCAAACAGAGTCATTTGATAAAGGCACATTCTTTATTTTCTCGGCTGCGTTTTTATCCAGTATTGTCTCGGCCAGCACTGCAGCGGCTGGAATTATCAGCTCTTCAGCGATAGTGAACGGCTTTTTTGGCTTTAGCAACAAGCAAAGACACTAGTCTAGTGACAATATTTCTTGAATAATATCCTTAGATTAACATTCTTAATAAATGGCAGTACAATAAGCACACATGTGATTGTGGAGTCAGTGTTACAACCTGGCATTTACACATTGTGTGGCGTTGGGGTTGTCTGACTTTTTTTGTGGCCATAAACGCAGCACTGGTTAAGTGCCATGAGTGCGTGTGTTGGTGCAGGTGAGCGAGCGAGCGGCTTCTGTTGAAACGACAGATGACAAAGTTGGTTTAAGCCTGGTTTGTATGGCAGAAAATTACCAGTTTTTATAGATAAAAGTTTTTTTTACTCATGTTTTTGGTGTGGTTACAAACAGTTTTGCTCAATAAAGTGATTGATGGAATTCCTGTCTGTAAAGTGTCTTGACAGACGATAATTGAACTGTGTTGACAAAGATTGTTTTATTCATTGGGGCCACTCTTGTTGTCACCTGTCACTCACAGAGTTGCATTGCAAAATCATACAGAATAAATTGTAATTTGTTTATTTTGTTTAAAATTCAGATGGGATTTTTGATTTCCTGCGCGGCATTAATTTGCAGTGCGCTGAGGACGCGTGAGCGGTGTGCAATTGCGCAGGTGCGCACCTTAGAGGGAACGTTGTCCAGGGCTTTGGCTGATGCTGTGGAGGCTTTCCGCATCGTGTCTTGAGATGACCTGAATGCATTTAGTCTCCTCTTTAAAAAATCAGGTGGCTTACCGACATTGCAAGCGTGTTTTGTCCGGAGATGCCGCTGAGGATGCGCGGCCGCTTCATGCCGCTGTTCGCTAACATTTCTCCACAGAAAAAACACAATGCCTTGGGGGGGTTACAACTGGAAGCCGTAAATCCCATTAACACATATTCTTTGGAATACTGTCTGAATTTTGCCGGCTCAGGTTTGGCCTTCTTTGGCACACGTTCTTCCTGGTTTTCAGTTGCATTACTGCTACGCTTTAACCACGCCTCCATTGTTTTCTACATTGATAGTTGATTGACAGTTGGTGCCGTGCGGCACCGCCAGGTAGGATCAAACCATTATGGCATGGGCCATGGGGGAAACTCTGGGTTTATGGTAATGAATGGAATAGCCTACTTGATTTGATGTTCAGTTTATGAACTTACATTCATATTTTGTTGAAGTATTATTCAATAAATATATTTATAAAGGATTTTTGAATTGTTGCTATTTTTAGAATATTTTAAAAAAATCTCACGTACCCCTTGGCATACCTTCAAGTACCCCCAGGGGTACGCGTACCCCCATTTGAGAACCACTGCCCTAGCTCATAACATCACATCTTTCCCCCTATAAAGAAAGATTTTAACTCAATAAAGTGTATTTCTTTTTTTAGCTTTAACTTTTCATTTTTTAGCATTGTAACCACATTTGCAAACAACTTTTCTCTCCATAGAATTTTCTTTCAATAAAGAAATAAAGTGCAAAAATGTCAAAGCATCATAACAGTTATGTTCCAATAGCAGCAGAAGTGCACTTTTTGGAGAGCTGTATTATTTTCAGTTTTGTGCCCAAGGGACTGATTTTATTTAACACTATATTATTATTTATACACCTACAGTGATCTCAGAGACAGGTTGTTTTTGTGTTACTGTATATATTTGTTTTTATGAAAAATCCCACTTAATATACTTTGGGTAACAACAGTCAATATTTATTTATTTTATTTTATTTTTTAGGGGGGTAATAGTCAATATTTATTTATTTATTAGATTTTTTTTATTTTTTTATATATAATAAAAGTGAGCTTTTGTTAAACCAAATATTGTGTGTTTTTTCCCCCATATACAACAACCTATCTGGACTCGATAAGAGAATCGATAAGGAATCGGTTCGATAAGAGGATTCGATAATAGGCTCGAACTCGATAATTTCTTATCAAACATCATCCCTATCTGAAACAGTTATTCAATGTATGCATCATAGTGTTTGTAGCCAAAGCTCATTTACAACACTTGTCCCCGACAACAACAACAACACAGATCTAACATCATTAAAATAGGAAATTAAAAAGAATGAGGCAAAGAGGAGTCGATAATAACGATAATAGTAATAAAGTATTTTTCGGACTATAAGTCGCAGTTTTTTTCATAGTTTGGTGTGACTTATGTGTGAAATTATTAACACATTAGTGTAAAATATCAAATAATATTATTTATCTCATTCACGTAAGAGACTAGACGTATAAGATTTCATGGGATTTAGCGATTAGGAGTGACAGATTGTTTGGTAAACGTATAGCATGTTCTATATGTTATAGTTATTTGAATGACTCTTACCATAATATGTTACCTTAACATACCAGGCACGTTCTCCGTTGGTTATTTATGCCTCATATAACGTACACTTATTCAGCCTGTTGTTCACTATTCTTTATTTATTTTAAATTGCCTTTCAAATGTCTATTCTTGGTGTTGGCTTTTATCAAATAAATTTCCCAAAAAAATGCGACTTATACTCCAGTGCGACTTATATATATTTTTTCCCTTCTTTATTATGCATTTTCGGCCAGTGCGACTAATACTCCGGAGCGACTTATACTCCGAAAAATACGGTAATACAGACAAAGTGCAAACTACATAAAAGCCAATAATAATAATAATAATAATAATAATAATAATAACACAGACAAAGTGCAAACTAGATAAGAACCCATCCATCCATCCATTTTCTACCGCTTGTCCCGTTCGGGGTCGCGGGGGTGCTGGAGCCTATCTCAGCTACATTCGGGCGGAAGGCAGGGTGTGGAAAATGCAAATGAAAATACCGTAAATTCTGGACTATAACCTCTACTTTTCTCCTACGCTTTGTATCCTGTAGCTTTTTAAACGGCGCAGCAAATTTGTGATTTTTTTTTTCATCGTTTACGGCCATAATGCAAATAGTTTTCATTAAACACATGCAAAGACATCAAAAAGGTGTGTTATTGTTTGTGCTACGGCGCCATCTTTTGGACAAGCTCGCCCGCTGCATTGCCCTTCTGCTTAAACCCAGCCTTCTAACTGGAAGTACAAATGCCGTTCTGTCTTCTAGCCGTCCACAGCGTTACTACTCGTATGGTCTTTCCATTCATCACTCCAAGCAACGTATGTAAAAAAGCTACCTCAAACAAACCTGAATATAAAAATTAATGAGGAGCTCATTGAACAAGTACCTGAAGTCAAATATTTGGGCATAATCATAGACTAGCAGCTGAATTTTAAAAGTCACATTAAGAAAATGTGTAAAACCCTGAAGGCAAACTTAGGCTGTTTTAAAGGCCTACTGAAAGCCACTACTAGCGACCACGCAGTCTGATAGTTTATATATCAATGATGAAATATTAACATTGCAACACATGCCAATACAGCCGGTGCAATTTTAAATTTCCCGGAAAACTTCCGGTTGAAAACGTCTATGTATGATGACGTTTGCGCGTGACGTCAATGGTTGAAGCAGAAGTATTGGGACACATTGTATCCCAATACAAACAGCTCTGTTTTCATCGCAAAATGAACAATGGAGACTGCAAAGAAGAAAGCTGTGGGTGGGATCGGTGTATTAGCGGCTGGCTGCAGCAACACAACAAGGAGGGCTTTGAGTTGGATAGCAGACGCGCTATCCGACGCTAGCCGCCGACCGCATCGATGATCGGGTGAAGTCCTTCGTCGCGCCGTCGATCGCTGGAACGCAGGTGAGCACGGGTGTTGATGAGCAGATGAGGGCTGGCGTAGGTGGATAGCTAATGTTTTTAGCATAGCTCTGTCAAGGTCCCGTAGCTAAGTTAGCTTCAATGGCGTCGTTCGCAACAGCATTGCTAGGCTTTGCCAGGCGGTACAGCATTAATTGTGTAGTTACAGGTCCAGAGTTTGGTAGTATTGTTGATCTTCTGTCTATCCTTCCAGTCAGGGTCTTTTTTATTTTGTTTCTATCTGCATTTAAGCACGATGCTATCACGTTAGCTCCGTAGTTAAAGTGCTTCGCCGATGTATTGTCGTGGAGATAAAAGTCACTGTGAATGTCCATTTCGCGTTCTCGACTCTCATTTTCAAGAGGATGTAGTATCCGAGGTGGTTTAAAATACAAATCCGTGATCCACAATAGAAAAAGGAGAAAGTGTGGAATCCAATGAGCCCTTGTACCTAAGTTACGGTCAGAGCGAAAAAAGATACGTCCTGCACTGCACTCTAGTCCTTCACTCTCACGTTCCTCATCCACAAATTTTTCATCCTCGCTCAAATTAATGGGGTAATCGTCGTTTTCTCGGTCCGAATCGCTCTCGCTGCTGGTGTAAACAATGGGGAAATGTGAGGAGCCCTTCAACCTGTGACGTCACGCTACTTCCAGTACAGGCAAGGCTTTTTTTTATCAGCGACCAAAAGTTGCAAACTTTATCGTCGATGTTCTCTACTAAATCCTTTCAGCAAAAATATGGCAATATCGCGAAATGATCAAGTATGACACATAGAATGGATCTGCTATCCCCGTTTAAATAAAACAATTTCATTTCAGTAGGCCTTTAAGATTATAAGAAACTCAGCTGTGCTTTTACTTTTATGTATTCAATGATTCTTTCACACATATCTTATGGCTTAACTACATGGTCCCAGGCACACCAGTCATCAATCAAGACCATTGAGTGTCTTTATAACCGCGCCTTGAAAGTCCTAGACAAGAAGAGTGTACCATATCATCATTGCCAAATTTGAACCAAATACAATATTTTAAGTTTTACCAATTTCATTTTGTTACACACAGTCAAACCGGTTTTTAAATGCTTGGATAACTCTGCTCCCCAATTGCTCTGCAAGGCAATTACAAGACTGCAAAGTGGTACCAGATCTACCACTTGAGCTATGTCAAAAGGCAACTGTTGCGTTACATTCCGTTGAACATCTTTTGCCCAGACTGCCTTTTCAATAAAAGGAGCACATCTATGGAACTCTTTACCTGACACTTTGAAAAGTAAACCTGCACTTGTCACTTTCAAAAAACAAACAAAATTATGGCTAGTTGAGCAACAATTGTGTTCCCATGTTTAGGTTTTACTCATTTTTACTAATTGGTTTTTATCTAGTCTGCACTTTGTCTGTATTATTTCTATTATTATTATCGACTCATCTTTGCCTTATTCTATTTTTTATTTTCCTATTTTAATGATGTTAGATCTGTGTTGTTGTTGTTGTTGGGGACAAGTGTTGTAAATGAGCTTTGGCTACAAACATTATGATGCATACATTGGATAACTGTTTAAGAGCCTATGTTTTTGTATCTGTCCCTATTTCAAATAAACCTTTATATATACACTACCGTTCAAAAGTTTGGGGTCACCCAAACAATTTTGTGGAATAGCCTTCATTTCTAAGAACAAGAATAGACTGTGGAGTTTCAGATGAAAGTTCTCTTTTTCTGGCCATTTTGAGCGTTTAATTGACCCCACAAATGTGATGCTCCAGAAACTCAATCTGCTCAAAGGAAGGTCAGTTTTGTAGCTTCTGTAACGAGCTAAACTGTTTTCAGATGTGTGAACATGATTGCACAAGGGTTTTCTAATCATCAATTAGCCTTCTGAGCCAATGAGCAAACACATTGTACCATTGGAACACTGGAGTGATAGTTGCTGGAAATGGGCCTTTATACACCTATGTAGATATTGCACCAAAAACCAGACATTTTCAGCTAGAATAGTCATTTACCACATTAGCAATGTATAGAGTGTATTTCTTTAAAGTTAAGACTAGTTTAAAGTTATCTTCATTGAAAAGTACAGTGCTTTTCCTTAAAAAATAAGGACATTTCAATGTGACCCCAAACTTTTGAACGGTAGTGTATATAAGAACAATTTCCCTTGTGGATCAATAAAGTTTGTCTAAGTCGAAGTTTTACAATATAACTAAAACAATTCTTACTTACTAAACCGTCCAATGTGTGATGTCCGTAGGAGTGTTTTCATGCATATTTGTACGTGCTATCGTAATGCAATCAAGCTAGTGTCGTTAGCATTGGCTCGAACCAATTAGTAAAAATTAGTAAAAACTAAACATGGGAACACGATTGTTGCTCAACTACCCACAATTGTGTTTGTTTTTTGAAAATGACAAGGGCAGGTGTACATTTCAAAGTGTCAGGTAGAGAGTTCCATAGCTGTGCTCCTTTTATTGAAAAGGCATCTCGGTCTTTTGCAGCACAAACATGGACCTGGATGTTTAAGAGACTAAAAAACACACGGACCGTGGCCACGTGAACAGGGATACCTTCAAGAACGCATTTTTTTTCTGTGCATTCCCACCTTTCGTCCACACGCGGACGCAGATTTTGGGCCAGTTTTTGCAAAGCACTTTCTTCAGTTGAGTCCCGTAGAGCAGTGGTCCCCAATCAGTAATGCTGATTTTTTAATTAAATCAACATAAAAAACACAAGATACACTTACAATTAGTGCACCAACCCAAAAAACCTCCCTCCCCCATTTACACTCATTCACACTCATTCACACAAAATGGTTGTTTCTTTCTGTTATTAATATTTCTGGTTCCTACATTATATATCAATATAGATCAATACAACCAGCAGGGATACAGTCCGTAAGCACACATGATTGTATTTCTTTATGACAAAAAATAAATTAAAAAAATAAAAATACCATAACATGTCGGTGCTGTCTAGAGCTCGGCAGAGTAACCGTGTAATACTCTTCCATATCAGTAGGTGGCAGCAGGTAGCTAATTGCTTTGTAAACGTAGTATCTAATGCTTAAACCGAAAATAAACAAAAGGCATTGAAGTTTAGGGATGGCTATGGAAAACTAAACTAAAACTGAACTGGCTAAAAAGTCAACAAAAACAGAATGCTGGACGACAGCAAAGACTTACAGCGTGTGGAGCAGGGACGTCCACAAAGTACACCCGTACAAGACATGACAATCAACAATTTCCACACAAAGAAGGATAGCGTCCGCACAACTGAAGTAGTCTTGATTGCTCAAACAAAGCAGGTGCGGGGAATAGCGCTCAAAGGAAGACATGAAACTGCTACAGGAAAATACCAACAAAACAGGAAAAGCCACCAAAATAGGAGCGCAAGACAAGAACTAAAACACTACACAGGAAAACAGCAAAAAACTCCAAATAAGTCACGGCGTGATGTGACAGGTCATGACACTTACTTTGAGACAAGAGCTATAGTGTTGGTTATGGTTTGAATTCATGTCCAACAATTGCAACTTTTTACTGTCAATATCAACTACTGAGTTTATATTTGTAATGTTTTCTGCTGGTGGTGTGCCCCCGCATTTTTTCAATGAACAAAAATGTGCCTTGGCTCCAAAAAGGTTGAAAAACACTGAAGTAGTGGACAGCAAATGCACAGTAGGAGCAAAAGCTTGTTCACTGCATGTCGGACAAGTTGTGTTGCGTTCATGAAGGTCTGTTATTTGCAGCACTACGCAAACACAGCAGAGTCCAAAGATCACTCAAGTCTGAAATCAGCACTTCATGTGTTTAAGCACACATTCTGTGGCTGGGGATGGCGTCCAAGAAACGCTCCTCAGACTTCCACACGTTGCTGCTAAAAGCGGACACAGAAAAAAACGTGGGGCAGTGAACGCGGCGCTGAAATAACAGAAAAGCAGCCAGAGCGTGGTGAATCACAGACTTGACGGGGGAAAAGATGACGGCGGAGGAGGAATGTTCATCAGTGGAGCGACGTGGCTTATGTAAGAGCTTCTTGTGGGGGCAGCCTTCTGCTACGTGCAAATGAAAAAAAACAAAAAACAACCTGTTCAGACTCGCAAAGGCAGAGATGCTCTGCTGCTTTCATGGCGGGCAGCAGTGTCGCTTCGTGCAGCACACCCACGGATCAATGTGAGGCAGGAAGTGGATGCAACCTGAGAGCCGCTCACTCAAAACTAATGGGACGCCTCACACTCACCCTTCATCTTCTTCCACACCAAACTCACCCTTCATCTTCTTCCACACCAAACTCACCCTTCATCTTCTTCCACACCAAACTCACCCTTCATCTTCTTCCACACCAAACTCACCCTTCATCTTCTTCCACACCAAACTCACCCTTCATATTCTTCCACACCAAACTCACCCTTCATCTTCTTCCACACCAAACTCACCCTTCATCTTTTTCCACACCAAACTCACCCTTCAGCTTCTTCCACACCAAACTCACCCTTCATCTTCTTCCACACCAAACTCACCCTTCATCTTTTTCCACACCAAACTCACCCTTCAGCTTCTTCCACACCAAACTCACCCTTCATCTTCTCCCACACCAAACTCACCCTTCATCTTCTCCCACACCAAACTCACCCTTCATCTTCTTCCACACCAAACTCACTGTTCATCTTTTTCCACACCAAACTCACCCTTCAGCTTCTTCCACACCAAACTCACCCTTCATCTTCTCCCACACCAAACTCACCCTTCATCTTCTTCCACACCAAACTCACCCTTCATCTTCTCCCACACCAAACTCACCTTTCATCTTCTTCCACACCAAACTCACCCTTCATCTTCTCCCACACCAAACTCACCCTTCATCTTCTCCCACACCAAACTCACCTTTCATCTTCTTCCACACCAAACTCACCCTTCAACTTTTCCACACCAAACTCACCCTTCATTTTTTCTTCCACACCAAACTCACCCTTCATCTTCTTCCACACCAAACTCACCCTTCATCTTCTTCCACACCAAACTCACCCTTCATGTTCTTCCACACCAAACTCACCCTTCATCTTCTTCCACACCAAACTCACCCTTCATCTTCTTCCACACCAAACTCACCCTTCAACTTCTTCCACACCAAACTCACCCTTCATCTTCTTCCACACCAAACTCACCCTTCATCTTCTTCCACACCAAACTCACCCTTCATGTTCTTCCACACCAAACTCACCCTTCATCTTCTTCCACACCAAACTCACCCTTCATCTTCTTCCACACCAAACTCACCCTTCAACTTCTTCCACACCAAACTCACCCTTCATCTTCTTCCACACCAAACTCACCCTTCATCTTCTTCTACACCAAACTCACCCTTCATCTTCTTCCACACCAAACTCACCCTTCATCTTCTTCCACACCAAACTCACCCTTCATCTTCTTCCACACCAAACTCACCCTTCATCTTCTTCTACACCAAACTCACCCTTCATCTTATTCCACACCAAACTCACCCTTCATTTTCTTCCACACCAAACTCACCCTTCAGCTTCTTCCACACCAAACTCACCCTTCATTTTCTTCCACACCAAACTCACCCTTCAGCTTCTTCCACACCAAACTCACCCTTCATTTTTTTCCACACCAAACTCACCCTTCATTTTCTTCCACACCAAACTCACCCTTCATATTCTTCCACACCAAACTCACCCTTCATCTTCTTCCACACCAAACTCACCCTTCATCTTCTTCCACACCAAACTCACCCTTCAGCTTCTTCCACACAAAACTCACCCTTCAGCTTCTTCCACACTTGTGCTGGAGCCTATCTCAGCTGCATTCGGGCGGAAGGCGGGGTACACCCTGGACAAGTCGCCACCTCATCGCAGGGCCAACACAGATAGACAGACAACATTCACACTCACATTCACACCATTCAATCATGGTGAAATTGTGACATTTACTAAGGTTTTACAGCATTTTTCTCTAAACGAAAAACATTTTTTTTACTGTAATAAACTGTGGTGTTGTTTTGGCATTTACAGTAATACACCGAAAAATCTACAGTTGTTGATTTGCGGTAAAAAAACAAAAAAACAAACAAACTGGCAGCTCAGGTGCCAAAATTTTACTGTAAAATTGCGATTTTTTATTTACAGCAAAAAAAACCAAATGTACATTTTACAGTAAAATTCTGACAACTGAGATTCCTTTTTTTTTTTTTTTTACCATAAAAACAGCAGTACTGTTTTTCCATTTACAGTAATATACACTACATTTTGAGGTGCAATTATTGCAACTTAACATATTTTTTTTACATTGTAAAAGTAGCAATAGATTTCATGGTAAAAAATTGTGACATTTACTGAGATTTTTACAGCATTTTTCTGTAAATGAAAAAAACTTTTTTTACTCTAATAAACCGAAAAATCTACAGTTGTTGATTTGCGGTAAAAAACAAACAAACAAAAAAACAAACCAGCAGCTGAGGTGCCAAAATTTTACTGTAAAATTACACTTTTTTATTTACAGTAAAAAAACAAATGTACATTTTACAGTAAAATTCTGACAACTGAGCTGCCTTTTTTTTTTTTTTTTTAACCATAAAAACAGCAGTACTGTTTTTCCATTTACAGTAATATACACTACATTTTGAGGTGCAATTATTGCAACTTACCATATTTTTTTTACATTGTAAAAGTAGCAATAGATTTCATGGTAAAAAATTATGACATTTACTGAGATTTTTACAGCATTTTTCTCTAAATGAAAAAAACTTTTTTTTACTCTAATAAACTGTGGTGCTGTTTTGGCGTTTACAGTAATACACCGAAAAATCTACAGTTTTTGATTTGCGGTAAAAAAAAAAATAAAAAAAAAACCAGCAGCTCAGGTGCCAAAATTTTACTGTAAAATTGCACTTTTTTTATTTACAGTAAAAAAACAAATGTAAATGTTACAGTAAAATTCTGACAACTTTTTTTTTAACCATAAAAACAGCAGTAATATACACCACATATTGAGGTGAAATTATTGCAACGTACCTTTTTTTTTTTTACATTGTAGTTTTAAAAAATATATACTGATAAAATGCATCAAAAAATGGTGTAATAATAGTATTCACCGTGAGAAGAGGCCCTCAAGGGCCAAACACAACTGCCACGTGGCCCTTGGTGAAAACCACTTTGACACCTCTGGCCTAGAAGCACTCTGCTCCAACCGAGACAAAAAAAAGTTCATTTGGAGTTCCTAACACATTACTCACGTTTTCCAAATGCCTCAAAACCAATTACGCAAATTCGGCGATGACATCATCACACTCTCCGCTGCAATCCCCCATCCATGCCATCAATGGACTGTGCAATACACCACTGATTGATTGTTAAGGATTGTAATGATTGACATGTGTTACCATCCTCATATAGTACAAGTATATTTATCATATAATATACATCCTCTGCTAGATGTTCTTCCTAAAAGTCCAAAGACGACGTTTGTTGTGGTGTCATTGATGCCATCGTACGAGCATTAAATGTCCAAACAGGCCCATGTTGTGTATTATTATCTGGTCACATGGTTAGGTGGAGCAGGTGTACCTAATGCTGTGTCTTGTCTTTATTAAATATCATATTGGAGTACGTGTGTGATGCAGGAAGTGAAGGTGGAATAGGAGAAGTTACATGACTACTAAGTCGATGTGCAGTCCAGATAAGCCAGGATCATCAACTCTGCATGTTTGGCTTGATGACAATTATTGTTATTATTATTACTATTATTATTATAATGAGTGTTGAATTTACGTTAAAATGTGACCTCAAACATTGCCTGGACACTTCATGCATTTGATGGTTTGACCCTGGAACAGACTTTATTGACATGAGTATTGCTGACAGTATTATTAAGTACACAACATTGTTTACTACTTACTAGTACTGCATGAATATCCACACTGCATATATTCCCTGAGGGTATTTGAGTACCGTAAACGCCTCGCCTCAAATACACGCCTCATCTGATGCCAATAATACGTTTTACTACAAGATCTAATACTACCTTTAATCATGGTACGTGTCTCTCAATGTTACTTTCTACTACTATACAAAGTACTCAGCGTTACTATCGACTACTATACAAAGTACTCAGCGTTACTATCTACTAGTATACAAAGTACTCAGTGTTACTTTCTACTAGAATATAAAGTACTCAACGTTACTTACTACTACTATACAAAGTACTCAACGTTACTTTCTACTACTATACAAAGTACTCAACAAAACTTTCTACTACAATACGATGTACTCAACATTACTTTTTTCTCTAATACAAACCCCGTTTCCATATGAGTTGGGAAATTGTGTTAGATGTAAATATAAACGGAATACAATGATTTGCAAAGCCTTTTCAACCCATATTCAGTTGAATGCACTACAAAGACAACATATTTGATGTTCAAACTCATAAACTTTTTTTTTTTTTTTGCAAATAATAATTAACTTAGAAATTCATGGCTGCAACACGTGCCAAAGTAGTTGGGAAAGGGCATGTTCACCACTGTGTTACATGGCCTTTCCTTTGAACAACACTCAGTAAAGGTTTGGGAACTGAGGAGACACATTTTTGAAGCTTCTCAGGTGGAATTCTTTCCCATTCTTGCTTGATGTACAGCTTAAGTTGTTCAATCTCCGTTGTGGTATTTTAGGCTTCATAATGCACCACACATTTTCAATGGGAGACAGGTCTGGACTACAGGCAGGCCAGTCTAGTACCCGCACTCTTTTACTACGAAGCCACGTTGATGTAACACGTGGCTTGGCATTGTCTTGCTGAAATAAGCAGGGGCGTCCATGGTAACGTTGCTTGGATGGCAACATATGTTGCTCCAAAACCTGTATGTACCTTTCAGCATTAATGGTGCCTTCACAGATGTGTAAGTTACCCATGTCTTGGGCACTAATACACCCCCATACCATCACACATGCTGCCTTTTCAACTTTGCACCTAGAACAATCCGGGAGGTTCTTTTCCTCTTTGGTCCGGAGGACACGACTTCCACAGTTTCCAAAAACGTGGACTCGTCAGACCACAGAACACTTTTCCACTTTGTATCAGTCCATCTTAGATGAGCTCAGGCCCAGCGAAGCCGACGGCGTTTTTGGGTGTTGTTGATAAACGGTTTTCGCCTTGCATAGGAGAGTTTTAACTTGCACTTACAGATGTAGCAACCAACTGTAGTTACTGACAGTGGGTTTCTGAAGTGTTCCTGAGCCCATGTGGTGATATCATTTACACACTGATGTCGCTTGTTGATGCAGTACAGCCTGAGGGATGGAAGGTCACGGGCTTAGCTGCTTACGTGCAGTGATTTCTCCACATTCTCTGAACCCTTTGATGTTATTACGGAGCGTAGATGGGGAAATCCCTAAATTCCTTGCAATAGCTGGTTGAGAAAGGTTTTTGTTAAACTGTTCAACAATTTGCTCAGGCATTTGTTGACAAAGTGGTGACCCTCGCCCCATCCTTGTTTGTGAATGACTGAGCATTTCATGGAATCTACTTTTATACCCAATCATGGCACCCACCTGTTCCCAATTTGCCTGTTCACCTGTGGGATGTTCCAAATAAGTCTTTGATGAGCATTCCTCAACTTTATCAGTATTTATTGCCACCTTTCCCGACTTCTTTGTCACGTGTTGCTGCCATCAAATTCTAAAGTTAATGATTATTTGCCAAAAAAAAAATGTTCATCAGTTTGAACATCAAATATGTTGTCTTTGTAGCATATTCAACTGAATATGGGTTGAAAATGATTTGCAAATCATTGTATTCCGTTTATATTTACATCTAACACAATTTCCCAACTCATATGGAAACGGGGTTTGTATTACATTTTAACAGAAGTGTAGATAGAACATGTTAAAACAGAAAATAAGCAGATATTAACAGTAAATGAACAAGTAGATGAATAATCCATTTTATACAGCTTGTCCTTTATAATGTGTACAAAATAATAGGTGTATAAATGACACAATATGTTACTGCATACGTCAGCAGACTAATTAGGAGTCTTTGTTTGTTTACTTACTACTAAAAGACAAGTTGTCTAGTATGTTCACTATTTTATTTAAGGACTAAATTGCAATAATAAACATATGTTTCATGTACACTAAAAATTGTTGTTCAAATAGAGACAATAATGCAATTTTTTTGTGGTCCCCTTTATTTAGAAAAGTATTGAAAGGTATCGAAAAGTATCAAAATACATCTTTTGTCCCCTTCATTTTTCTGCATTCTTTTGTATCTCTAGTTATCATTACGTATATGTATTGTTGCATTTGAACAACTGTATTGTTGATAATACAGGTAAATTATTGGTATTGTTCATTATCAATAGCGATATTTCTATTGGTATTTGTATTGCTCCATTTGTAGTGTAATAATGCTTATTGTCATTTCTGTATTAATATTTATTTCGCTAACTGCTTCTTTGCTATCACTTTTACCATCATATTTGTACATATCCTATTTGCTGATGTTGCTCTATTGTTAGGGTTCGCATGTACCCTGTATAAAGGACTCCCACAGGGAGTCCTTTATACAGGTACAAAGGAACCTATTGAAATTGTAAGGTTGATTATTATTCCGCAGCTTTGCGCACTACTTTGCCCCCCTTAACATGCTTCAAAACTCACCAAATTTTTTACACACATACAAAAACTGGGATAGCACACTTTAGTAAAAAAACCAAACCCCAAAAATCAAAATTGCGCTCTAGCGCCCCCTATGAAAAAAACAAAAACAAACTGCCTGTAACTCCCACTAGGAAGGTCGTAGAGACATGAAACAAAAACCTGTATGTAGGTCTCACTTAACAATTCATAATTTCACATCCTTGGACAAAAACCAACAGGAAGTTGGCAATTTCCCCTTCAACACAAAAAATGACTAAAAACACTAATTTTTGCCTCTTTGAGCTGTAATTTGACCCCTTTAAAATACTTAAAAACTCACCAAACTTTTTACACACATCGGGACTGGTGGAAATTGCGATCTAAAAAAAACCGAACCCCTAGCGCAATTTTTGAATAAAACAGAGACAAAACTGCTTCTCAGAGGAAAACACAGACAAAACTGCTTGTAACTTCCGGTAGGAACGTTTTAGAGACATGAAACAAAAACCTCTACGTAGGTCTCACTTAGACCTACATTTCATAGATTGACATCCTTCAGCAAAAATCAACAGGAAGTTTGATATCCCCACTTCAAAACAAAAAATGTTTAAAAAGCGGTCACCAAACATCAAACATTATCTCCTCTGAACGCGTTTGTCGTTTTGGCTTCAAACTGCTACAGGAGAGAGATTGAACCCTTCTGATTAAAAGCTGGCGAAAGCGTTTTAATAAGTGCTACGGTTGTGATTTTACGAGCCTTCAAAGAAAAGAACCACTGTGCCGCAGCACCTAGGAAAAAAACACAGACACAACTTCCTCTAACTCCCAGTACGAATATCGTAGAGACATGCAACAAAAACCTCTATGTAGGTCTCACTCAGGACTACCACTGGACAAAAGTATTGGGACACCTAGGATTAGCACCAGCCAAAATGCGGACCCGACCAACGCTGCTTGCAGCTTTAATTGTGTTTGCTGTTGTTGTTTTTGTCTCTCTGTCTTATCCCCCTCTTGTCCCCACAATTTCCCCCTCTGTCTTCTTTTTTTCCCCTCTTTCTATCCCCTCCTGCGCCGGCCCGGCTGCACCAAATGATAATATAAATACATTTAACAAAGTCAAATACAAATAAGGCAAAAAGAGAAGCATCCCACACTTCTCTTTTGTAAAGTCAATCTGAACAGCCGCTGCATCAACTACCGTATTTTTCGGACTATAAGTCGCTCTGGAGCAATGTTCCCTCTAATTTTTCATGAGTGTGAGCAAACGCACAAACACCCTGAGCATGTAGTGGAATACAGACGTGCACACTGTGGTCATACCAGCAGCACATTTGTCTCAAACCTGACATAACAATTTAAATGTCTTATTATTATAATCAAGTGACTAGTCAATTTCAAGAGATTATCTTCTAACAGATGTGATTCGGCCCACTTAGATATTGTTTTTTTTTTAAAATCAGCTATGCACTATAGTATTTTATGCCTGGGTGGGGGTCCTCCTTTGGAAATATTGTGTACCCCTTTCAGAGATCACATTTAGTTCCCCTTAAAACATTCACATGTTGCATGAGATGAAGTGTTTATTAACTTTCTGTCCGTAAAATAAATATTTTTATTAGCAATTATGTAGTCCTGTAACATAATTTCATGGTTAATATCCAAAAAATAACATTCTTAACAAATGACAGTAGAATAAGCACACTGATTGAGGAGTCATAGTAAAACGACCTGAAATTGACACTTTACGTGTAGTGTTGGAGTTGTCCAACTTTTTGTGTGGCCATAAACGCACCAGTGGCTAATTGCCATAGTGCAGGGGTGTCCAAACTTTTTCCACTTAGGGCCGCACATGGAAAAATTAAAACATGCGGGGGCCATTTTGATATTTTTCATTTTCAAACCATAACAAAATATGTGGATTTTGTTTGTTTTTTACCTTTAGGGCTCCCGGGGTAAGTCATTAAAATGTTAAAAACAAGTCAAATTATTATGTTTTTAATTTATTTAACGCTTACAGTAAATCTCTACAGTATATCAACTTCAGGTTGATATAAAGTTTAAAAAAACAAAAAGGTTTTATGCCTTTTCTGTCAAAGTCTACTTATTTTTTTTATAATAAAACTGAAATATGCAGTATTTCCCCCACTGCCCAAAACATTCAGAAAGCAATGTTTGATGTGAAGTAATTAGAGCCTTTAAAAGATCAATAATGCAGGACACCATTGATTTTAATTCATTATTATTTTTGAGTAATCACAGTGAAAAGATAAATATTATATCCCATTAAATATATTTGGGATCCAAAAGGTGCCCCACTCAGAAAGTGATAAATTGTTATTAGTTTTTTTTTTAACTTTCAACACTTAAGTTACGAGATCAACTTCAGATATATCTGTCAATTTTACGTTTGAACTATTATTTTGTTTGTTTTATGCTCTTTTGTCAAATAAAATGTTGATGTTTTTGTACGGCAACCACACAATATATGCAATATTTTCCACGTAAAACATTTTAAAGTGAAATATTTGAAATAATTGGAGCCTTGAATAGGTCAATAATTCTTATCTTATTAATTTTTTTATTTTTTTTTGAGCAATGGCAAAAAAAGAAAAATAAAGATAGACAAAAGTTGGGGGCGTGGTTAAGAGGGGAGGAGTATATTTACAGCTAGAATTCACCAACTCCAGTATTTCATATATATATATATATATATATATATATATATATATATATATATATATATATATATATATGTGTGTGTGTGTGTGAAATACTTGACTTTCAGTGAATTCTAGCTATATATATATATTTATATATATATATATTTATTTTATTATACATATAAATAAAAGAAATACTTGAATTTCAGTGTTCCGGAGGCTATCCAGTAGATGGCAGTATTGTCCTGTTTAAGAGTGTCACAACATTGCTGTTTACGGCAGACGAACTGCTTTACGGTAGACGAACTGCTTTACGGTAGACGAAAACGTGACTGCTGTTGTTGTGTGTTGTTACCACACTGGGAGGACGTTAATGAAACTGCCCAACAATAAACCCACATAAGAAACCAAGAACTCGCCCTCGATCATTCTACAGTTATAACGTGATTGGGCAGGCACGCTGTTTATATCGTGGGAAAGCGGACGTGAAAACAGACTGTCGCCGCTGTCCCCACTCAGGTCCGCATGGAGCTGGAGGGGGCGTGGCCTCCAGCTCCGGCTGAATTCCAAGAAGATTTTTGGGAGAAAAATTTCTTCCGGGAGGTTTTCGGGAGAGGCGCTGAATTCCGGGAGTCTCCCGGAAAATCCGTGAGGGTTGGCAAGTATGCCACAGACGTTACAATAATTTAAGCGTTGACAAACATTGTTTTTATCTGTTGTGGCCGCCTTTCGTCACCTGTTACTCCTAGTTGCATTGCAAAATCATACAAAACAAACGATTTGTTTATTTTGCTTAGAGTGGGATTTGATTTTTTGCGCGGCATAGATTTGCTGTGCGCAGAGGACGCGTGAGCTTTGCGCAATTGCGCACCTTAGAGGGAACATTGCTCCGGAGTATAAGTCGCACCGGCCGAAAATGCATAATAAAGAAGGAAAAAAACATATATAAGTCGCACTGGAGTATAAGTCGCATTTTTGGGGGAAATGTATTTGATAAATGCCAACACCAAGAATAGACATTTGAAAGGCAATTTAAAATAAATAAAGAATAGTGAACAACAGGTTGAATAAGTGTACGTTATATGAGGCATAAATAACCAACTGAGAAGGTGCCTGGTATGTTAACGTAACATGTTATGGTAAGAGTCATTCAAATAACTCATCATCATCGGCGGCCACTCGAACGAGTATGACGATCCTCCTGGTAGGGGTGTATCCCTTTATGGAGGATGCCTGTGCGTGACTTTGTTTTACGTGGGGAGACTGGTGCACAACCACACGATCCTTGACAGAATCGGGTCAGGGTCCAGTGGCGTGGAGTCCAAGACGACTGGGGACCCTTTTCTGCTGCAGCCTTCTTCCGCCATCGCAGCTGTTGTGGTAGTTCTTAAATCTACCGCCTTCCGCCTGCTCCGCCGTTATCGGCCGATAAATGCTTTAAAATGTAATATTGGAAATTATCGGTATCGTTTTTTTATTATCGGTATCGGTTTATTTTTTTAAATAACTATAACATTTAGAACATGCTATACGTTTACCAAACAATCTGTCACTCCTAATCGCTAAATCCCATGAAATCTTATACATCTAGTCTCTTACGTGAATGAGATCAATAATATTATTTGACATTTTACGCTAATGTGTTAATAATTTCACACATAAGTCGCACACCCGGCCAAACTATGAAAAAAACTGCGACTTATAGTGCAAAAAACACGGTATATGATTTGCCTGAGAAGCTGGACAGGACAAAAAAATAAAAAACATATATACATTTTGGTACCGGTACCATCAAGACAACCCTAGTACAAGGTAAGGATGCACTTATGCATATTTTACATTTTAAAATAACTATTAACATTCCCATTAAAACTGCATTTGCTTGCCCGGCACTTTCTGCAGTTGATTCCTGATATGAGTATTCCAAAATGAGTGTGAATGAGGTGTCATAGTGAGAGGTGTTGCTAAAAACTGCCGTCCTCTCTAAATAGTCCAGACCGGTTGGGTACTTGTAACTTAATAAGAGCGCTGGCTGGCTGTCTGTCTGTCTGGAACATGCACGCTTTGCAAGCACCACCGGGGAAGTCAATAAGGAAGGAGAGCAAAAAGCACAACAAAAAGCATTGAAGTCCCTCGACGTGCTCGGCGGACACGTCGCTTTCTCTTACCGTCGCTCTGCAGGGCACCAGGAGAGTCCTCTGGCTTCCCCCGGCAGGGAGGAGGTGGAACGGGGGAGAAGCGGAGCCAGTCGAGTAGAGGCGGGCTGAGAGTGACCGCTGTGGCCGAGTGAGCAGGCGCCGCCTCGGATCCTCCTTCTGTCGCCGCCCGCTGATGCATGTGCACGAGAGAGAGAGAGAGAGAGAGAGAGAGAGAGAGAGAGAGAGTGAGAGAGAGTGGGGGGGGGTGAGATAGCTCACAACTTGATTTGGTTTCACGCAAGTTTGCTGTGTTTATTTTTACTCGTGCCACTTTTCCCTAGAGGAGAAGAGCCGACCGATTTTTGTCCAAACTTGGCAGGAAAAAAAAATTGCAGAAAACTCCCAACTGTCATGAAAATGTCCTTTTCACCGTGAAAAAAGGGGGCAAGATTCAGCTGAAATGTCACAGACATGTCTAAACAGACATACAGGGCCGCCCCTAACTAAACTGGGGCCCTGGGAAGAATGACAATTCAAGCCCCCCCTTCCCCAAGTGAAACTTTTTTATACTCTTTTTAATCATCGTTTGAAGCAAGTTGTGTACTAAAACATACAGTATATACACTACCGTTCAAAAGTTTGGGGTCACCCAAACAATTTTGTGGAATAGCCTTCATTTCTAAGAACAAGAATAGACTGTCGAGTTTCAGATGAAAGTTCTCTTTTTCTGGCCATTTTGAGCGTTTAGTTGACCCCACAAATGTGATGCTCCAGAAACTCAATCCGCTCAAAGGAAGGTCACTTTTGTAGCTTCTGTAACGAGCTAAACTGTTTTCAGATGTGTGAACATGATTGCACAAGGGTTTTCTAATCATCAATTAGCCTTCTGAGCCAATGAGCAAACACATTGTACCATTAGAACACTGGAGTGATAGTTGCTGGAAATGGGCCTCTATACACCTATGTAGATATTGCACCAAAAACCAGACATTTGCAGCTAGAATAGTCATTTACCACATTAGCAATGTATAGAGTGTACTTCTTTAACGTTAAGACTAGTTTAAAGTTATCTTCATTGAAAAGTACAGTGCTTTTCCTTAAAAAATAAGGACATTTCAATGTGACCCCAAACTTTTGGACGGTAGTGTATTACAGTGTTTTTCAACCTTTTTTGAGCCAAGGCACATTTTTTTCATAAAAAAAATACGGAGGCACACCACTAGCAGAAAAAGTTTCAAAAATGAAACTCCACCAGGTTGTCGTGCCTTATTTTGAGTTTGTTGTTGTTTCCTGTGTGTAGTGCTTTACTTCCTGTCTTGCGCTGTTATTTTGGTGACTTTTCCTGTTTGGTTCTCCTGTAGCACCTTCACGCCTTCCTTTGAGTGCTATTGCCCGCACCTGCTTTGTTTTGGCAATCAAGACTATTTAATTGTTGATTGTCATGTCATGTACGGGATGTGCTTTGTGGACACCGTCTTTGCGCCACACGCTGTAAGTTTTTGCTGTCGTCCAGCATTCTGTTTTTGTTGACTTTGTAGACAGTTCAGTTTTACTTTTGTTTATAGCCATCCCTAAGCTTCAGTGCCTTTTCCTATTTTTGGTTTAAGCTTTACATATCTTTTTACCTGCACGCTGTCTCCCGCTGTGCTCTGCATATTGGGATCACGACAAACCATCCTTGACGCATTCCCACTTCTACAAAGCAATGAACTACCTGCTGCCACCTATTACAAGATTACCCTGCCAAGCTCTACACCGCACAGGCACTAGACAACGGCACATTATTATGATTATTGATTTGCAAAAAATATTTTTTGGACCAATTAGGTGAAGTTGCATAATGTCCCACGGCACACCAGACAATATCTCACGGCAGACAAGTGTGCCGCGGCACAGTGGTTGAAAATCACTGGTGTAATATATACTCCATCCTAAGGCTGAAACGACGCGTCGACTACGTCGACGTCATCGGTTACGTAAATACGTCGACGCCGTTTTTGTGCGTCGACGCGTCGCATATTTACGTCACACTACCGTTATGGCGAAGCGCAAAGCAGACGATCAAATCAGACGATCAAAGCAGACGATCAAAGCAGACTGTGCGAGCGAGGGGGGGAAAGCATGCCAAAAGTGGTCAAAAGTGTGGGAGTATTTCAATACACGGCCTAATAATGTTGTTGTATGCACACTGTGTCGAGCGGAAATGGCCTATCATAGCAGCACAACGGCTATGAACCAACATTTGAAAAGAAAACCATCAACTAGTCAATCGTCCGCGCGAGCATACGTTGTCATCATTACACAAAAACATGAATGTGTCATTTGTATCTGCTAGGGGTGTAACGGTACGTGTTTTGTATTGAACCGTTTCGGTACGGGGCTTTCGGTTCGGTACGGGGGTGTACCGAACGAGTTTCTAAGCTAAAGCTAAAGCCTTAACAAGCTGCATTGCTCCTTCTGCCTCTGTCTCAGCATGCAGCATTGTCCCACCCACACAACCATTTGATTGGTACACACATAGCATTACCAGCCAATCAGCGGTGCGTATTCAGAGCGCATGTAGTCAGCGCTTCAGCGTGGAGTAGATAGGTGTTTAGCAGGTGAGCATCAGGCAGCGGACTCTCCCCAAATGATAATAAACACCTCCCAGTCAACTACTAGTAACATCACTATGAG
>NC_084737.1:7083289-7218289 GCF_033978785.1 Entelurus aequoreus | reverse complement strand
CTCGACAGTCTATTCTTGTTCTTAGAAATGAAGGCTATTCCACAAAATTGTTTGGGTGACTCCAAACTTTTGAACGGTAGTGTAAGTGTGACTTATTTTGTTATACTGACAACCAGTGTTGGCGTTAACACACTTTTTGTGTCTTTTTAACGCATTGAAATAATTTTTTTTACCATTTGCGGCCCACAGCTAATGTTTTAAAGGCCCACAGCACATTCTAAAAATACTATTAAAATAAACAAAAACATAACAAAAGTGAAATAAAAAAGCTTAAAGGTGAAATATAATTTAGAAAAAGTTGCAATGTTGACTAATAAAACAAAGCTGTTTTTTTTTCTTTCAAACTGTCATTGCTCAAAACATAATATTGAATCAAAATCAATGTTATTATGAATTATTGACCTATCCAAGGTTCCCATTACTTCACATCAAATATTCCAGTAAGAAAAATATTTTGGGTGGAAGATTTTGCATATTTTGTGTGTTTGCCATAAAAAAAACATAGTTTTGTTTGACAAAAAAGGGCGGAAAACAAACAAACAAAAAAACAACATAAAAAAAAAAAAAAACATTTTGAAATGAGGAATAGATGTGAAGTTGATGTAGACTCCAGAGATTTAAGCGTTAAATATAAAATGTATGTATGCCCTGGCACACCATTATCATCATTTCATGACCCAAGCAAAACACTTTTTACACTTTTATACTGAAATAAATACACCTACAACTTATGCAATAAAAACATAGAAAATACTAACCGCAGCGGTAAAGTTTAGATCCATGAAGGAAAGAAGAAAGTGAATGAATGTTTATAACTGAATACATTTACATATGTATAGGCTGACCATATTGTGAAATCCCAAAAAGAGGACACATATATGCGTGCCAAGGCCGAGACTAGGTGAACATTTGCCAATGATACTTGAACTTGCTTTATAAATAATATATTTATTTAAATAAAGCATTTTTTCTCCTCTGTTGACAGCAGTGTCCCAGGGACCCCATCAAGTCATAAAAATGGGGTCCCACAGTAAATTTTTGGGGTCCCACTTTTTTGTAAGCGTTTTGAAAACAAATGATAAACGTATGCATTGTCCTGTTATATCTCACATTCTATATTGTGTTTTGGAAAAGGTTGTCATAAACGTTACTTCATTCATTAAAAAATAATAATAAAAAATTATAACAAATGTGTATACAAATGTAAATGTATTCAGTTATAAACATTCATTCACTTTCATCTTTCCTTCATGGATCTAAACTTTACCGCTGCTGGTAGTTTTTTTCTATGTTTTTATTGCATAAGTTGTAGGTGTGTTTATTTCAGTATAAAAGTGTAAAAAGTGTTTTGCTTGGCTCATGAAATGATGATAATGGTGTGCCAGGGCATACATACATTTTATATTTAACGCTTCAATCTCTGGAGTCTACATCAACTTCAGATCTATTCCTCATTTCAAAATGTTTTAGTTTTTTTTATGTTGTTTTCCGCCCTTTTTTGTCAAACAAAACTATGTTTTTTATGGCAAACACACAAAATATGCAAAATCTTTCACCAAACATATTTTTCTTAGTGGAATATTTGATGTGAAGTAATGGGAACCTTGGATAGGTCAATAATTCATAATAACATTGATTTTGAGTCAATATTATGTTTTGAGCAATGACAGTTTGAAAGAAAAAAAAACAGCTTTGTTTTATTAGTCAACATTGCAAATTTTTCTAAATTACATTTAACCTTTTTTATTTCACTTTTGTTATGTTTTTGTGTATTTTAATAGTATTTTTAGAATGTGCCGTGGGCCTTTAAAACATTAGCTGTGGGCCGCAAATGGCCTCCGGGGCACACTTTTGACACCCCTGCTATAGATAATAAAAAATTAAATCTGACAAATCTATGGATAAAAAGCAGAGCCTGGCGACGCATGCGCGTTTATCATAACTCTCTCTATCTCTCTGTCTCTGCCCCTCCCTCACCAATGCTGGTGCGGGCACAATTTGTTTTGTTTTTAACCCCTTCTTAACCCTGAACGTACATGGAAAATACACGCAACCTTAACTCAAAATGCCGGACATTTGAGGCATTTAAGAAACTCCGCCCGGACAGGCCCGCAAAAGAGGACATGTCCGGGGAAAAGAGGACGTATGGTCAGTCTAAGTCAGGGGTCACCAACCTTTTTGAAACCAAGAGCTACTTCTTGGGTACTGATTAATGCGAAGGGCTACCAGTTTGATACACTTAAATAAATTGCCAAAAATAGCCAATTTGCTCAATTTACCTTTAACTCTATGTTATTATTAATAATTAATGATATTTACACTTAATTGAACGGTTTAAGAGGAGAAAACACGAAAAAAAAATGACAGTTAAATTTTGAAACATAGTTTATCTTCAATTTCGACTCTTTAAAATTCTACCGAAAAAAAGAAGAGAAAAACTAGCTAATTCGAATCTTTTTGAAAAATTTCTTAAAAAGAATTTATGGAACATCATTAGTAATTTTTCCTGATTAAGATTAATTTTAGAATTTTGATGACATGTTTTAAATAGGTTAAAATCCAATCTGCACTTTGTTAGAATATATAACAAATTGGACCAAGTTATATTTCTAACAAAGACAAATCATTATTTCTACTACATTTTCCAGAACAAAAATTTTAAAATTCAAAAGACTTTGAAATAAGATTTAAAATTGATTCTACAGATTTTCTAGATTTGCCTGAATAATTTTTTTGAATTTTGATCATAAAAAGTTTGAAGAAATATTTCACAAATATTCTTTGTCGAAAAAACAGAAGCTAAAATGAAGAATTAAATTGAAATTTATTTATTATTCTTTACAATAAAAAAATAAATTTACTTGAACATTGATTTAAATTGTCAGGAAAGAAGAGGAAGGAATTTAAAAGGTAAAAAGGTATATGTGTTTAAAAATCCTAAAATCATTTTTAAGGTTGTATTTTTTCCTCTAAAATTGTCTTTCTGAAAGTTATAAGAAGCAAAGTAAAAAAAATAATGAATTTATTTAAACAAGTGAAGACCAAGTCTTTAAAATATTTTCTTGGATTTTCAAATTCTATTTGAGTTTTGTCTCTCTTAGAATTAAAAATGTCGAGCAAAGCGAGACCAGCTTGCTAGTAAATAAATACAATTTAAAAAATAGAGGCAGCTCACTGGTAAGTGCTGCTATTTGAGCTATTTTTAGAAGAGGCCAGTGGGCTACTCATCTGGTCCTTACGGACGACCTGGTGCCCGCGGGCACCGCGTTGGTGACCCCTGGTCTAATGTATACACATTTGTTTTCTTTTGTATAATTTTTTTTAATGAATGAAGTAACGTTTATGACAACCTTTTTCCAAAACACAATATAGAATGTGAGATATAACAGGACGATGCATACGTTTATCATTTGTTTTCAAAACGCTTACAAAAAAGTGGGACCCCAAAAATTTACTGTGGGACCCCATTTTTATGACTTGATGGGGTCCCTGGGACCCCATTTTGAACATTTCCTAGCACCAACACTGCTATCAACAGAGGAGGAAAAAATGCTTTATTTAAATAAATATATTATTTATAAAGCAAGTTTGAGTATCATTGGCAAATTTCCACCTAGGCACACATATATGTGTCCTCTTTGTGGGATTTCACAATATGCTCAGCCTAATTTAGTGTCTTTGTTATTGTGACCCAACTAACAAATTTCCATAGCAATTTATGGCTAAAAACCAGGTGGCACCTATTTTGTACATATAATTGATAATAATAATAGTAACTGAAGAACTATTGTAGTAGGGAAAGTTACATTTTAGTACATTGGTACAAGTTTTTTTGGTTCTTTGATGCAAAATAAAAGAAACGCAGCACAATTTTCACAAGTAGCATGACTTTTGAAAAACTTTGAGATAACAACTATTGTATAATTAAAAACAATACAATAGACTGGAGTACAAACAACTACATTAGTTTGGTGAAGTAACACTGTAAGTAATAATTAATGGCGCTATAGTTACTTACGTACTATATTATCTCCTCCGAACAGCTTCTCCATATTTTCATGGATAAATGTCCGCCGGTTGGATATTATTTTGACGTCCTTGGTGACTCATTCTACTTCAGTGATACGGTCCAACTGCTTCACCAAGTTAGCCAGCTAAACACACTTTTCTCATTTCTTTCTTTAACTTAATGAATGTCATTACTTGAGTACTTCACACTCACTTCCTTTCCTTCCACGGGTGAAAAAAAACAAAGTTATGACTTGCTAGCAATTAGCTAACAAGCTGGCGAGTAAGACCGGATGTTGTGTTCGGATGTTAGTGGGTTGACTGTGACATGCGCTACGCCATCTAGCGGCGGGGAGGCTCCTAACATCGCCTTTTGCACGGAGTCAACTCGTTGATTGGGACTAATCTGTATCGGATGATGTTAACACGCTGTTAAATACCATTAAATATATATTTGACCTTTATTTTTTATTTATTTTAAATAGTACGTTATTCGTTTTTTCCCCTTAAAAATGTATTTCATTAATTTAACTTCTAACGCACGTTGTCCGCTACTGTACTAATTGAAAAATGTAATTTTAATAAAAACACAAATCTTTATGATAATTCGTACATCAAATATGTTATTTTTTTCACACAATAGTATGCTATTCGTTTAGTTTTTTTTAATTAAAATATGCTTTTCATCAAGATAAACTTACAACACATGTTGTTGTCCACTCTACTGGACTCATTGAAACATGCCATTTAAAAAAAAAATTTAAATAACACAAACTAAATCTTTACCTGGGTTATGATTATTACATCAAATATTTTATCTTTAAAAAAAAAAATGCTGTTCGTTTAGTTTTTTCCTTAAAATATGTTTTTCATCAAAATAAATTTACAACACATGTTGTTGTCCACTCTACTGGACTCATTGAAACATGTCATTTTTACATTAAAAAATAAAAATAAAAACACAAACAAAATCTTTACCTAGGTTATGATTATTACATCAAATATTTTATCTTTTTTTAAAAAAAAATTTAATAGTATGCTATTTGTTTCGTTTTTACTTAAAATATGTATTTTATCAAAAATAAACTTTTAACTTGTTGTCCTTTCTACTGGACTCATTGAAACATGTCATTTTTACATTTAAAAAATAAATAAAAACACAAACAAAATCTTTACCTAGGTTATGATTATTACATCAAATATTTTATCTTTTTTTTTTTTTTAAATAGTATGCTATTTGTTTCGTTTTTTCTTAAAATATGTATTTTATCAAAATAAACTTCTAACACAATGTTCTTTCTACTGGACTCATTGAAACATAATTAAAAAAACATTTTTTTTAAATAAAAACAAACAAAATCTTTACCTAGGTTATGATTATTACATCAAATATTTTATCTTTTTTTGTAAAATAGTATGCTATATGTTTCGTTTTTTCTTAAAATATGTATTTTATCAAAAATAAACTTCTAACACATTGTTCTTTCTACTGGACTCATTGAAACATGTCATTTTAAAATTTTTCTAAAATAAAAACACAAACAAAATCTTTACCAAGGTTATGATTATTTCATCAAATACTTTATCTTTTTTTTTTTTTTAATAGTATGCTATTTTGTTTATTTTTTTCTTAAAATATGTATTTTATCAAAATAAACTTCTAACACGTTGTTCTTTCTACTGGACTTATTGAAACATGTAATTTTTTTTATTTAAAAAAATAAATAAAAACACAAACAAAATCTTTACCCAGGTTATGATTATTACATCAAATATTTTATCTTTTTTTTTTTTTAATAGTATGCTATTTGTTTCGTTCTTTCTTAAAATATGTATTTTATGAAAATAAACTTCTAACACATTGTTCTTTCTACTGCACTCATTGAAACATGTAACTTTTTAATTTTTCTAAAATAAAAACACAAACAAAATCTTTACCTAGGTTACGATTATTACATCAAATATATTATCTTTTTTTGTAAAATAGTATGCTATTTGTTTCGTTTTTTCTTAAAATATGTATTTCATCAACTAAACTTCTAACACGTTGTTCATTCTACCGGACTCATTGAAAAATGTGAATTTTTTTTTTTTTTTTTTTAAAGCCCAGCGTAATAAAAACACAAAAAATATTTACCTAAGTTATGATTGGTACATCAATTTTTTTTTTTTTCAAAAATATGTATGTTATTGGTTTATTTTTTTCTTAAAATATGTATTTTATCAATTACATTTCTAACATGTTCACTCTACTAGACTCATTGAAAATGTTTATTTTTAGAGGTTTTTTTTAAAACAAAACGCTCAAAGGAATCTTTAAAATAAATAGTACATTAAATATGTTATCTTTTTTCACAAAATTAGCATGTTTAGTTTTTAAATGTATTTCAATAATTAACCTTTTAACACACATCATCCACTCTAAAACAATTCTTAAAAATACATTTAAGAGTGATTTTTTTTTTTTTTTTAGTGTTCTTATTACTCTGGGCATTAAAACAAATCTTAACATTTTTTTATACCCAGAATAATAAAAACACAAAAATCATAAAAATACATTTTAATACCCAGAGTAAAAAAAACACACAAAAAAAAAATCACTCTAAAATGTGTTTTTAAGATTTGTTTTAATGTCCAGAGTCATAAAAACACACAAAAAAATGTCATAATTACTACAACAAAGACTTCATTTTGGAAATGAGCCAGCTTACCTCACACGGCCATATTCTTAGGTCGTCACATGACAAGCACTTTCCTTACTTAAACTTGAGATCAAGTCATTTTAGGTGTCATTTTCTCATTCGAGTGTAAAAAGAAGCCAACTTTGATACACAACGTGGAGGCTGAAGATCCCTTTGCCACATTTTGCCAAAGACGTAGAAACAACAGGACGTTTTGTCAAGTATCTAGTGAGCGTGTACATTCTTTTGACGTTTTATTCTTAACGTGATACATAAGACACAGAACCAACTAAAACATTAGCAAAGAGAATTAAAAAAAAAAAGGGCACAATACAAAGTTGCGTTGAATATTTAAGTCCGTACAGTTTGATGGCGACGAGCCCTTCACTTCTTCAAAAAAGATTTACTGGCAAACCGTACGTTTTTTTTTACAATCTCCGCCGCTGCCAGACACGTAAACAATCAGAGCTGAATGAACGCGCGGCCGACACAAGAAGGAACGCACCGGAATAAAAAAAAAAAAAAAGGCAAACGCGTGTTAAATCATCAACTTCACATCTGAAACAACACAACAACGACGGATGTTAACTTCAAATGCACCGAGAAAGGCCAAATTTCATCGTTCAAGCAGTTTTTGTTTTTAAAGTGTGACGGTAAAAAAGGCGAGAGAAAAACAATAATAAATAAAAGGAGGATGGCACAGGAAAGAACAAGTGGCGGAATATTCACAGCGCGGGGCCAGAGACGGACAATAGAAGCAGAAAATAAAGGAGGAGGATTATTACGAGTCAATATAGTATTTGTATTTACAACATGTACACGAGTGAGGCATCTGGGAAGAACCAAGAGGTTCTTAGAAAGGGCTGCTCTGTAAGGATGCTGAGGAGGAAAGTAGTTCATCTTCTTGAAGAGTGTCGCAACAATCAATGATGTAATGCACTAAATGTCTCATCGCTCCCGTCAGTCGTACGCTGCTCGGCAACCATGTGGTCCTTCCTTTAAGGCGGCGGTATTTCCTTGAATAACGAGGAGTTAAAGGATCTCCTCCACGCCGTGCGCAAAGATCATGACCAGGCCGGGCTCCAGGATCATGTCCTCGCCCATGTGCTGGTTCTCGCACGCCATCACCACCACCGCCTGCTTGCCCGGGATGCGCTTGGCCACGTAGTTCTCGTAGTAGCGGCGGTTCATCTGCCGCGTCTCCAGCGTGGCCAGGCCCTGCGGCCAGTTGCGCTCGTGGGCGTTCTCGATCAGGTCGTTGACGATGGAGAGCGGGCAGCCGCTGTCCTTCAGCGAGCGCTTGATGACCGCCTGCAGCACGGCGTCCGGCGTGGAGATCATGCCGCCCCAGCGGGTCACCCGGGCGGGCTGCATGGAGTTCACCCACCTGAGCGACAAGGGTGGAGTCAGGTGGGCAATTATTTTGACTCGGGGGACACATTTAGAGAAAAAATGTGTCTGGGAGCCGGTATATCTATTTCTATGAACACTAATACAAAACCTCACAATAATGTCTGATTGAATGCTAAAAATGTTATGACTAGGGATGTCCGATAATGGCTTTTTGCCGATATCCGATATGCCGATATTGTCCAACTCTTTAATTACCGATACCGATATCAACCGATATATACAGTCGTGGAATGAACACGTTATTATGCCTAATTTGGACAACCAGGTATGGTGAAGATAAGGTACTTTAAAAATAATAATAAAATAAAATAAGATAAATAAATTAAAAACATTTTCTTGAATAAAAAAGAAAGTAAAACAATATAAAAACAGTTACATAGAAACTAGTTATTAATGAAAATGAGTCAAATTAACTGTTAAAGGTTAGTACTATTAGTGGAGCAGCAGCACGCACAATCATGCGTGCTTACGGACTGTATCCCGTGCAGACTGTATTGATATATATTGATATATAATGTAGGAACCAGAATATTAATAACAGAAAGAAACAACCCTTTTGTGTGAATGAGTGTAAATGGGGGAGGGAGGTTTTTGGGGTTGGTGCACTAATTGTAAGTGTATCTTGTGTTTTTTATGTGGATTTAATTAAAAAAACAAAACAAAAAAAAAAAAACAAAAAAACAACGATACTGATAATAAAAAAACCGATACCGATAATTTCCGATATTACATTTTAACGCATTTATCTCTAGTTATGACAGACCACCTTAAAAAACTTAATGGAATGTGAACATTTTCTATGAAGGATAAAACACTGAATATTGACAAAATATGAACGTCACACCCCCTTTCGATCGACATATTTTACAATCAAGTGAAACGCAACAAAAACGCAACAAACCGTGAAATATGAACGCAAAGGGTACAAAATAAACCCACCTACAATCTGATATATCACTAAGCTTTAGAACTTTGTTGTGAAAATCTCCTTCCGCGTCTGTGGAAACGCTTCCCGCCCAACCTCGTCTGAGCTGCGGTGACGTCGATTACCATAGTAACTAGGGATGTCTGATAATGGCTTTTTGCCGATATCCGATATGCCGATATTGTCCAACTGTTTAATTACCGATATCAACCGATACAGATATCAACCGATATATACAGTCGTGGAATTAACACATTATTATGCCTAATTTGGACAACCAGGTATGGTGAAGATAAGGTACTTTTTAAAAAAAATGAATCAAATAAAATAAGATAAATAAATTAAAAACATTTTCTTGAATAAAAAAGAAAGTAAAACAATATAAAAACAGTTACATAGAAACTAGTTATTAATGAAAATGAGTCAAATTAACTGTTAAAGGTTAGTATTATTAGTGGACCAGCAGCACGCACAATCATGCGTGCTTACGGACTGTATCCCTTGCAGACTGTATTGATGTATATTGATATATAATGTAGGAAGCAGAATATTAATAACAGAAAGAAACAACCCTTTTGTGTGAATGAGTGTGAATGGGGGAGGGAGGTTTGGGTTGGTGCACTAATTGTAAGTGTATCTTGTGTTTTTTATGTGGATTTAATAAAATATAAAAAATTAAAAATAAAAAAAAAACCGATACTGATAATAAAAAAACCGATATCGGCCGATAATATCGGCAGACCGATATTATCGGACATCTCTAGTTATGACAGACCACCTTAAAAAACTTAATGGAATGTGAAAATTTTCTATGAAGGATAAAACACTGAATATTGACAAAATATGAACGTCACACCCCCTTTCGATCGACATATTTTACAATCAAGTGAAACGCAACAAAAACGCAACAAACCGTGAAATATGAACGCAAAGGGTACAAAATAAACCCACCTACAATCTGATATATCACTAAGCTTTAGAACTTTGTTGTGAAAATCTCCTTCCGCGTCTGTGGAAACGCTTCCCGCCCAACCTCGTCTGAGCTGCGGTGACGTCGATTACCATAGTAACTAGGGATGTCCAATAATGGCTTTTTGTCGATATCCGATATTGTCCAACTCTTTAATTACCGAACCGATATCAACCAATACCGATATCAACCGATATATACAGTCGTGGAATTAACACATTATTATGCCTAATTTGGACAACCAGGTATGGTGAAGATAAGGTCCTTTTTTAAAAAATGAATCAAATAAAATAAGATAAATACATTAAAAACATTGTCTTGAATAAAAAAGAAAGTAAAACAATATAAAAACAGTTACATAGAAACTAGTTATTAATGAAAATGAGTCAAATGAACTGTTAAAGGTTAGTACTATTAGTGGACCAGCAGCACGCACAATCATGCGTGCTTACGGACTGTATCCCGTGCAGACTGTATTGATGTATATTGATATATAATGTAGGAACCAGAATATTAATAACAGAAAGAAACAACCCTTTTGTGTGAATGAGTGTGAATGAGTGTAAATGGGGGAGGGAGTTTTTTTGGGTTGGTGCACTAATTGTAAGTGTATCTTGTGTTTTTTATGTGGATTTAATAAAATAAAAAAAAAAAAAAACAACAAAACAACGATACTGATAATAAAAAAAACCGATACCGATAATTTCTGATATTACATTTTAACGCATTTATCGGCCGATAATATCGGCAGACCAATATTATCAGACATCTCTAGTTGTGACAGACCACCTTAAAAAACTTAATGGAATGTGAAAATTTTGTATGAAGGATAAAACACTGAATATTGACAAAATATGAACGTCACACCCCCTTTCGATCGACATATTTTACAATCAAGTGAAACGCAACAAAAACGCAACAAACCGTGAAATATGAACGCAAAGGGTACAAAATAAACCCACCTACAATCTGATATATCACTAAGCTTTAGAACTTTGTTGTGAAAATCTCCTTCCGCGTCTGTGGAAACGCTTCCCGCCCAACCTCGTCTGAGCTGCAGTGACGTCGATTACCATAGTAACTAGGGATGTCCGATAATGGCTTTTTGCCGATATCCGATATGCCGATATTGTCCAACTCTTTAATTACCGATACCGATATCAACCGATATATACAGTCGTGGAATTAACACATTATTATGCCTAATTTGGACAACCAGGTATGGTGAAGATAAGGTACTTTTTAAAAAAATGAATAAAATAAAATAAGATAAATACATTAAAAACATTTTCTTGAATAAAAAAGAAAGTAAAACAATATAAAAACAGTTACATAGAAACTAGTTATTAATGAAAATAAGTCAAATTAACTGTTAAAGGTTAGTACTATTAGTGGACCAGCAGCACGCACAATCATGTGTGCTTACGGACTGTATCCCTTGCAGACTGTATTGATATATATTGATATATAATGTAGGAACCAGAATATTAATAACAGAAAGAAACAACCCTTTTGTGTGAATGAGTGTAAATGGGGGAGGGAGTTTTTTTGGGTTGGTGCACTAATTGTAAGTGTATCTTGTGTTTTTTATGTGGATTTAATAATAATAAATAAAAAAAAACGATACTGATAATAAAAAAAACGATACCGATAATTTTCGATATTACATTTTAACGCATTTATCGGCCGATAATATCGGCAGACCGATATTATCAGACATCTCTAGTTATGACAGACCACCTTAAAAAACTTAATGGAATGTGAACATTTTCTATGAAGGATAAAACACTGAATATTGACAAAATATGAACGTCACACCCCCTTTCGATCGACATATTTTACAATCAAGTGAAACGCAACAAAAACGCAACAAACCGTGAAATATGAACGCAAAGGGTACAAAATAAACCCACCTACAATCTGATATATCACTAAGCTTTAGAACTTTGTTGTGAAAATCTCCTTCCGCGTCTGTGGAAACGCTTCCCGCCCAACCTCGTCTGAGCTGCGGTGACGTCGATTACCATAGTAACTAGGGATGTCCGATAATGGCTTTTTGCCGATATCCGATATGCCGATATTGTCCAACTCTTTAATTACTGATACCGATATCAACCGATACCGATATCAACCGATATATACAGTCGTGGAATGAACACATTATTATGCCTAATTTGGACAACCAGGTATGGTGAAGATAAGGTCCTTTTTAAAAAAATGAATCAAATAAAATAAGATAAATACATTAAAAACATTTTCTTGAATAAAAAAGAAAGTAAAACAATATAAAAACAGTTACATAGAAACTAGTTATTAATGAAAATGAGTCAAATCAACTCTTAAAGGTTAGTACTATTAGTGGAGCAGCAGCACGCACAATCATGCGTGCTTACGGACTGTATCCCTTGCAGACTGTATTGATATATATTGATATATAATGTAGGAACCAGAATATTAATAACAGAAAGAAACAACCCTTTTGTGTGAATGAGTGTAAATGGGGGAGGGAGGTTTTTTGTGTTGGTGCACCAATTGTAAGTGTATCTTGTGATTTTTATGTGGATTTAATTAAAAAAAAAACCAAAAAAAAAAACACGATACTGATAATAAAAAAACGATACCGATAATTTCCGATATTACATTTTAACGCATTTATCGGCCGATAATATCGGCAGACCGATATTATCGGACATCTCTAATAGTAACTCATTAGATGACCATAGTAACCAATTACCGTATTTTTCAGACTATAAGTCAGTTTTTTT
Source organism: Entelurus aequoreus (assembly GCF_033978785.1). Classification (NCBI taxonomy): domain Eukaryota; kingdom Metazoa; phylum Chordata; class Actinopteri; order Syngnathiformes; family Syngnathidae; genus Entelurus; species Entelurus aequoreus. The sequence continues at coordinate 7,205,527 of NC_084737.1, read as the reverse complement.
CATAGTTTGGCCGGGGGTGCGACTTATACTCAGGAGCGACTTATGTGTGAAATTATTAACACATTAGTGTAAAATATCAAATAATATTATTGATCTCATTCACGTAAGAGACTAGACGTATAAGATTTCATGGGATTTAGCGATTAGGAGTGACAGATTGTTTGGTAAACGTATAGCATGTTCTATATGTTATAGTTATTTGAATGACTCTTACCATAATATGTTACGTTAACATACCAGGCACCTTCTCAGTTGGTTATTTATGCCTCATATAACGTACACTTATTCAGCCTGTTGTTCACTATTCTTTATTTATTTGAAATTGCCTTTCAAATGTCTATTCTTGGTGTTGGCTTTTATCAAATACATTTCCCCAAAAAATGCGACTAATACTCCAGTGCGACTTATATATGTTTTTTTCCTTCTTTATTATGCATTTTTGGCCGGTGCGACTTATACTCCGGAGCGACTTATACACCGAAAAATACGGTAGATGACCATAGTAACTAATTAGATGACCATAGTAACTAATTAGATGACCATAGTAACTAATTAGATGACCATAGTAACTAGTATATCATGCAAAAGCGCAGATTCCAAGTATTGAAATACTTTGTACAGTTGAAGACTTGCGGTCATTAGAAAACATCACTGCACATCATAATGGCAGCTACACTTTCAATCTTAAAGACCTAAAAAAATTATTTGGGAATGTCCGGCGGGCCTGATTGAAAAGCTTAACGGGCCACATGTGGCCCCCGGGCCTTAATTTGCCTAGCTCTGGTCTACAACCTAGTCAAATGATATGAAAGCATGTGTTAATCACAAAGATTATTATTATGGGGCGGTATGGCGTAGTGCAGGGGTGTCCAAAGTGCGGCCCGCAGGTCATTTTAAAAATACGATTGAAAAAAAAAAAAAACATTAAAAGTGGTATTTAAAGAGCAAACGGGTGAAATGTAACAAGAAAATGTCGCAATGTTTACTCTAATCACACAAAGCTGCCATGTAGGCTGTTTCTTTCTTTAAAAAATAATAATGAATCAAAATCAATGGCATTATGAATTATTGACCTACTCAAGGCTCCAATTACGTCATATTAAATATTTTGAGATACTTTTTGGGGAAAATGTTGCATAGTTTGTGTTTGCCATGTAAAAAAACAAGCTGTTTTTTTTAAAGAAGGGCCTAAAACGAACAAACAAAAAACAAACAACAATAAAACTTATAATTGACAGATAGATCTGAAGTTGATCTCGAGATTATTGTGTTAAAAGTAAACAGTAAAAAAAAATAATTATAATTTATTTTTTAACACTTTAATGAGTAGGACCCTTTTGGATCCCCTACAATTTTAGTGTGATTAGTTTTTAAGTGTCTTTGCTCAAAAAATAATAATGAATTAAAATCAATGGTGTTATGAGTTATTGACCTTTTTAAGGCTCCAATTATTATATAATCTCAAATATCCCACTTAAAAATTTTATTGGGTGAAAATATTGCATATTTTGTGTTTTTTTCATTAAAAAACTGGGTTTTCTTTGACAAAAAGAGCATACAACTTAAATCTTTAAAAAATGTTATATTGACAGATAGACCTAATGTTGATCTAGAGATTTAAAAACTTGAATAATAACACAAATAATAATACTGAATAATGACACATTTTTTATATTTTTTGGACCAAAACCCTTTGGGGTCCCCGGGATCAAGCCTGAGTGGAGGCCTAAATGTATATTTGTTATACATATATCGTATTGGTTTTTAAAATAAAAAATATCAAAATGGCCCCTGCTTGCTTTGATTTTTCAATGTGCGGCCCTCAGTGGAAAAAGTTTGGACACCCCTGGCGTAGTGGGTAGAGCGGCCATGCCAGAAACCTGAGGGTTGCAGGTTCGCTCCCCGCCTCTTGACATCCAAATCGCTGCTGTTGTGTCCTTGGGCAGGACACTTCACCCTTGCCCCCGGTGCCGCTCACACTGGTGAATGACTGATAGGTGGTGGCCGGACGGGCAAACTGGCAGCCTCGCTTCCGTCAGTCTACCCCAGGGCAGCTGTGGCTACAAATGTAGCTTACCACCACCAGGTGTGAATGAATGATGGGTTCCCACTTCTCTGTGAGCGCTTTGAGTATCTAATAATAGAAAAGCGCGATATCAAATCTAATCCATTATTATTATTATTATTATTATTATTGTCAGATACGGGTTATAACTTTGCATGATTGTCAGATACGGTTTTTAAATATGCAGGATTGTCAGATACTGTTCAGAAATATCATGCAGGATTGCCAGATACTGTTTATAAATATGCATGATTGTCAGATACTGTTTAAATACATGCAGGATTGTCAGATACCGTTTATAAATATCATGCAGGATTGTCAGATACTGTTTATAAATATCATGCATGAATTTCAGATACTGTTTATAAATATAATGCAGGATTGTCAGATAATGTTTATAAATATTATGCAGGATTGTCAGATACTGTTTATAAATATTATGCATGATTGTCAGATACTGTTCAAATATATGCAGGATTGTCAGATACCGTTTATAAATATCATGCAGGATTGTCAAATACTGTTTAAATATCATGCAGGATTGTCAGATACTGTTTATAAATATCATGCATGATTGTCAGATACCGTTTATAAATATCATGCATGATTGTCAGATACTGTTTATAAATATCATGCATGATTGTCATACTGTATACAAATATCACGCATGATTGTCAGATATTGTTTATAAATATTATGCAGGATTGTCAGATACTGTTTATAAATATCATGCAGGATTGTCAGTTACTGTTCATAAATATCATTGTCATACTGTATACAAATATCATGCATTATTGTCAGATACTGTTTATAAATATGCATGATTGTCAGATACGGTTTATAAATATGCAGGATTGTCAGATACTGTTTACAAATATCATGCAGGATTGCCAGATACTGTTTATAAATATGCAAGATTATCAGATACTGTTTAGAAATATGCATGATTGTCAGATACTGTTTATAAATATGCAGGATTGTCAGATACTGTTCAGAAATATCATGCAGGATTGCCAGATACTGTATAGAAATATGCATGATAATCAGATACTGTTTAGAAAAATCATGCATGATTGTCAGATACTGTTTATAAATATGCATGATTGTCAGATACTGTTTAAAAATATGCAGGATTGTCAGATACCGTTTATAAATATCATGCCTGATTGTCATACTGTATACAAATATCACGCATGATTGTCAGATAGTTTATAAATATCATGCATGATTGTCAGATACTGTATACAAATATCACGCATGATTGTCAGATATTGTTTATAAATATCATGCATGATTGTCAGATATTGTTTATAAAGATCATGCAGGATTGTCAGATACCATTTATAAATATCATGCATGATTGTCATACTGTATACAAATATCACGCATGATTGTCAGATAGTTTATAAATATCATGCATGATTGTCAGATACTGTATACAAATATCACGCATGATTGTCAGATATTGTTTATAAAGACCATGCAGGATTGTCAGATACCATTTATAAATATCATGCATGATTGTCATACTGTATACAAATATCACGCATGATTGTCAGATAGTTTATAAATATCATGCATGATTGTCAGATACTGTATACAAATATCACGCATGATTGTCAGATATTGTTTATAAATATCATGCATGATTGTCAGATATTGTTTATAAAGATCATGCAGGATTGTCAGATACCATTTATAAATATCATGCATGATTGTCATACTGTATACAAATATCACGCATGATTGTCAGATAGTTTATAAATATCATGCATGATTGTCAGATACTGTATACAAATATCACGCATGATTGTCAGATATTGTTTATAAATATCATGCATGATTGTCAGATATTGTTTATAAAGATCATGCAGGATTGTCAGATACCATTTATAAATATCATGCATGATTGTCATACTGTATACAAATATCACGCATGATTGTCAGATAGTTTATAAATATCATGCATGATTGTCAGATACTGTATACAAATATCACGCATGATTGTCAGATATTGTTTATAAATATCATGCATGATTGTCAGATACTGTTTATAAATATGCAAGATTATCAGATACTGTTTAGAAATATGCATGATTGTCAGATACTGTTTATAAATATGCAGGATTGTCAGATACTGTTCAGAAATATCATGCGGGATTGCCAGATACTGTATAGAAATATGCATGATAATCAGATACTGTTTAGAAAAATCATGCATGATTGTCAGATACTGTTTATAAATATGCATGATTGTCAGATACTGTTTAAAAATATGCAGGATTGTCAGATACCGTTTATAAATATCATGCCTGATTGTCATACTGTATACAAATATCATGCATGATTGTCAGATATTGTTTATAAATATCATGCATGATTGTCAGATATTGTTTATAAAGATCATGCAGGATTGTCAGATACCATTTATAAATGTCATGCATGATTGTCATACTGTATACAAATATCACGCATGATTGTCAGATAGTTTATAAATATCATGCATGATTGTCAGATACTGTATACAAATATCACGCATGATTGTCAGATATTGTTTATAAATATCATGCATGATTGTCAGATACTGTATACAAATATCACGCATGATTGTCAGATATTGTTTATAAATATCATGCATGATTGTCAGACACTGTTTATAAATATCACGCAGGATTGTCAGATACTGTTTATAAATATCATGCATGATTGTCAGATACTGTTTATAAATATCACGCAGGAGCACAGAAGAAGACTTACTCCAAGATCTCGTTGTACTCGATGGTCTCCTCCAGGTTTTGCAGGTTGGGGTTAGCACTGCGGATGGCGCGCATGTACGCCTTGAGCAGCTGAATGTCACGTTTCTGGAGTGTGAGAGCGCCACAGTGAGTCCAAAAGAGCTCGCTACACCCTCCTTTTATTAAAAAGGTCCAAGCAGCTCGTCGCTCGCTCGGATCCAGGGGAACTTTTATTTTGAAGAGACAGTTTGTCCTTACTTGTTCGCCCAGCTGGTGTTTATGTTCCACGACGGTCTTCTCCAGCTCCGAGACCTTGGTCTGCTGCTGCTGGACCACACTCCGCAAGTGCTTGATGCAGTTATGGTTGGGCTGCTCGTCTTTGGGCATCTCCAGGCTGCCACAGAGGAGGACAATAAAGATATCTGCCTTAGTGACGGACATGATTTGTTGGAATAATTGTATCTAAGTTATCACAAAACTTTGTGTTTGCATGAGGACAAAAGCTGTCTTTGAACCTACCAATCAAAAGGCTTGTAAAACTCCACCGTGTAGGATGGGAAGCAACATGAAGGTGTTCTGTTTCTTTCATGTATTGAAATCAACAGAAAAATATTGTCTTGACCCAAGAACTACAAAGCGGAGAGGAAGCAGGGCCCGACTCCCCTCAAGGCGACCTCTTGTTTGAACTGTTTTACGACCTTTTCTGTGAACTTTTTTACGACATTTTCTTTGAACTGTTGTAATCAAAGGCGATGGCAGTTTATGACCCACGTCCCTTAGAAACAGCTGTTGCCATGTAATCAGGGAAAGTCCAGATAAAAGAGATGGCGTACAATCTTTCGCCAGAGCGTGTTGAGACACTGTGCAAGGGTACAGTGTCCAGGCGTCTCTCCTCACTGAGCCAAATTTTATTCTGTCTCTGTTTAATTCCTTGCTTCTTGTCTCGTTTAATAGATGTCATCGGTGTTTGAACCTGACATGATTCATTCACACTCTTTCATCAAGAGACACCACCTACCAGAGCTGGGGAAATATTTTGACTCGGGGGCCAAATTGAGAGAAAAAATGTGTTTGGGGGGGGGGCCAATGTGTATATAAATGATGTATACACATTTAGATCTGCTGTACGGTATGTGTGTTTGAGTTAGAAAAAGTAAGAGTAAGGTCAAAAAACTGTGTGGCTCGATTCCACCATACCTGACTGCCATTACCCATAGTACATTGTGTCTAGGGCTGCAACAACTAATCGATTAAATCAATTAAAATCGATTATAAAAATAGTTGGCGATTAATTTAGTCATCGATTCGTTGGATCTATGCTATGCGCATAGGCAATTTTTTTTATAAACCTTTATTTATAAACTGAAACATGTACAAACAGCTGAGAAACAATAATCAAAATAAGTATGGTGCCAGTATGCTGTTTTTTTTTTCAATAAAATACTGGAAAGGATAGAAATGTAGTTTGTCTCTTTTATCCGATTATTAATCAATTAATCGAAGTAATAATCGACAGATTAATCAATTATCAAATTAATCGTTAGTTGCAGCCCTAATTGTGTCCAAACCATATTACCACACAGATCCTTCCGGCCTATATATGCAATTAAATACATATTCTTCACTGTATTAAAGCAGTATAAATTAGTACATCATCAAATTATTCAGGCAAATGTAATAACTACAAATAAAGTGTACCTTATAATTATTCTAAGCATGCAATATATACATTTTCGTATTATTTAAATAAAGTAAATAGTCCCATTTTGGCTGAATAAACATAAATGGGGCGGCATGGCGTAGTGGGTAGAGCACCCGTGTCAGAAACCTGAGGGTTGCAGGTTCGCTCCCCGCCTCTTACCATGCCGTTGTGTCCTTGGGCAGGACACTTCACCCTTGCCCCCGGTGCCGCTCACACCGGTGAATGAATGATGAATGAATGATAGGTGGTGGTCGGAGGGGCCGTAGGCGCAAATTGGCAGCCACGCTTCCGTCAGTCTACCCCAGGGCAGCTGTGGCTACGAAAGTAGCTTACCACCACCAGGTGTGAATGAATGATGGGTTTTTAACATGTAAAGCGACTTTGGGTACTTAGAAAAGCGCTATATAAATCCCAGGTATTATTATTATTATTATTATTAAAGCACCTTCCATAAAATGTCAATTAGCTTAAACATCATCTAGGCTCCTACACTATTGATTTCATTTAGTGTTTCTTAAAGCCAGGAAGTTGCTAATGAAATGACTCTAGTTGTGTGTTCCTACTTTTTTCTACAAAATGAAACAACTGAATGAACATCCTCCAAGTCTGCTGACTGCATCCTTTTTTGCCAAGGGTTGTATTATAGAACATACAGTGAGGTTCCCCAGGCTAGTGAAGTTAGCACATTAACATCTTGGCAACGATTGTTGTCATCTGACTCTTTTCACATGTTGTTTAAGTTGTCTTGTGCATATTAAATGTTCAGCTGAGCTTCAGGCTCTTTTCAACATCATCATAAACAAGGCACTTTATTGTTGTGCATGTCACGTTCACAGATTGTTTTTCACAAACACACACCACCAGCAAACATAGTGTACTTCACAGGCATGTTTCACAGTCACGCTTTTAATTATGTTGGCCCGCCACCAAACAATTTGAACTGACAAAAAAGATTGGGCGCTTCTGTTATGTAGCGGTATGCGTCACGACTTTGCTCATACGCAACTGCTCTGCTAGAGAATAAGAAGACGTAGCAACACTGGTTGCTATATTTAGCCAGTATTTAGACCTTCTAAACCAGTGTTTTTCAACCTTTTTTGAGCCAAGGCACATCTTTTGCGTTTAAAAAATGCGGAGGCACACCACCAGCAGAAATCATTAAAACACGAAACTCAGTTGACAGTAAAAAGTCGTTGTCGCAATTGTTGGATACGAATTCAAACCATAACCAAGCATGCATCACTATAGCTCTTGTCTCAAAGTAGGTGTACAGTCACCACCTGTCACATCACGCCCTGACTTATTTTGACTTTTTTGCTGTTTTCCTGTGTGTAGTGTTTTAGTTCTTGTCTGGCGCTCCTATTTTGGTGGCTTTTTCTCTTTTTTTGGTATTTTCCTGTAGCAGTTTCATGTCTTCCTTTGAGCGCTATTTCCCGCATCTACTTTGTTTTAGCAATCAAGAATATTTCAGTTGTTTTTATCCTTCTTTGTGGGGACATTGTTGATTGTCATGTCATGTTCGGATGCTCCACAGTAAGTCTTTGCTGTCGTCCAGCATTCTGTTTTTGTTTACTTTGTAGCCAGTTCAGTTTTAGTTTCATTCTGCATAGCCTTCCATAAGCTTCAATGCCTTTTCTTAGGGGCACTCACCTTTTGTTTATTTTTGGTTTAAGCATTAGACACCTTTTTACCTTCACGCTGCCTTCCGCTGTTTCCGACATCTACAAAGCAATTAGCTACCGGCTGCCACCTACTGGTATGGAAGAGTATTACACGGTTACTCTGCCGAGCTCTAGACAGCACCGACACTCAACAACAACACATCATTTGCAGACTATAATTAATGGTTTGCAAAAAATATTTTTAACCCAAATAGGTGAAATTAGATAATCTCCCACGGTACACCAGACTTTATCTCACGGCACTAAATGCCAAGGGTGTTACAGTAAAGGTATTCTGTTATTTCGGTAATTATAACAGAAATATTTGTCTTTATATAAAGTACAGGCCAAAAGTTTGGACACACCTTCTCATTCAATGCGTTTTCTTTATTTTCATGACTATTTACATTGTAGATTGTCACATCAAAACTATGAATGAACACATGTGGAGTTATGTACTGAACAAAAAAAGGTGAAATGGCTGAGACCAGTTGATCTGCCGTTTCTTTTCTTTTCTACTCTGCTCCCAACCCGGGGTTGACCGCTAGCCTGTCCATCGGATGGGGACATCTCTACGCTGCTGACCCGTCTCCGCTCGGGATGGTTCCTGCTGGCCCCACTATGGACTGGACTTTCGCTGATGTGTTGGACTTTCACAATATTATGTCAGACCCCCTCGACATCCATTGCTTTCGGTCTCCCCTAGAGGGGGGGGTTACCCACATATGCGGTCCTCTCCAAGGTTTCTCATAGTCATTCACATTGACGTCCCACTGGGGTGAGTTTTCCTTGCCCGTATGTGGCCTCTGTACCGAGGATGTCGTTGTGGCTTGTACAGCCCTTTGAGACACTTGTAAATTAGGGCTATATAAATAAACATTGATTGATTGATTGATTGAAAACATGTTTTATATTCTAGTTTTGGCACTCTTGGCATTCGTTTGCTGAGCTTCAAGCTAAACAAGCTAACAAAAAAAGGTGAAATAACTGAAAACATGTTTTGTATTCTAGTTTCTTCAAAGTAGCCACCCTTTGCTCTGCTTTGCACACTCTTGGCATTCTCTCCATGAGCTTCAAGAGGTAGTCACCTGAAATGGCTTTCACTTCACAGGTGTGCTTGAAGCTCATCAAAAGAATGCCAAGAGTGCCAAAACTAGAATATAAAACATGTTTTCAGTTACCGTATTTCCTTGAAAAGCCGCAGGGTCGCTAATTAATTTAAAACCTTCTCTCACTCCTGCGCTTACCAAAAGCATGCGGGATGGGCAAGTATGCGCTAATTATTTTAAAACCTCTTCTCACTCCGGCGCTTACCTTATCATGAAAAGCACATTTAATAAAAAAAACGTTATTATGGTCTTACCTTTACTTATAAATGATGTCCACGTGCAGTTTTAAAAGTCTCTGGAGATATTCCTTTAATTATTACCTCCTGCTTCGATTGAAAGTCCAGTTTAGAAAACGGTTTTATTTTAGATATGTAATCCTCCATGGTAAAAGTGCAAGCAAACGATCGCTGCTCAGCTTGCTGCTTGTTGTCTTCTTCTGCAGCACCGGTCTTCTGCAGTACTGGTAGTCGCAAGAAGGATCACTAGCGCCCTCTACCACCAGGAGGCGGGAGTCATTTAATGACTCATATTTGACCCGGCGGAAGTGCCAAGCATGCGCTAATTATTTTGCGAAACGAGTTTCACCCGGCTGTAATTCTAGGCAGGCGAATGCTATATTCCCGGCGGCAATTCAAGGAAATACGGTATTTCACCTTTTTTTGTTAAGTACATAACTCCACATGTGTTCATTCATAGTTTTGATGTGACAATCTACAATGTAAATTAGGGCTGCAACCAACGATTAATTTGATAATCGATTAATCTGTCGATTATTACTTCGATTAATCGATTAATAATCGGATAAAAGAGACAAACTACATTTCTATCCTTTCCGGTATTTTATTGAAAAAAAAACAGCATACTGGCACCATGTTGTGGACATTGGGGTTGCAACATACACCAACAATAACACAGAAATGTAACTCATCAGATCAGAACTGAATCAGATATTGTACACGTTTTTGTTGTGAATAATAAAGGATTAATTTTAGGCTGCCTCTGAATAATAGCATGAAATATTCCAGCACCTTCATAACGTTTAGTTATACTAAAGCGTCACTCAAATCTAAATATATTTATATAGCTTTATCAGCCCGGCTACATTGATCCATTATGAAACCAACCTGAGATATTTCTGTCCGTTACGTTTATTTCGAAATTGGTAACCGTGCGTTTTCTCTCTCAAAACGGAGTCAAATGTGCCGGAGACACATTATCAGCCCCGCGTTGCAACAAAGGCATAACTTTAACGTTACTCACAAAAAAGCTGAACTCATGAATGCTTGTTGCCACTACGGACTTAAAAAGTTACGTACTGTGAGTTCCTCCCTTCATCCATGGCTCCAACATGTTTCTTCTTCAGGTGCTCCTGAAGCAACGTTGTACTTCCGTGCCATTTTGCAGGAAACGCTCTTCTTTGAAGTCTTTAAAGTGAAGTGTTCCCACACTTTTGACGACTTAGGTCGTACACTTTTCTCCATTGAAGCAATAACCTCAAGATGTTTTTCTGCTAAACTATCGGTAGTGTTTTCCTGCGCCATTTTTCGAATGTTTCCAGCAAAGGAGACGCCGTGGTCACGTGAGCTGCACATGACACATCATTGGCTAGCTTACGCCACCTCATGAGACGTAGCCTCACCGCCGCCCTGGCGCTGTTTTGTACTGTTTTTGTACTTATTTTGATTATTGTTTCTCAGCTGTTTGTAAATGTTGCAGTTTATAAATAAAGGTTTATAAAACAAAGAAAAACAACAACAACAACAACAACAACAAAAAGCCTCCGCGCATGCGCATAGCATAGTTCCAACAAATCGATGACTAAATTAATCGCCAACTATTTTGGTAATCGATTTTAATCGATTCAATCGATTAGTTGTTGCAGCCCTAATGTAAATAGTCATGAAAATAAAGAAAACACATTGAATGAGGAGTGTCCAAACTTTGGGCCTGTACTGTACATGCATCACTTTTTTTTTAGCCTCTTTTGAAAAAAACTGCATGCACATGCGGCAATTACTCAAATTAGAGAATGATGTCATATAGGTCCATGGTAAAACATATGATTCAGGAATACATCCTTACATATTTATTATGTAAATGGTTCTGCAGGTGGAGAAGGAGACTTGACACTCACCCGCATCCCTCACACTTGACGGGCCTCTTGGGGTTGTGCTCGCAGTCCTTGAGGTGCGACTGCAGCTGGTCCAGCCGGAGCGTGGCCGTGCAGCCGAAGGTGGCGTTGTCGCAGTTGATCTGCAGCTTGGACAGCATGTTGCGCATGATGCGGGGCACCGGCCGCAGGTGGGCCAGCGTCACCACCGTGCGGTCCACGGGGCAGATCTGCTGCTGGGCGAACCACTGCGTGATGCAGGCATTGCAGAAGGCGTGCTCGCAGTGCGGCGCCTGAGGGGGACGGAATATTGAAACACTGTTCATCATGCTAGGATGCTTTTACATTACTGCTATAATGTCCTACAATGAGCACAAAAGGTTGGTATTTTCTTTGTATTTTAGTCACGTCATAAACATGGTAGGCTATTAGGAGCTAGCAGCTACACAACAGCTAAGCACACTACAGCACAAAAGCTAGATATATGTAGTAAGTGACGTTAATTGACAGTTGCAGTGTTAAACAGCACATTTGTCAATATTAAAGTTAAAGTTCCAATGATTGTCACACACACACTAGGTGTGGTGAAATTTGTCCTCTGCATTTGACCCATCCCCTTGTTCACCCCCTGGGAGGTGAGGGGAGCAGTGGGCAGCAGGAAGCCCGGGAATCATTTTTGGGGATTTAACCCCCAATTCCCACCCTTGATGCTGAGTGCCAAGCAGGGAGGTAATGGGTTCCATTTTTTTAGTCTTCGGGGTTTGAACTCACAACCTACCGACCTCAGGACGGGCACTCTAACCACTAGATCACTACCTAACCTAGTGGTTAGAGTATCAAACAATTATCAAGTAATTATAGTTACATATTTCTTACACAAAGTCTCTAAGGCAGAGGGCGTATTAGGAGATATGGCTGAAAACTATCACGATATATATTTTTATATTGATCGATATAGATAATTATTGATATTTTTTATGACCTATTTAATCCTGCCAATAAATACAGTTATACAATTTCCAACTGAACAAGGGTGCTATTTATCAGTGGAGAAGGTGTCTGGTAGCCAGGTAGGATGAGCCGTGGCTAAGGTGGTAAAACAATTGCAGTAGATTTGAATGTAGATGCAGTTTTGAGACACTAGATGGCAGTAGTGTATAAGCTATTGAACGCTACACATTAGGAGCTAGCAGCTACACAACAGCTAAGCACACAATAGCACAAAAGCTAGGTATATGTAGTAAGTGACTTTGACAGTTGCAGTGTAAAACAGCACATTTGTCAATATAAATACCGTATTTTTCTGACTATAAATCGCTCCGGAGTATAAGTCGCACTGGCCGAAAATGCATAATAAAGAAGGACAAATACATATAAGTCGCACTGGAGTATAAGTCGCATTTTTGGGAGAAATGTATTTGATAAAAGCCAACACCAAGAATAGACATTTGAAAGGCAATTTAAAATAAATAAAGAATAGTGAACAACAGGCTGAATAAGTGTACGTTATATGAGGCATAAATAACCAACTGAGAAGGTGCCTGGTATGTTAACGTAACATATTATGGTAAGAGTCATTCAAATAACTATAACATATAGAACATGCTATACGTTTACCAAACAATCCGTCACTCCTAATCGCTAAATCCCAGGAAATCTTATACGTCTAGTCTCTTACGTGAATGAGATAAATAATATTATTTGATATTTTACGCTAATGTGTTAATAATTTCACACATAAGTCGCTCCTGAGTATAAGTCGCACCCCAACTATGAAAAAAACTGCGACTTATAGTCCGAAAAATACGGTATGCCAAATAATACATTGCGAGAATTGGTTTGAATCGAGAATAGAATCTGAGCCGAATTGTCACCCCAGGAATCGTATCGAATTATTGCCCAAATATTCGTTTTTTGAAGCCATTTAAATGCAACTACAAAGGAGCTTTTCCAACCTGTTTTAAAAAAAAGTTGTATTAGTATGCCAAATAATACATTGCGAGAATTGGTTTCAATCGAGAATTGAATCTGAGCCAAATTGTCACCCCGGGAATCGGAATCGGATCAAATTATTGCCCAAATATTCGGTGCCCAAAGATGCACGCCACTAATACACAGGTCAGTGGTCTCCATTCATCGCATTGTTAATCTCACTTGCACAAACCTTTTCTAACATTCCATATAACAAAATGATCTTTTTTTTGTTGATTTTCTTACATCACACATGGCGAGTGACTTTAGGTATGGGAGGCACCCACAGAGACACACGCTGCTCGTTGAGAAGAGCAATACGTGCTTTCACATTAAAATCTCTTCAATAGATTTGTCACTTTTTGTTAAAAGAACAATATCCTGAGGGGTCTGGTTACTTGCATTTACTTACAACACATACATACAATTGTTTCATATGTGTTAATGTTCTACTATTTGTCATTTTTATTCCTGTGTCTGCGATCTGCAAAAGTGGCTGTGAAAGGTCAATGAAGTATCCAACATGTCAGCCAGTATTTAAAGCATTTTTCTGCGTATTCTTCACAAACTGCAAGTTGTGTAAAGTTGAGTGATGACTGCACGTCAGCATATCTGCCCATGTGTATTTGTTGAATAAGACAGGGTGTGGCCTAACCAGATCCACACATAATTGCTAGGTGTGCACAATTATTATTAGGCAGCTTCTTTTTCTCAGGCTACATGAGAGCAATACATGGACTCGTTGGCGCTGGCCAGTAAACACAGCATCCTCTTATACACCAACATCAATAATAATAATAATAACGTATTTACCTGCACTGGTTCTTCTAGTACTCCGCTACATATCGGGCACAGGAGGTCTTCATCTACCTCCCCTTGGAACCTCGTCACGTCATACCCCATGGTACATCACTAGCACCGTCCACCACCTACACAGCAAACAGCACAGGAAGGGTTATTCCATAGCACAGGTGTCAAACTCAAGGCCACATCATTTTGACTGGCCTGTGAAAGCCTGGAAATAATATGCATCAATAAATGAGTTTTTATTTTTATTTTTATTTTGACAGGGGAAAAAAAGACATGTACTGCATGCAATTATATACATTTTAAAGGTTACCCATCTAATAATGCAGTGTTTCCCACACATTCATTTATTTGTGGCGGCCCGCCACAAAAGAATTACGCCCGCCACAAATAAAAAAAATAAAATAAAATAAAAAAACTTTTTTTTTTCTGTCCTGTCCAGCTTCTCAGGCAAATCATAAAGTCGATGTAGATGCCCACATAGGCTGTTCAGATTTACTTTACAAAAGAGAAGTGTAGGATACTTCTCTTGTTGCCTTATTTGTATTTCACCACTACTGTTTTGTTTATTTGTTACTGACTGTGGCAGGACACCTCTGCCTCTGTTTCACTTTATGTTGCTGGTAAATAATATGGTTGTAGTAGTAGGCTAAAGGTAAATGATTTAGTATGCACTAATTAAAGGGGCAGAGCTTTAAGAGACATTTTAGCTTTTATATTTTATAAGATATATTGTTTGTAAGAACCACAATTAATAAATATATTTCAGTGAATAACTTATTGTTCAAATCTGTATATAAATATGTACATAAAGTGTTGTAATTTTATTGTAAAATGGATGGATGGACGTTTAAAACAAAACTGTTATTATTAATGAGTAAGTATACATTTTTTGAGCCTTTTTAGAGAAAATCATATCATTGTAGTAAATTATGCAAATTACTCGATGTCATGGTGACCACGCCCATAGCCACGCCCCCACCACCACAGGTATCTTGGTAGTTTATGGGAAACACTGTAATGCAACAGATATTATATTATCACACGTTCGAAACATTTTGGGGGTAAAAACATACGTAAATAACTACTTAGCCTTAGGATTTCAAAGCAAGTTATCCATCAAATTGTACACTGTAAACACTGTAAATATATATATATATTTTTTTAAACAGCTAAGTCTTCAGAATCCTACCGTAAGAAAAAAAACTGTGGTACCATGCTTACGTTTACAGTAATACACTGTGAAAACAGCAACCATATTTTTTATGCAAAAAAAAAAAAAATCTGGCAGCTCAACCACAGTAAAATAGAGTGTGACTGTCTTACTGTAAATTTTATGGTAAAATTCTGCCTTTTTTTTGACCGCTTTTTTTTACAGTGTTGGTAAAATATACATTTACTAATCAAATGCATAGGTAATCGTGTGACAATATAAAGTTAAAGTACCAATGATTGTCACACACACACTAGGTGTGGCGAAATTTTTCTCTGCATTTGACCCACCACCCTTCATCACCCCCTGGGAGGTGAGGGGAGCAGTGAGCAGCAGCGGTGGCCGCGCCCGGGAATCATTTTTGGTGATTTAACCCCGAATTCCAACCCTTGATGCTGAGTGCCAAGCAGGGAGGTAATGGCTCCCATTTTTATAGTCTTTGGTATGACTCGGCCGGGGTTTGGACTCACGACCTACCGATCTCAGGGCGGACACTCTAACCACTAGGCCACTGATCATGCGGCTAATCCTAATACATGTATGTTTTCTTTCTGGGCGGTATAGCGGCCGTGCCAGCAACTTCACGGTTCCAGGTTCGATCCCCGCTTCCGCCATCCTAGTCACTGCCGTTGTGTCCTTGGGCAAGACACTTTACCCACCCGCTCCCAGTGCCACCCACACTGGTTTAAAAATGCAACTTAGATATTGGGTTTCACAATGTAAAGCGCTTTGAGTCACTTGAGAAAAGCGCTATATAAATACAATTCACTTCACATTTCGCTTTTATTAATGTTACAAGCGGCCGGCCCTCTGAGGGCAGTCAAAACTGCAATGTGGCCCTCAATGAAAACCAGTTTGACACCCCTGTTTTATAGGAAGTGTTGTTTTAGACAACTTACTGTAAGTGTGTTAGAATAATTATGTATAAGTTATCACACATCTTTTATGCTTAAAGGCCGTTGCTATGGTTACTATCAATTGTGCTGAAGTTGTACTTTTTTTCTCTGTGCAAAGGCACACAACTTGTAATCTTCCATTGCGAGTTGTCTCGCATCAGCAGTTTGTTTCCAGACCCGGCCTGCTGACAGCCGAGGACGGACTTCGAGTACCTCAACGCGAAATCACGAGTGTCAGCACATTCCCATTCTGAATAATCACATATTGTGTCTACTGGGGCTGCTTGCATTACCCGTCCCTTCAGAAGCAGCCTCAGTCATGTTAACTAGGGACCTCCCAAATAAATAGAGGAGCGCGTGGGGCTGTACCTTAGAGCAGTGGTCCCCAACCACCGGGCCACGGACCGGACCGATTGGTACCGGGCCGCACAAGAAATAAAAAAAAATATATATACATATTTTTATTTTTATTAAATCAACATAAAAAACACAATATATACATTATATATATATATCAATATAGATCAATACAGTCTGCAGGGATACAGTCCGTAAGCACACATGATTGTATTTCTTTATGGAAAAAAAAAAAAAATGAAAAAAAAATAAAAATCACCCCCCCCCCGGTCCGTGGGACTAATTTTTAAGCGTTGACCGGTCCGCAGCTACAAAAGGTTGGGGACCACTGCCTTAGAGTGTAAGGTGAAACTGTAACTGAGTGTGCAGCCAAATACGTTTCTCCTCATGAGCAAAATTTAGCTCTGTCTCTGCGTGATTCCTTGCTTCTTGTCTTGTTTAATAGATAGTTCGGTGTTTGAACCTGACAAAGTGTAGGAAAGATGGCAGACATGGAAGTAAAAGAAAAAAGCAAACCTCACTTATAAAGCACCTTAAAGGGGACCTGCACTTTTTGGGGGGAATTTTGCCTATCGCTCGCCATCATTATGAGAGACAAGAAGACAAAAGTTGTATTTTTTCATGTAAAAATTGGCCTGTTCTTGGTGGCTAGCAATGCAGCTAATGGGAGCAATTAATTCTACCTCTAAATCACTTTAAAAATGCATTCAAAAACAGTCAACAATACTTAATTTACGTTGTGTAATCTGTATAATAACCAAGCTGTAGCGACATTGTTATTGTATGAGCGAAAACTGTGGAACTCTTTTTATAGCGTACTAAAACATCGGCGCGCTTCTGTATTAGCCGTAAAAGCTAACTACGTCAACAAGAAACGCGTTTAAGTTTGTAATGGACAACAAAATGCGATAAGACACCAATCTGTACTGAGTGAAAAACATGAACAATCATATTACAGTATATGTAAAGTATTATTTCATGTTTTGTTTGTACACAGCTAGCCAGACAGCGTATGTATTGGAGTTGTAAAAACACGCATGACGTGTAAAGTGTGACTCACTCCATGGACACTTGCTGTTTGGTCCAGCTGGCCGGGGACGGGTTTTTCCGACGTTTTTGGGTAAGCACTCCATTTATGTCAAAGTAGCACGGCTTCAATTTCGGCATTTTGCAGCTTCGAGTGACTTTCACCTCACCCTCTCGTCTCCCTTCGTGGTCACTACTATGAGCAGCAGTTCATCCTCTGTATATTCAGCTTCAAAAATATAAGGTTGTGAACCCTCATTTGTCCAAAAATAGTCGTCTTTGTTGTTTGTTACCGTGAATGCCATGGTTAGAAGACACACACGCCTTGTTTACAGAAGGACACACGTTGTTGCCAGAAGTCGGAAGTGCGTTGCTATGGAAACTGAAATAAATGTGCCAAAGACCTACTTCTGGCAATGATTAGAATGAGCGGTAAATACTGAACATAATTTATATTGTTATGAATGTGTCTATTACTAAATTATATATAGACTTGTAGTGTGTATTAGGGCTGCAACTAACGATTAATTTGATAATTGATTAATCTGTCGATTATTACTTTGATTAATAATCGGATAAAAGAGACAAACTACATTTCTATCCTATCCAGTATTTTATTGGAAAAAAAACAGCATACTGGCACCATACTTATTTTGATTATTGTTTCTCAGCTGTTTGTAAATGTTGCAGTTTATAAAGGTTTAGTAAAAAAATAAAAAAAATAAAAAAAATTATTAAAAAAAACAAACAAAAAAAAACCTCTGCGCATGCGTATAGCATAGATCCAACGAATCGATGACTAAATTAATCGGCAACTATTTTAATAATCGATTTTAATCGATTTAATCGATTAGTTGTTGCAGCCCTAGTGTGTATACAAAACACACAAATTCCTTGCAGCACCAACTCTTCCGGGACGCTACAGTCATTTTCCCTCGCTTCTTGCCATAAGTTTAAGAACGCACTGCTGTTAGATGGAGACAGGTGTGGACAATATTGGATACACTTGTCCCCACACTAAAAGTATACAGCGAAGGAGAAAAACTATACGATGTTGCTTTAATTTTGACAATACAGCGTCCATCAGCTGCTGTGACTGAGAGTTAATGAGGTGAGGAAACATGCTGTCCCTCCTGGTTTTTGTTGTTGTTGGCCAAACTGTTGCACTGAACCACAAGGGGGCGTTAGAGAAGAACACATCTTGTTTATTAGACTTTATCTTCATTAGCCAATCTGCTTTGTGTTTTATTTTGATATCAAAAAGTAAACGCCATGTTTTTTTAATTTTCATGTCACAAAGGTCTTACTTTAAAAAACATTTGACACATAATTTTGTTAATGTTTTATTGTGTGTAGTTAATTCCTGTACGACATATTTCTGCTCAAACTCCTTATGGATCTGTCCCAATATAGCATCTACATGTACATAACTTAAAAAATAAATAATTGCAAAAAATACTTCCCTCTATCAAAAGGTAAACACAGAGATAAAGGGATCATGAAATGACAAAAAGCTGACAAGTTTATATTAATAATGAATTTTAAAAAAACTTATATGTATGCATGCGGATTGACAAACTGAACCGGAAAGCCGGCTAAACTATTGGCACGCAGTTGGAGGCGTTTGTGTCAGTGAGGGACAGGAGGACACTGCACGAACTGCTCGCCATCAAGGACAATCCTGCCCACCATAATGGACAATCCTGCCCACCATCATGGACAATCCTGCCCACCATCATAGACAATCCTGCCCACCATAATGGACAATCCTGCCCACCATCATGGACAATCCTGCCCACCATCATGGACAATCCTGCCCACCATCATGGACAATCCTGCCCACCATCATAGACAATCCTGCCCACCATCATGGACAATCGTGCCCACCCACCCATACCAGCAGACAATTGAGGGACAGTGGAGTTCACACTCCAACAGGCTCCTTCAGCTTGGTTCCCACAGTGTTGGATTCAAAAAGTCCTTCATTCCGCACTCCATCCAGCTGTATAATCACTGGCCACACAGCAAGAGATGATATCTGTCTATTACCTGACACCTGACATGTTAGGTACATCTCTTTGTTTATAATGTTTATTTTCTGCTGGATCTACTCTCTATTTTATGCTGCAGCTGTTACATATACTGTAATATTGTACATGGTAATTGTTATATAGTGTATAAAAATACAATATATCAGTATATATCATATACTGTATATATAATATATAAATACATTTTATATTTTATATTGCTACTACGGTACATTTTTATTCTACTTTATACCTGCATTATTCTTTCCATCCTTACACTTTCCATCCTTTATAACCGAGCTACTGTGTGGAACAATTTCCCATGTGGCTCATTAAAGTTTGTCTAAGTCTAAGTCTAATGCATGCTTTGGAGCTCCTGCCTGGAAAGACAATGTTTGCCTTGGTGCATTTCTAACTTGCCTTGGTGCCCTAAAATATGAGCCCTCCTTTAAGGCAACACTTGCCTAAAATTTGAGGCCTGATAGAGCAGTGTTTTTCAACCTTTTCTGAGCCAAGGCACAATTTTGTCATTGAAAAAATTCTGAGGCACACCACCAGCATAAAACATTAAAAAAAATGAAACTCAGCAGCCGATATTGACAGTAAAAATCGTTCCCGTAATTGTTGGATATGAATTCAAAGCATAACCAAGCATGCATCACTATAGCTCTTGTCCGGTCACATCACCATGTCACTTATTTGGAGTTTTTAGCTGTTTTCCTGTGTGTAGTGTTTTAGTTCTTGTCTTGTGCTCCTATTTTGGTGGCTTTTCCTCTTTTTTGGTATTTTCCTGTAGCAGTTTCATGTCTTCCTTTGAGCGATATTTCCCGCATCGACTTTGTTTTAGCAATCAAGAATATTTCAGTTGTTTTCATCCTTCTTTGTGGGGACATTGTTGATTGTCATGTCATGTTCGGATGTACATTGTGGACGCCGTTTTTGCACCACAGTAAGTCTTTTCTGTCGTCCAGCATTCTGTTTTTGTTTACTTTGTAGCCAGTTCAGTTTTAGTTTTGTTCCGCATAGCCTTCCCTAAGCTTCAATGCTTTTTCGTAGGGGCACTCACCTTTTGTTTATTTTTGGTATTAGCATTAGATACCTTTTTACCTGCACACTGCCTCCCGCTGTTTCCGACATCTACAAGGCAATTAGCTACCTGCTGCCACCTACTGATATGGAAGAGTATTACACGGTTACTCTGCCGAGCTCTAAGACAGCACCGACACTCAACAACAACACATCATTTACAGACTATAATTACTGCTTTGCAAAAAATATTTTTTACCCAAATAGGTGGTTATTTTACCCTTTTACCCACTTTTACCTACTTCTCACATACTTATTTTGATTGACCTTTTTACTTATTTTATTTGACCTACTTTTACCTTTTTTTTCAACTTCTTACCTTATTTTACCTGTTTACCTACTTTTACCCCTTAGTTCTTACGTTTTATTATACCTTTTGACCTACTTCTGACCTTTTTTCACCTATTCCTTACCTACATTTACCTTCTTTTCTTTTACATACTTCTTACCTTTTTTCACTTCTTATTTTATTTAGCCTACTTTTACCTTTTTCTAAATAAAAAAACATACTTCATACCTTATTTTACCTGTTTACCTACTTTTACTCTTTTCCCTAAGTCTTAAGTTTTATTTTACCTTTTTACCTAATTATCTTATTTGACCTATTCCTTACCTACGTTTAACTTTTTTTAATAAACATACTTCTTACCTTATTTTATTTTACATACTTCTACCTTTAAAAAAAAAACATATTTCTTACATTATTTTTCCTGTTTACCTACTTTTACCCTTATCCCTACTTTTTACGTTTTATCATACCTTTTGACCTACTTCTTGTCTTATTTCACCTATTCCTTACCTACGTTTACCTTTTTTAAAAACATACTTCTTACCTTATTTCACTTCTTATTTTATTGTTCCTACATTTACCTTTTTTTTTTAATTAAAAAAAACATACTTCGTACCTTATTTTAACTGTTTACCAACTTTTCCCCTTTTCCCCAATTCTTAAGTTTTATTTGACCTTTTTACCTAATTATCTCATTTGACCTATTCCTTACATACTTTCACCTTTAAAAAAACCCAAACATACTTCTTACATTATTTTACCTGTTTACCTACTTTTACCCTTATCCCTACTTACGTTTTATTTGACCTATTCCTTACCTAAGTTTACCTTCTTTTTCAAAATTGAATTTAGATCATCTCCGACGGCCGGGGCACAGTGGTTGAAAAACACCGTGATAGAGGATAACAACTTCTCCACATTAAAAAAGACAGAAAATGGAAGTGACACAGGTAACAAGTACTGATACTGTGCTCATATTAGTCATCAGAATATTTGACTTTTCATTTTTTGATTAGTTTTTTCTAGCATGTAAGCACATTAGCATGTGATGCCGAAAAGGTGAGAAACAGGTAAACGCTGGGGAAGGGGAGGAGGAGGAAAAATAAATAATCAGTCAAAGTCTGGGCCCCTGGAGAGGGGGTCCAGACTGAGGCAAAGGGGAAAAAACCTCATAGCCATAGCACACATTAACATGTGTGTAAGAGGGAAACATGAAAAATCAAAGACCAAGCTCCCATTGCAGCTCGTACGCCCCCACAAAACATGTTTTTATGCAGTTTGGTAAATGTACCTATTTGTTATTTCATATTCACATTAATAGAGCTAGCTAGCTAGCTGGCTAGTTAGCAACGTCGCCCTGGACATTAGCATCGAAGCTAACCAGTCACAGCCACAAATAAGGACGCTACGCCGGCAAATGGCGACGTACAAGCGCCGCCGCTCGGCCAAAACATTGTCGGGGAAGACAAACACTTACTCGGCCGTGTAGTAAAGCAGCTCCCGGGAGGATTTTGGCGTCCACCGTCGTTAACCTGGGCTCGTCGCTCCGGCTGCCTTACATCCTACGTCGCTTGCGTCACTCCCACGTCGAGGGCTGATGACGTCATGACGCAACAGACTCATTAACATTTGATTTATATTGAATTTGTTTTACAAATCTAATCAAATTTGATTGTTGAAATGGACATTTCGCATATATAGCATAACATGTGTTTCGTTTGTGGAGAAAAAGTCTCTTCTTTGCAAAAAAAACCCAAAAACATTTACTTGCGGGTTTTTTAATTTTATTTTTATAAACCTTTGACTGTATTTATGTTATTCACATTTGAATAATGCTGTATAGTAGACTGTATTTATATTATTCACATGTGAATAATGCTGTATAATAGACTGTATTTATATTATTCACATGTGAATAATGCTGTATAACAGACTGTATTTATATTATTCACATGTGAATAATGCTGTATAATAGACTGTATTTATATTATTCACATGTGAATAATGCCGTATAATAGACTGTATTTATATTATTCACATGTGAATAATGCTGTATAATAGACTGTATTTATATAATTCACATGTGAATAATGCCATATAATAGACTGTATTTATATTATTCACATGTGAATAATGCCATATAATAGACTGTATTTATACTATTCACATGTGAATAATGCCGTATTATAGACTGTATTTATAGTATTCACATGTGAATAATGCCATATAATAGACTGTATTTATACTATTCACATGTGAATAATGCCGTATAATAGACTGTATTTATAGTATTCACATGTGAATAATTCCGTATAATAGACTGTATTTATATTATTCACATGTGAATAATTCCGTATAACAGACTGTATTTATAGTATTCACATGTGAATAATGCTGTATAATAGACTGTATTTATATTATTCACATGTGAATAATTCCGTATAATAGACTGTATTTATATTATTCACATGTGAATAATGCTGTATAATAGACTGTATTTATATAATTCACATGTGAATAATGCCGTATAATAGACTGTATTTATATTATTCACATGTGAATAATGCTGTATAATAGACTGTATTTATATAATTCACATGTAAATAATGCTGTATAATAGACTGTATTTATATTATTCACATGTGAATAATGCCATATAATAGACTGTATTTACACTATTCACATGTGAATAATTCCGTATAGTAGACTGTATTTATATTATTCACATGTGAGTAATTCTGTATAATAGACTGTATTTATAGTATTCGGATGTGAATAATGCTGTATAATAGATTGTATTTATATTATTCCCATGTGAATAATGCCGTATAATAGACTGTATTTATGTTATCCACATGTGAATAATGCTGTATAATAGACTGTATTTATAGTATTCACATGTGAATAATACTGTATAATAGACTGTATTTATATTATTCACATGTGAATAATGCCATATAATAGACTGTATTTATACTATTCACATGTGAATAATGCCGTATAATAGACTGTATTTATAGTATTCACATGTGAATAATTCCGTATAATAGACTGTATTTATACTATTCACATGTGAATAATTCCGTATAATAGACTGTATTTATAGTATTCAGATGTGAATAATGCTGTATAATAGATTGTATTTATATTATTCCCATGTGAATAATGCCGTATAATAGACTGTATTTATGTTATCCACATGTGAATAATGCTGTATAATAGACTGTATTTATAGTATTCACATGTGAATAATGCTGTATAATAGACTGTGTTTATATTATTCACATGTGAATAATGCTGTATAATACACTGTATTTATATTTATAGTATTCACATGTGAATAATGCTGTATAATAGACTGTATTTATAGTATTCACATGTGAATAATGCTGTATAATAGACTGTATTTATATTATTCACATGTGAATAATGCTGTATAATAGACTGTATTTATATTATTCACATGTGAATAATTCCGTATAATAGACTGTATTTATAGTATTCACATGTGAATAATGCTGTATAATAGATTGTATTTATATTATTCACATGTGAATAATGCCGTACAATAGACTGTATTTATGTTATTCACATGTGAATAATGCTGTATAATAGATTGTATTTGTTATTCACATGTGAATAAATGCTATGAACTGCCCCATGCACATCCAGGCTACTTAAGAGGCTGGATGAGCTGATCACCTGGGCCAGGATGAAGTTCAAGCCTCAGAAGTCAAGGAGCTTCTCAATGCGAAAGGGGAAGAGAAACGACAGAGTCACCTTCACCATCAGCGGAGAAGACATCCCACGCATCGTGGATCAGCCCATCCGTAGCCTGGGAAGACTCTATACACCTGGTCTCTCAGACAAGGACATGGGAAAAATCATCCACCAGCAGCTTTCAGAGGGCCTGTCCAAGATTGATGCAAGCCAGCTACCTGGGAAGTACAAGGTGTGGTGTTACCACTTCACCCTGTACCCAAGGATGATGTGGCCTCTGAAGCTGTGCGAAGTCACGTCATCAGCCGTAAGCCGGATGGAAGCAAAAGCCAACTCTTTCATCCGAAAATGGCTTGGCCTGCCACGGTGCTTCTCAGCTGCTGGCCTGTATGGATGGAACTCACTCCAGCTACCCCTGAAATCTATCACCCTGGGCTACAGGCTGGAGAACGCAAGGCTGGTGATGGAGCTAAGGGACTCCTCTGACAGGGCAGTGGCGGATGCAAATGCCACGGTCGAGACTGGAAGGAAGTGGAAGGCCAAGGAGGAGGTCCAGAAGGCGATGGGGAGACTGCAACATCAAGAAGTCGTGGGCATGGTCCAGACAGGCCGGGCAGGCCTTGGATGGAGCAATCCACCCATCCTATGGTCCAAGGCAGGCAGGAAAGAGAGGAAGGACCTTGTTGTTGCTGAGGTCACCAGGATTGAGCAGGAGGAGCTCAGAGTAAGGTCTGTGGCACAGGGGCAGTGGACAACTTGGGAGGGTGTATCGAACCGAGCAATCAGTTGGGCAGATTTCTGGAAACTGCCACAGGCTCGGCTCAGTTTCCTCATCAGGGCAACATATGACACCCTCCCGAGCCCTAAAAACCTCCACCAATGGCTTGGCACAGAGCAATCCTGCGACCTCTGCGGGACCATCAATGCCTCACTCCAGCACGTTCTGTCAGGCTGCAAAATGGCGCTGACACAGGGTCGGCTCAGATGGCGGCACGACCAAGTGCTCAGCAAGCTGGCAGAGGTGCTAGAGAAAAGTCGGCAGGAGGCAAACAACCAGAGTCCAGCAGAAAGCCAATGCAGGATCCACTTCCTAAGGCAGGGGGAACCTGCGACACATTCCAGCAAGAGACCACCCGCCAAACTATTAACACCAGGGGCGGCGTGGAAGATGGAAGTGGACCTGGGTAGGCAGCTCCAGTTCCCACAGGAGATATGCAGCACCACCTTAAGACCAGATGTGGTGCTGTGGTCTGCAGCTCTGAAGTCAGTAGCACTGATTGAGCTGACAGTGCCATGGGAGGAGGGACTGGAAGCTGCCCACGAGAGAAAGAAGGCAAAGTATGCAGACCTGGTCACGGAGTGCAGAGAAAGTGGATGGAGGGTGAGACTGTATCCGGTGGAAGTGGGAGCCAGAGGCTTTGTGGGCAGAACAACACCACACCTGCTCAAGGACCTGGGACTACGTGGAGCCACCTCGAGCAGATCCATCAAGGAGCTTTCAGAAGCAGCAGAGAAATCTAGCCACTGGCTCTGGGTCAAACGACACCACAAGGCTTGGGGAGCAACATCCAAGTAGGTTTTGATGCAGGGGGTGTCAGGGAGGCGTCCCTGTTCACTGCCCCGCCACCGGGAGATGTTCTGGGCTAAGGAGCGAAACATCAATGAGAGGTGGTCCCCAGCTGAAGACCCTGCAGCAAAACCTTTTCTGGTATGCGGTCAGGTTTAGGCCTGCCTCAGGGAAGAGGACGTCCCTGCCATGTACAGTCCACCACAGGCACCGGGGGAGGTGCGACAGGCCTAAGGCCCAGCGGCAAGACCACCTTGCTGTAATTGAAATAGTATTCACATGTGAATAATGCTGTATAATAGATTGTATTTATATTATTCACATGTGAATAATGCCGTACAATAGACTGTATTTATGTTATTCACATGTGAATAATGCTGTATAATAGATTGTATTTGTTATTCACATGTGAATAATGCTGTATAATAGACTTGATTTATATTATTCACATGTGAATTATGCCGTATAATAGACTGTATTTATATTATTCACAGGTTAAAAATACAATGTTGGATATGACTTTAAAGCATAACCAAGCATGCATCATTATAGCTCTTGTCTCAAAGTAGGTGTACTGTCACCACCTGTCACATCACACCCTGACAGGCCCTGCAGGCTCACCAACGGAGGATTCTTCCTCACCACACTGGTCCGAGCGCACCTCTCAGAGAGACTGGTGCAAGGTGGCAGTGGTGGTGCTCCAGGGACTAAAGTGAGTTCTAGGCAGCTTGCAAGGTCACAGTGGTGCTCCAGGGACTAAAGTGGACTCTAGGCAGCTTGCAAGGTCACAGTGGTGCTCCAGGGACTAAAGTGGACTCTAGGCAGCTTGCAAGGTCACAGTGGTGCTCCAGGGACTAAAGTGGACTCTAGGCAGCTTGCAAGCAGCCTTGCTGGGGTTTTGTGGAGACCGAACTCAGACTGGTCGTGCAGGAAGGAAAGTCTTGCTTTTGTGTTTTCACAAACACGACTTTTAACAGTCATGCCGATGCCAAAAGTTATTTGGTGAGTCAGCACATAGTTTGATGACTTGAACTCTGCGACACTTTGAAGTCGGAGCCTCACGTTGCACTAATTATCAGTCAAAACAAACGAGTACAATACACATCAAACAACATTTCCACGGACACTTAATGACTTTTATATACATATATTTTTTTAAATCACCCTTCATTTCAAAACAAATCCTCTTGTTTACCTTCACCTTACCTTATTGGACCTTTCATACATTATTTTACTTTTTATTTTACTTACTTTTTCTCTTATTTTAGCTGCTCCTTACCTACTTTTACCTTTTTTACATACTTCATACATTATTTTACCTTTTTTACTTACTTCTTTTTTTTTATTTTACCCTTTTACCTACCCTTTGTCTTATTTTACCTACTCCTTACCTACTTTTACCTTAACCTACTACTTAATTTATTTTACCCTTTTACCCACCTTTTATTTTATTTGACCTACTTTTACATACACACCCATTTGCTTATTTTACCTTTTTACCCACTTTTACCTACTTCTAACATACTTTTTTTGATTTACCTTTTTACTTATTTTATTTGACCTACTTTTACCTTTTTTATACAAACTTCTTACCTTATTTTACCTGTTTACCTACTTTTACCCCTTTCTTTACTTCTTACGTTTTATTATACCCTTTGACTTACTTCTTGTCTTATTTCACCTATTCCTTACCTACCTTTACCTTTTTTTAAACATACTTCTTACCTTATTTCACTTATTTTATTTTTCCTACTTTTACCTTTTTTTAAATAAAAAAACATACCTTACTTCATACCTTATTTTACCTGTTTACCTACTTTTACCCTTTTCCCTAATTCTCATTTTTTATTTTACCTTTTTACCTAATTATCTTATTTGACCTATTCCTTACCTACATTGACCTTTAAAAAACCCAAAACATACTTCTTACCTTATTTTATTTTACATACTTCAACCTTTTTAAAAACAAAACAAAACACACTTCTTACATTATTTTACCTGTTTACCTACTTTTACCCTTTTCCCTACTTCTTATGTTTTATTTGACCTATTCCTTACCTAAGTTTACATTCTTTTTAAAAATATATATATATATACATACTTCTTACCTTATTTTACATTTACCAACTTAATATATTTTACCTACTTATCTTATTTGACCTTTTTACTACTCCTTGCTTACTTTGACCTTTTTTTTTCTTTTTACCAAGTTCTTACTTACTTTTTACCTTATTGTACACATTTGACCTACATAACTTTTTTAACCTACAAATCCCTATTTTTTTATTTTTTTTAACCTTTATCTACTTCTGAACTATTTTCTTTTTTAACCCACTTTTATCTTTTTCTGATCTGTTTCCAGACCCTGGTGACTATAAAAAAGAAAAAAGAAAAAAAAAGACAATTATGTTGAACTCTGAGTGTAAACATAACTTGGCCCTAGAGCAGGGGTGGGCAATTAATTTTCACCGGGGGCCGCATAAGCAACCCGAGCACTGCTGGAGGGCCACACGACAATATTTCAATTAAATTTTGCTCAATATTATTTTTGATATACCGTAAGATAAATAATAATGATGATAATAATAATAATAATTAATAATAATAATAATAATTTAATTTAACCTCACTTAACTTTATACAAAAGCAGATTGCTTTTGATGGTCACTTTATCCTGCATTGTCCAACATTTTTCCCCATCAGATTTGGACAACCATCTGTTGTTAAAAATAGTTTTTAATCATATTTATTTTATATTGGTTTTATATGTAATTGTTTTTTCTTTTTATTCAGTCATTGGTGGAGCTAAGGATAATATTTGAATATTGTTTTTAATATTGTTGTGCAGCACTTTGGAAACATTTTGTTGTTTAAATGTGCTATATAAATAAAGTGGATTGGATTGGATTGTCACACCTGCCAGCTTGTCCCATTTCAGTCCTAACATGTCCAAACACGCATTTACCTATGTGAACAAGTCATTACCTGTGGTTGTCTCTTTAATTGACTGCATGGCTGCCACCTACTCCGTGATTTGAAAGTCTGCAGTTATCCCACGTAAGAAGAAGAGCAGCTGGAGGTGTCATGTACATCACAGATCTCATCCAAAGTTAGCGAAAAACAGTCAATGTCTCCGGGCATACAGCACAACAAAGTCCAATAAGCACTCCTTAATAAACTCTCCGTCAGAAAACGCCTTACTTTTTCTGGCGCTTTTGTGAGAAATGACGAAACTTGTCCTGACGGCTGCATCTCTGGGGGTGTGAAATATGGCAAAAAGTCCTTGTTGGGTTTGCAGTTTTACCATCAACGCATCAGCCTCCCTTGCGCGCGCTTCATCAGACACATTCCGGTATTTTCCCTCGTGTTTCTTCGTGTAGTGGCGATTAAAATGATATTCTTTAAACACAGCAAGCTGTGTACCACAAATTAAGCACACGGCTTTACCATTAATTTATGTAAAGAAATACTTGCCAGTCCAAAACACGCCATTCCTCATCAACTTTTCTTTTTTTAGCGTCTCATCACTTGTCGCTGTGCACCTGCACTCACAGGTTCCCCCCGGACATATGGCATGAATAACACATTTCAAAATAAAAGCAGCACAGTTGTATTGCGCGCACGACATAGATGTTTTTTAAACTTTATTTTGTAATTTGTTATTGCGCCGTTCAATTCACTCACAATCGCACACGCGCATACGTCCACACGGAAGTAATACAAATAACGCTTTTCAAAACAAAAGCAGCACCATTGTATTGCACACTCGACATAGATACTTTTTGAAATTTATTTTGAAATTTTTGATTGGCCTCACGCGGGCCGGACAGGGAGGCGCAAAGGGCCGGATGCGGCCCGCGGGCCGTACAATGCCCAGGTCTGCCCTAGAGAAATGAACTATTAACTGAAAATCGCAACAAAATGTTATTAGGGATAAGAAGATTCTGGGGAAGTTATGTGATAAACAGGAGGGAAATGTTAGAATAATTATGTATGTTATCACACAACTCTTATGTTTAAAGGCCGTTGCTATAGTTATCTATTGTGCTCATAGTTCTTCTTACCTTTTTTATCTACTTCTTACCTGCTTTTATTTTTCACCTACAGTACTTGCCTTTTTTGACCTACTTACTTTTTTACTTACTTGTATGTTTTTACCTACTTCTCCATCTCCTTGCCTACTTTTACCTACAATACTTCTTACTTTATTTGTCTTACTTTTCACCTTCGTTTACGTACATTTTTACCTACTTCTTACCTTCTTTCAAATGCTTATATACTTCTCACTTTCATTTACTAATTGTTTTTTTTTTTTTTTGAATTTTTTTGCTTATCTTTTACCTTTTTGAATCTACTAACCTTTTTTGACTTTTTTTTTTACCTGCTTCTTACCTTCTTGGACCTTTTTTTTAATTTAAATTTTACCTTTTTTTCCACCATCTTCAAACTGTTTGCTGCCTACTTTGTAGAGCTGAGCAGGTGTTGAAGGCCGCTATCATCTCAGGTTTCCACTTACCCGCACCAACCGTCCTTGGAACCAAAAAACAAGTTTTGAAGGTAAAAAAGTGTCCATTAGGAGAAGAAAAGAGTCTTGGTAAATATTTCGCAATAGCACTTTATTCAACACAAACAACCCTAAGCCACAATACTGAATGACAAGACCAATTGGCTGCAGCAAACATTTTATAAAATAGGTTTTTAATGTCACTAAATTGGATTTGTTGTCCTTTTTCTTTTAACGTCAGAAAGACAGATGCAGTTTCTTCCAAAACAGTGAATGATCATTTACATCTTTATCAACAGTTTTTTTCTCTTGTAACAAATCATCATTCACGTGTTCACACCGAGGAATAAAACAAGGCAAAGTGCTTTCAGGATTGCATTGTCCGAGAAAGGAAAAAACATGGTTGCGAGAGGCGGGGCGAAGAGGGGGCGGGGCAATGGGCGTGTCTGTCTACAACGGCGGCGGGTTAGGGTTTAGTCTTCGAAATGCTCACTTTGTCCTGGCGTTGAAAACCGAAGCGGCGGAATTTTAGCTTTCGAAATCCTGCCGTCGGTCGCCATGGTGACTCCGAGGCTAGTTTACAACAGGAGGCGAAGAAAAGGAAAGTAAAATAGGTGCTTGGCGCCCCCCCTCCTCCCGCAGACAACATGAGTGGACTGTGAAAAGGTTAAAGGGGACTAATCTGCATGGTCTGGCTTCACATTCCAGTGGTGTTTAGTCGTATAAATGCTTCTCATAAATATTCTTCTCCCAAACAAACATGGACACGCACACCTTTCTTTCCTCACTCTTCATCCTAACTAGCATTTGCTCCACCGCAATAAAATATGCTCCGTTTTTTTTCTTCTTCTTCTTTACTTGCGAGTTCTTGTAATCGAGAGAAAAAAGCGTAGCGAGAGACGACAAGGCTGCAAAACAGAAAAGGAGGTAGGAGGAAATGCTACCAGAAATGAACAGCGAGTGACGCAAACGTGAAGGTTTGGCTTAAATCCACCAGGTGGCGCTCGCTCATCCCGCCGAGCTACGTCCGTGCTTGGGTTTTTTTTTTTTTGTCGGAAAATGTGCAGTTGGTGACGAGATAAACGTTTGTAATTAGCCAGTTTTCAGTCTGTTGCGTAACGTTAAATTAACGTTAGAGTATCTGCTTTTCGTTAGGCTTTTTCTATGTACCGATAATTTATGGCAACTAAACTATTTTGTTTCGGATAGAAATATAAAAGAATAATTTAAAGATACGTGTTTTTAGTGATTTTATCGGACAACTTTTGCCGGCGCTAACTGAAATATTGAGAACATTAAGTCGTAATGTTCATGTTTTTATTGATTTTAATCGAACAACTTTTATCAGGCTTTTTCTATGTACCGATAATTTATCGCAACTAAACTATTTTGTTTCGGATAGAAATATAAAATAATAATTTAAATATACAGGTTTTTACTGATTTTATCGGACCACTTTTGCCGGTGCTAACGTTAGTTTTTGAAATATTGTGAACATTGAGTCGTAATGTTCATGTTTTTATTGATTTTAATCGAACAACTTTTGGCAGGCTTTTTCTATGTACCGATAATGTATCGCAACTAAACTATTTTGTTTCGGATAGAAATATAAAGGAATCATTTAAAGATACAGGTTTTTAGTGATTTTATCGGACAACTTTTGCCGGCCCTAACGTTAGTTTTTGAAATATTCTGAACATTAAGTCGTAATGTTAATGTTTTTATTGATTTTGTCGGACAACTTTCGTTAGTTTTTGTCGCCGTAACATCAGGCCGCGTTATCGACAAAATGTATTTCCATCTCGCAAAATAATTTAGACTTTTAGGAAATATGATTTTATCGGACAAGCTTTTGTTTTTGATGTTTTATCGTAGTTTGTAGCGTAAGAATTCACGAGTTTAGACGCAACAGTTAAACCAAGACAAGATTGTATGGAAACAAAAAGTCCAAAAGAAGTAATAATACAAGGAGTACAGTCGTCGTTACAAAAAAGTCGGAATTTGAAATATTGTAAACATTTGTTGCAATGTTCATGTTTTTATTGATTTTACTCGAACAAGTTTTGGCAGGCTTTTTCTATGTACCGATAATTTATCGCAACTAAACTATTTTGTTTCGGATAGAAACATAAATGAATCATTTAAAGATACAGGTTTTTAGCGATTTTATCGGACAACTTTTGCTGGCGCTAAGGTTAGTTTTGGAAATATTGTGAACATTAAGTCATAATGTTCATGTTTTTATTGATTTTGTCGGACAACTTTCGTTAGTTTTTGTTGCCGTAACATCAGGCCGAGTTATCGACAAAATGTATTTCCATCTCGCAAAATAATTTAGACTTTTAGGAAATATGATTTTATCGGATAAGCTTTTGTTTTTTATGTTTTATCGTAGTTTGTAGCGTAAGAATTCACAAGTTTAAACACGCCAGTTAAACAGGGACGAGATTGTGTGGAAACAAAAAGTCCAAAAGACGTAATAATACAAGGAGTACAGTCGTTACAAAAAAGTCGGAATTTAAAATATACATTACTTTTTGTCGCTGTAACATCAGGATGTGTTATCGAACAAATATATTTCCTATTCGCAAAATAATTTAACCTTTTCGGAAATATGTGTTGAATCTTTTCACCTTTGCTTAAACATCTTGAAAGCATGACGGAAAACTACAAGATCGGTTGTGGCGATTTTTTATGTTTTATCGTAGTTTGTAGCGTAAGAATTCACGAGTTTAAACACGACAGTTAAACCGGGACAAAATTGTATGGAAACAAAAAGTCCAAAAGAAGTAATAATACAAGGAGTACAGTCGTCGTTACAAAAAAGTCGGAATTTGAAATATCGGGAACATTTGTTGCAATGTTCATGTTTTTATTGATTTTAATCGAACAACTTTTGGCAGGCTTTTTCTATGTACTGATAATTCATCACAACTAAACAATTTTGTTTCGGATAGAAATATAAAATAATAATTTAAAGATACAGTACAGGTTTTTATTGATTTTATTGGACAACATTTGCCGGCGCTAACGTTAGTTTTTGTCGCTGTAACATCAGGATGTGTCATCGAACAAATGTATTTCCTATTCGCAAAATAATTTCGACTTTTAGGAAATATGTGTTGAATCTTTCCACCTTTGAAATATTTAGAAAATGTTCATAATTTTACGAGAATCACGTAATACGTTAATTTCAGGTGAAAAATGTTGCAATTTTGCTTGTAATTAGGCTTGAAGCAAAGAAAAATTTTGACGGACGACACAAAAAGTGATCCAAATTTTTTGAACTGCCCCAAAGTTGTAACATCACAGCAACAGTCCGACAAAAAAGTTGCAATTTTACCGTGAAAACATTTTGAAATATGATGAACATTTTATGGAAATACGAACATATTTTAACACTATAAAACGCAGCACTGTCACAACAGTTACGTTGTAGTATAAATATATTGAACACTAATACGTACAGAGTGAATACTTTTGCATAATGAATGGATATATTGCCATTAATTATATTCATTATTATAATCATACAATTTATTAAGGATAAAGTTGTAATAACGTGGAAGCGCCGCATTAAAATTAGAAAATAATCGGAATTTACGACAAAAAAAATCCTTCCACTCCAGAACGAGAATCATAATTTTACACCCCTAAAAGTAAAATTTTAACAACATAATATATACATATATATATATATATATATTATAATATCATATATATATATATTATAATATATAAATATATAATATATATATTATATATATATATAATATAATATACATATTATAATAGAATATATATATAATATTATAATATATATATGTATATATATATTATAATAGAATATATATATATATATAATATTATAATATATTATAATATATATATGAAAACATAATATGTACACAATTTATGAAGGATAAAGTTGTAATAACGTTGAAGCGCCGCATTAAATTAGAAAACAATCGGAATTTTACGACAAAAAAAATAAATCCTTCCACTCCAGAACGAGAATCATAATTTTACACCCCTAAAAGTAAAATTTTAACAACATAATATATATATATTATAATATATATATATTATAATATCATATATATATAATATATATATATTATAATACATATTATATAATATATATATAATATAATATATATATTATAATAGAATATATATATATAATATTATAATATATATATATATTATAATATATATATAATATATTATAATATATATATATATATGAAAACATAATATGCTTATATAATATATATATATATTATTATTATATTATATAATATTATATATTTATAAAAATTGTCTAGAAACTGTTCAAATGTTTTGATTGGTTGGCTGAAAAAAAAAAAAAAGAGAATAAATGTGAAATATTACGAACATTAAGCTGTCATTTTGCGTGAAAAATAAAGTTGTAATCATCAACAAAAAAAAAGATGAAACCTAAAATAACTTTGAAATAGTGTGAACATTAAGCTGTTACCGTACAATAATAATTGTGGTAATCAGGAAGTAAACGAGTAATTTTAAGACAAAAAAGGGCGTATTATTACAAGAATATTGTCATTTGACAAGCTCGAAAGTCGAAAAATGTAAGAGAACATTTTACGGATGGTACAGATTGACCGGGTTTCGGAAAAAATAACGCCAAGCCGTTCGGCGGGATGAGCAGTGGTGGCGAGCGAGCGAAAACAATCTTTAGTTTGGCGTTTACGTGTGGTGTGAAGAAGACGCTCTCTTGCTGCTGGTGACGACTCCTTTTAGCGCACAGTAGAACAAGTCCGTTTGCAGATTGCGTAAATGAGGTAATCAGGCTAAATAGGGAACCCTGTCATTGACACGCACACGCACATGCACACACACACACACACACACACACACACACACACACACACGTACTTAGTTCACCCGTAAAGCAAAAAGTAAGAGACGTGTACAGGAATATGGAGTCAACTTTGGAATGTTGGGTGAACGCGGCAACTTTTTTTTTCTTCGTATTTCTGTGATATTCTCTGGATCATTAGTACAATTGCTCCGAGTGAAGGTGCGCAGTGAAATTGATTGCAAGTCATCACATGTCCTGATTCCCAGTCCTCGCCAGAGAGAGAAAAACAATCCATGTTGCATTTCCATCGAGGACTGCGATGTGGTTCTAGTTGCACGTTACAGAACATGCAAGTTTACTGTACATCACTTCCTACAGTAGGCTAGTCATCCTAACACATTCAGGGGGGGGGGCTCCTACAGCTCCGATATGGCTCTGCGTAATATTCACGCCCATAAGGTGCTCTACGGTCAATCTTCGTCTTGGCTGGATTCACGCTGCAGGAGTATGTTCCCTTTCTTTAAAAAAAATTAATACGATATTGCGACACTACGATGCAGTAATTATATCAAGTGTCCAAACGATCCCCCATGTTGTTTTTTCTTTTTTTTTTTAAATTACGCACGCTACAAAATAACATGGGGTCAAAAAAAGTGGCGAGTGGCAGCTCTTTAAAAAAAAGAAGGCGCCACCAAGTCTTGAATAAAAAGTAAAAGTGATAACTACTTATGAATTGTTTTCATCATTTATATACTGTATATATTTCACATTGTTTTCTGCATGCAGAATGATCATTTATTGCGGTGTTCATATTTTTGGTGTCTGGAAGACATTTTGTTGGATTGACATTGTAAGCTTCCATTTGTCTGCTGGAACAGATTATATTCCAGAATAAACTAATAATGATCTATTGAGATGTGTATGTGATACATCTATGCGTATGTCATTATGTACCTTGTTTTTGTGTTGGACATATACATATATATATATATATATACATATATACGTATACATACATATACACATGTATATGTATATATACATATATACATGTATATTTATATATACATACACATATATATGTATATATACACATATAAATGTATACAGTATATACACACATATGTATATATATACACACACACACATATATATATATATACACACACACATATATATACACTTATATATACACATATATATATATATATATATATATACACACATATGTATTTATACACACATATATGTATTTATAAATATACACACATGTATATATATATATATATATACACACACACACACACACATGTATATATATATACACATGTATATATATACACACATATATGTATATATATATACACACATGTATATATATACACACATATGTGTATATATATACACATACGTGTATATATACACACATGTATAAATATATACACATGTATACATAATACACATATATGTGTATATAAAGACATATATGTATATATATATGTGTGTATATATATATATATATACACACACATATATAATATACATACACATATATATGTATATATACACATATATACGTATATATATATATATACACAACACATATGTATGTATATATATATACAAACATGTATGTATATACACACACATATATGTATACATATATATACACACACACACACACGTGTATATATGTATATATAATACACACACTGTATATGTGTATATATAATACACATATGTGTATATATATATATATATATATATACACATATGTATGTATATATACACATGTATACGTATATATATATACACAACACATATGTATGTATATATATACACACATGTATGTATATATATATTTATATACACACACATATATGTATATATAATACACATATATGTGCATATATATGTGTAAATATATATATATATATGTGTAAATATATATGTGTAAATATATATGTGTAAATATATATGTGTAAATATATATATATATATATATATATATTTATATATATATATATATATATATATATTAAATGACTCCATTATTATGAAAACAGAGGCATCACTATGGCTACAAAACGGTGGCAAAATTCTTGAGCAAAAAAAAAAAAAACCCACACACTGCGCGCGCGGAATATTTAGCGCTTGCGATGGATTTCTCCACGCGCGTGACGTTCCTCTCTCTTGGCACATAGTGCCGCGCGTTAAATACCCGACCCAGCAAGTCCGCTCCCTTCTGATTGGTTGCCTTAGACGCCTTCCGTCTCCTCCTAGTCCGAGTCAGTCCCAGGGAAACTGTTGTGTCTTTAGACCAGTGATTCTCACACTGTGGTACGGTGTCTCCACCTAGTGGTAGGCTAAAAAAAATCCCTTATTTAAATATTCAAACACAGTGTTACTGTTCAAACTGTGTAATATGTTAATGTGGCCAAAACATTTTTAATTTACTTGCTGAATAAAACCTCAGCTTGGTTTTTAATGAATACTTGTGCCTACTACGCTACTGAATTTTACTGTTGGTCATTATGGTGTTTTTTTTTTTTTTAGGTAGTCTTTGGTGAAAAAAATGTTGAGAACCAAGAAAAAGAAAACAAGCCAATATTAGTGTACTTTGTCATCCAATGTACACGTTTTACACTACAAGGACATGACCATGTATGATGTCATGTGATCGTGTCAAAAAAGGCCATTAAAAATAGATTTTGACTGACATGTTTCTGATATAAGCTCTCCAGGTAATTGCAATATATAAACATTCTTTACATGATCAAATGTAACTCATTCATCTCTACTCTGATGTCGTAGTGCCAGAGTCGTTTTTTATTTACTTGGCAAGTAAATGATAGTTATGTTGTCTGAACCAGTGATTCTTGAACTGTGGTTCGCAAAAATAATCACTTCATTAAAATATTCAAACACAGTGTTACTGTTCAAACTGTACTTAGTGTTACAGTGAGGCAAAAATGTGAAATATACCTTTAAAATAAAACCTCTGCCTTGTTTTTGACAACTACTTGGGCCTACTACGCTACCATATTTCAATGTTGGCCGTCATGGTGTTTTCTAAACTTTACACTTTCGGTTTGATGGCAACGGTTCCCTCGGATTGGCTCTGATCAGGCGGGGAGAAGGACGTCTAAAGTGACCAATCAGAAAGGAGGGGCGTGGCAAAGGCCGTCTCTAAGTGCCAAGAGGAGGGGCCAACGTGTGCGAAGACGAGCAAAATTGTGTGGTTTTTATGCGCGAGGACTGCGGCCCTGTTTCGACGCCACGCGCCACTGTACTTTGCATCAAGGTCGTTCAAGACGTCCCTTAAACCAGTGTTTCTTCACCGTAGGGCGGGGTCCCGTTGTTGGGCCTCGGCGGTACTCAGACGTAATACACTTTTCCACCACTTGTGGCAGTAATGACAATATCAAACAAACAGAAGAAGTCTGGAGCTAAAATCAGAAGTTTTTTTAAGCGCAAAAATTACGACCAAGTGAAGCTGTATTTTCATTTGCACTTTAATTTTATTTCGTTATAAAATTGTATTTAGTTATTTAAGCACAACAATTATATATGAACGTATTTTGTCGCTTATTTATGAGCACCTTCCTACGCAGAATATTTGGTTAGCACTGTTGGGCCGCTCGGCTGTGGTCCGTGTGGGCCTCGGGTGGTACTCAGATGTAATACACTTTTCCACCACTTGTGGCAGTAATGACAATATCAAACAAACAGAAGAAGTCTGGAGTTAAAATCAGAAGTTTGTTTAAGCGCGAAATTGACTGTACTTTCATTTGCACTTTAATTTTATTTCGTGAAACATTTAATTTAGTCATTTAAGCACAACAATTATATCTGAATGTATTGTGTCGCTTATTTATGAGCACCTTCTCATGCAGAATACTTGGTTAGCACTTATTTTTCCCCAATCAGCCTGACCTAAGCCTAAGGTTTATGTGTTAAAGAAATCATTTTTGTGATGAACACGTGCTTTCATATCATTTGACAAGACTGTGAATATAGGTTACCGTATTTTCCGCACTATAAGGCACACCTAAAAAACCTCCAATTTTCTCAAAAGCTGACAGTGCGCCTTATAATCCGGTGCGCCTTATATATGGACCAATATTGAACCACAACAGGTCTCTAAACTACGGGATGCATAACGTAACCCCAGCCTCTACTGTAGCGTCTATTCCAGGGGTCACCAACGTGGTGCCCGCGGGCACCAGGTAGCCCATAAGGACCAGACGAGTAGCCCGCTGGCCTGTTCCAAAAATAGCTCAAATAGCAGCACTTACCTGTGAGCTGCCTCTATTTTTTTAATTTTATTTATTTACTAGCAAGCTGGTCTCGCTTTGCCCGACATTTTTAATTCTAAGAGAGACAAAACTCAAATAGAATTTGAAAATCCAAGAAAATATTTTAAAGACTTGGTCTTTACTTGTTTAAATAAATTCATTATTTTTTTTTACTTTGCTTCTTATAACTTTCAGAAAGACAATTTTAGAGAAAAAATACAACCTTAAAAATGATTTTAGGATTTTTAAACACATATACCTTTTAAATTCCTTCCTCTTCTTTCCTGACAATTTAAATCAATGTCCAAGTAAATTTATTGTTTTTATTGTAAAGAATAATAAATACATTTTAATTTAATTCTTCATTTTAGCTTGTTTTTTCGACGAAGAATATTTGTGAAATATTTCTTCAAACTTATTATGATTAAAATTCAAAAAAAATATTCTGGCAAATCTAGAAAATCTGTAGAATCAAATTTAAATCTTATTTCAAAGTGTTTTGAATTTCTTTTAAAAATTTTGTTCTGGAAAATCTAGAAGAAATAATGATTTGTCTTTGTTAGAAATATAGCTTGGTCAAATTTGTTATATATTCTAACAAAGTGCAGATTGGATTTTAACCTATTTAAAACATGTCATCAAAATTCTAAAATTAATCTTAATCAGGAAAAATTACTAATGATGTTCCATAAATTCTTTTTTTAATTTTTTCAAAAAGATTCAAATTAGCTAGTTTTTTTTTTCTTTTTTTCGGTTGAATTTTGAATTTTAAAGAGTCGAAATTGAAGATAAACTATGTTTCAAAATTTTATTGTCATTTTTTTCGTGTTTTCTCCTCTTTTAAACCGTTCAATTAAGTGTAAATATCATTAATTATTAATAATAATATAGAGTTAAAGGTAAATTGAGCAAATTGGCTATTTCTGGCAATTTATTTAAGTGTGTATCAAACTGGTAGCCCTCCGCATTAATCAGTACCCAAGAAGTAGCTCTTGGTTTCAAAAAGGTTGGTGACCCCTGGTCTATTCTATGCGCCTTATAATGCGGTGCGCCTTATATATGAACAAAGTTTTAAAATAGGCCATTCATTGAAGGTGCGCCTTATAATCCGGTGCGCGTTATAGTGCGGAAAATACGGTAGATATAATTATTGAATATGATCAAAATCAAGAGTAAGAAGACTATTTCAGTGTTAATATATGAGTGGGCTCCCGGGCCCCTCTGTAGTGGAAAACCTGGTCCCCAGAGGTTAAGAACCCCTGCCTTAAATGTTCTTTGTGCTGCATTGGGATTGTATGGTGCACTGTAC
This sequence comes from Entelurus aequoreus, assembly GCF_033978785.1. Lineage (NCBI taxonomy): Eukaryota > Metazoa > Chordata > Actinopteri > Syngnathiformes > Syngnathidae > Entelurus > Entelurus aequoreus. The sequence continues at coordinate 7,164,229 of NC_084737.1, read as the reverse complement.
TTTTCATCAAGATTGTTCAAGACGTCCCTTAAACCGGTGTTTCTTCACCATAGGGCCGGGTCCCGTTGTCGGGCCGCTCGGCTGTGGTCCGTGTGGGCCTCGGCGGTACTCAGACGTAATACACTTTTCCACCACTTGTGGCAGTATAGACAATATCAAACAAACAGAAGAAGTCCGGAGCTAAAATCGGAGACGTTTTTTAAGCGCAAAAATTACGACTAAGTGAAGCTGTATTTTCCATTTGCACTTTAATTTTATTTCGTGAAACATTTAATTTAGTCCTTTAAGCACAACAATTATATATGAATGTATTTTGTCGCTTATTTATGAGCACCTTCTCATGCAGAATATTTGGTTAGCACTTATTTTTCCCCAATCAGCCTGACCTAAGCCTAAGGGTTATGTGTTGAATACATTTTTTTTGTGATGAACACGTGCTTTCATATCATTTGACAAGACTGTGAATATAGGTAAGATATAACTTTTGGATACGATCAAAATGAAGAGTAAAAAGACTATTTCAGTGTTAATATATGAGTGGACCCCCGGTCCACGAGGCACCAAGCAGTGTGGGCGGGAAGCGTTTCCACAGACGCGGAAGGAGATTTTCACAACAAAGTTCTAAAGCTTAGTGAATAGATATAGAATAGAATAGAAAGTACTTTATTGACCCCCGGGGGAAATTCAGCAAATATCAGATATATCAGATTGTAGGTGGGCTTATTTCGTACCCTTCGCGTTCATATTTCACCGTTTGTTGCGTTTCACCTGATTGTAAAATATGATCGAAAGGGGGTGTGACGTTCATATTTTGTCAATATTCAGTGTTTTATCCTTCATAGAAAAATGTAAAAATTCCATTACGTTTTTTAAGGCGGTCTGTCATAACGTTTTTAAGCACTCAATCAGACATTATTGTGAGGTTTTGTATTAATGCTCCTAAAAATAGATATACCGGCCCCCAGACACATTTTATTCTCTAAATGTGGCCCCCCGAGTCAAAATAATTGCCCAGGCCTGATTTTGACTGATGATTTGGATCCGAGGACATCGTCGTCGTTTTTTTTGTTTTTGCAGAGTAAAGCGGGAGAAGTCACTTGTAGCGTAAATCCAGCCTTCGCCGCCATCGTCATGCTCAACAACGAACGCCAGCTAACCTTCCGTTTCTCCCTCTGCTGGTGAAAAACGGCACTTTCCTTTCAAGGGGAATGTTTTTTTACTTTCTCTCTCTCCGAAAGAAAGACAATCACGGGGGACTTTTTAGTAGCAAAGAGTGTAAAAACCACGTCCAGTAGGCGATACAGCAGATAAACCTCGGAGGACTGTACAAGCTTCAGGCTACACGCTGGAAAGAAGGGCAGGGAACGCAACATCAACACAAATATTCATTATTATTATTATAATAAGGCATTTTCAAGACTCCTTTTAACCGCATTGACAGCAGGTCTACTCCTCTCTTTTTTTTTCTTTTTTTTGTTTTTGTTGGGAGAAAATGTCATATATTGATTGAATAAGGAGTATGCATAATAAACATCTACACATGCAAAAGAACATGTCTACTAGCTAGAAAGCAGAAGTGGAACTACAACACCACCAGGTGGAACTCCAGCCACCAGCCAAGCTCAAGCTGCGGGAGCACAGTTTCGCCAAGAACGGACTAGCGCACCACCGGAGAGGAAAAGCCGCCATCTGCTACAAGCCGAGAGACTTTTGGTGTTTCAACTTAACGACAAAAAAAGAAAGCAAGAAAATCAAACCGAGAGTCAAAACAAAAGGTTATTGCACTATTAATCTTTTGTCTATTTTTCAAAAAGGAGGTCAGCTCGAGAAGAAGATTCATGCCTCGTACGACGACAAAGGTTACGCCACTTCTAGAGTCGTGTGTTAATAAAAAAAGCAACACTGCACGCTGGTTGCTACGGCAACCCCACTTCTAGGCTAAAATGACACCAAAAAAAACACACAATCGCTTGGCAAACACGGTCACAACTAAGGGGGGGAGGTTTCGCTGATTTCAACGTGACGGAGCTGTTTTGGGCTCTTTCTACAGTTTTTGTGTTGTTGACAATCAAGCGAGGGGTGCAACCGTTCGTGGGATCATCCGGCGGGGTGAGATATCGTTCTATTGACAGAATTTTTTAAAAAAATAAATAAGCCTTGCTACAAATCAAGCCGTGTGGCGTCGAACTAAACCAAAAAATGGCCTTATAAATAGAGGTGTCCCGATACTGATATTTGACTGTATGGTCCGATACTGATTCAATAGCAGCACTTTTATTTTGTAGTGTCTAATGTTAGAAAATATTTGATCAAATAGTCCTACAGAGAACAATGGCTGCACTATGAAAAACACTAAAATATGTATTATTAACCCTTTAATTTCTTGACCTGAATATTACCCAAGCATGAGTGACAATTATTAGAAGCGCTAACCAAGACCAACTGTTTTTAGCGGCGCATTGTTACAGAGCGCTAACAAGTTTGTTGCTTTGTTGACATTAACGGGTGAGCTGCTTTCTCGCCTGGGTGCCCGTGAAAGTGTAGATCGGCAAACTTTGCGATGCGTCACTTTAAGAGTCTTGGATGCTGGTCTATTCATCCGGACATATTTATTTCCACTACATTTTTTCACTTTATGTTTAAAAACGTGCAGTATCTGCTTCACACAGCTAATCTGCTTATTATTTGTCTATCTTGTACATATCATAATAGTCCTACTTGGTACTTTTCGTTTATTGTATCGCCAATTGTGTTATATTGCTTATTTCATCATCTCTTCTTTATTTCCCAATACTGTATATGTAACCACAACACCCGGAGAGTAATAAAGCATTTCTGATTCTAAAATCTGGTTAAATAATGCCTCTCACCTTGATAGTAGAAGGATGAGGACATAATCCGCATCAAAATGTATACCCGGAATGGCGAGACGGGAATACAACAACATCCTAGCCGTTGGCATCCCAGTGAGAGCAGACAGTGTACAGTAAGGGATGTTTTATTGTGTTTGTTGCCTCTCATGTAGTGAGCAGTAATCAGTGATGTTGTCGAGGGAAAAAGCGAACAATTGTGAAACGAATACGCCGCCGTATGCTTAAAATGAGCATAAAACGTAAATATTACATATTATAAATGTACTACATTACATATATACCGTATTTTTCGGACTATAAGTCGCAGTTTTTTTCATAGTTTGGGCGACTTATGTGTGAAATGATTAACACATTAGCGTAAAATATCTAATAATATTATTTATCTCATTCATGTAAGAGACTAGACGTACAAGATTTCATGGGATTTAGCGATTAGGAGTGACAGATTGTTTGGTAAACGCATAGCATGTTCTATATGTTATAGTTATTTGAATGACTCTTACCATAATATGTTACGTTAACATACCAGGCACCTTCTCAGTTGGTTATTTATGCCTCATATAACGTACACTTATTCAGCCTGTTGTTCACTATTCTTTATTTATTCTAAATTGCCTTTCAAATGTCTATTCTTGGTGTTGGCTTTTATCAAATATGTTTCCCCCAAAAATGCGACTTATATGTTTTTTTCCTTGCATTTTCGGCCGGTGCGACTTATGCTCCAGAGCGACTTATACTCCGAAAATACGGTACTTGCAGCATGTATATAAAGCCTTGATGAGATTTATTTACTATTTTAAAAAACTTGTTATTGTTTTACATGAATGGTAGGCAAAATTACTTAAAAAGTGCAGTTCCCCTTTAAGTTGAAGTGGTGTGGCAATTGAAAAAGCAGTACATTGAAGGTTTGTTTCTGGAGACTTTGTATGTGTAAGTAATATGATACTTGTTTATGTTGACAAATGTGCTGTTTTACACTGCAATATTGTTCATTTAGGAACACTTATACGTCGAGCTTGTGTGCTATTGTGTGCTTCGCTGTTGTGTAGCTGCTAGCTCCTTGTAGCCTGTAGTCTACCAAATGCACCTTTTTGTAAACGACTTGTGTGCTTATTGGCAGACATTTAGATGTTAACTATCTTTGCACAACACTGCTTGAAAAGGGATTTTAGATGCACGCCGATATTTTGATATTTGTTTTTTTGCTGATATCGGACCGATATTGATGTGGAATCGGGACACTCCTACTTAAAACTCATTAAAAGGATTTAGAGTGGTCTTAGCCATCTTTGGATTTGTGCTTTCATAACGCCGATCCCAAATCCAGTCACGTGTTTTCCTATATGCCCCAAAAAGAAAACAAAAAAAAGTCAGAAAATGTGCAATTTACGCCACCTTTGGGGGGGGGCGCTCTGAAGGGCAAAAACGCCGGGAAAAAGCCGTCGAAGCAAACGGATCGGATCGAAAGGTTCGGACTACGGTCCAGTCTATTCAGTGGATTTCCATTTTTGCCATGGTATAAGGCGTCCGGGGAAGTACAAATGGAAGACCGTACCTTTCGGCAGTAACGAATAAAAAGGCACCGTGCCGCCGCTGTGCTCGATAGTACACATGGTCCTACTGGTTGGGAGGCAAAGTGGGCGTGGCTAATGACCAAGCATTCAGGCGGGGGGGGGGGGGGGGGGGTGCGGGAGGACAAGTGAAATAGCTACCTTCCAAGAATTAGACAGTACTCGTCATCACCCTGTAGAACATGCACAGGTCGGGAGATAAAACATTCTTCTTTTTTTTTTTCTTTTAAAAAGGAAAGAAAAATTAAAACTGGTCAAGTCGTTCATGTCGGTGCACACGAGATGAGGTAAAACTGCAGGTCCAAAAAGTTAAAAAAAAATTAGGAAACGGTGCAGCAGGCTGCGACTTGGTAGATAAACGGGAGGTGGGAAAAAGTAGCGACAATTCCGCTAACATTTCCGATTCAGGCTGGTTTTAGGCAGAATGAAGTTAGCGTCTGAATATTCTGAGGCGCACCGCTTTTAATGTTTGATGTAGCGGTGGCGAATATGGCGTTAATCCTCCCGTGGGGGGAGGGGGTAACAATCTCTGCACCATGGCAACCTACAGCTACGTGCTACCGCCACAGATGTGTGTGCTTCTCGACACCCGAAGGCCCCGCCCCCAATAAAAATGACGTTGCCGGTTTTAGCAGTGGCGCCTCCTACAGGCGACGCAGGTATTGCCAGGGATCGAAATCTTTTTTTTTTTTAAGCTTTTTAAGGCAAAAGGCTTAACAGTGGATCAGAGTTGAATTGAAGTTTTTGTTAAATCAGCATTTTTTTTTTTTCAAGTAAGAACCGACATCCATAGAGGCAAATCTATTCTGAATATAACATACTATTTTTTGTCTTTTGGTTTTTTTTGTGTGACATCAACAAATAGCTTCTCACACACACACACATTCTTGGTAAACACACACACAACCGAGGGATTGCTTGGTAGTCCAAATATCTTAGTGATGCAATACAGTGGAACCCGTTTATGTCCAAGCACCTTTTTACTTACTGACATCGACATAAACCAAAATGATCTGTTACAGGTAATTTATGTATGTTCCAACTATGAAAAATATTTGATTTATAAATAAGAATCCCTACTGTGTGGTCATTCACATTTACTTAGGATTTTGTCATAAGACACATTGTTTTCCATATCTGTGCGCATTCTTATTTACCCTATTTTCCGGACTATAAGCCGCTACGCTTTGAACCCCGCGGCTTATCCAAAGGTGCGGCTAATGAATTATTTTTTCTTTGCTCGACGGCTAAATTATGGAATGGATTAAGCAAATAAAATAAAACCAAGCAATGTACTAAAATGATCCACTTCAAGAAACTGTTGATACTCAAAGTGTTTACAAAGTACAAGAACTGAAGAATCCTGATAAACAGATTTAGCCTGAGTAAAAAATGAGAACATCTTATTCATCTCAAAGGATGAAAAAAGACGTCAATGACTTTTCTGCTTTGTTTAAACAGCCGTTTTACTGCCGTGTTGCAGACACCGTTTGGAAACAATTATAGTGTTTGAATAAATATCTAATTTCCCAACCTACAAGTATACAGTAATGGCCAAAAGTTTGGACACACCTTCTCGTTCAATGCGATTTCTTTATTTTCATGACTATTTACATTGTAGATTGTCACTGAAGGCATCAAAATTATGAATGAACACATGTGGAGTTACGTACTGAAAACATGTTTTATATTTTAAGTTTCTTCAAAATAGCCACCCTTTGCTCTGATTACTGTAGTCACCTGGAATGGTTTTCACGTCACAGGTGTGCTTGAAGCTCATGAAGAGAATGCCAACAGTGTGCAAAAGCGGTAATCAGAACAAAGGGTGGCTACTTTGAAGAAACTAGAATATAAAACATGTTTTCAGTTATTTCACCTTTTCTCGTTAAGTACATAACTCCACATGTGTTCATTCATAGTCTTGATGTGACAATATACAATGTAAATAGTCATGAAAATGAAGAAAACACATTGAATGAGAAGGTGTGTCCAAACTTCTGTAAAGTCAGGTGCAGCTAATATATGAACATCTTTTTTTTCTCCTAAAATTTAGTGGGTGCTGATTATAGTCCGGAAAATATGGTAGGTTCTTGTATTTTATCTGATCTAACAGAGCCGCTGCGCTAATTTGGTTGTGTGTCTCGAGTACAATGACGATAAAGCTTTCCTAAACGCGCTAATCTTTTTTTCCCCCGGTGGTTAACAATCTGAGAAAAATAAATAAATGCCTGCATTTTGTTAGTTGCTGTGGTAGAGCCCGGGTTAAAACCGACGAGATTTTATTCTGAAGCTTCCTTTGCACTAAACAGCAATTATGCTGACATTAACAGACCGTTTTTCATGGGGACGACTCAAGGGGGCGCTCGCATGTTGACGCCCACTTTTTTTTAGCAATAAGAAGGGACGGGAGCGGCATGAACGGGTTCCGTTGTCATTGCGTTATGCTAGCATTGGTGATAGTTGAAAAGGTAGAAAGACACGCGTTATTAGAATTGTACTGATAATAGTCCTGCCTATTTGGGAATAAAAGTTACTGACCGATTATGAGTTATGTCTAAAGGCAAATAAAGGTTTCTATGGCACTAGATGGGTGTAGCTTAGGTGCGTTGTTTTTGTGTCAACCATTTTCTGTTGTAAATCTTTTCGCGTGTCTTTGTTTGTGTCGTTTCGTCGGCGGCGGTAAGGCAATCTCAATAGAGTGCATGTCAAAGAATCCACAGAAACGACGAGCGCGGGAAGACGCTCTGGTCGTTCGCACACCATCTCCGCTGACGACAACTGAACAAAAACGACAACAAAAAAACACGGACCCGACATTCACTTCAGTCATGGCTCAGATTGGATGGTCAGACTGTAAACGGCCTGAATGAATGCATAAATCAATCGGTGCTGGAGCGGGAGGTTTCCGCCCGTCCTCCTGCCCCTTCCGCGGGATTTGGCAATTATTTGGGACCGCGTCGAAAAACCCGCATTTTATTTCTTTGTTAATCTACCATTGGCATCCATGAACTGGCCTACGCGGATGGTTTGTGCCGCACACAATCTCACTCTATTGCTACAAATGGACCACATACTGTAAGTTGCTATGTATCAACGTGCACATCACTCGGTTATCTCACACACACACACACACACACATACACAGCATGAAAAAGAACACTGTGCCCCTAACTAAAAGATTGTATAGTTGCAGGGAGGCAATGGCTCCATTTACTGGTCACATTTGGACATCATTAGAGGAAGAAAAAAAAAAAGAAAACAAAAAAAAATCATCCCTGCCAGAACAGACGAGCACCTACAAATGGCTGAGAGAGTGTGTGTGGAGTGTTTCTAAGGAGCCTGCCTGAGGTGTGTGTCGATTCGGGCTGCAAAACACACACACAAACACACAAGAAAGGAAAAAAAATAAAATTAAAATAAAGACGACGAAAAGCCAGTGGGCAGTGAACGGCGCCCCCGAGTGGTCGGAGAGGCCTTTTGCTAAAACTGGTGGCGACCACGCCAACGCTGGCCGACCTTCCTGTAAATTCAGCAGCAACACACGTGCATGTAAACATAAGTACATACCTTATCTGCTCCTTGTTGCACACTTAGAACCTGAATGTACTAAAGTGCGTGCTTGACTATTTAGTTAAGTGCTGCAGGAATCAGGCTTACTCAAATTAAATCGACCGCTAATTAACCTGCTGAGATCTGATTGGTTCCTTGAAATTACGCCCGCCGCTCCAGGCAATAGATCCTGAGATCACAAATAATGCGTTTTACAGTTTTGAGCAGAGTAGTGAGTCAAAAAGGGAGCGGGGGCCGCGGGGGTCGGGAATCGAACGGGTCCTCGTCGCCCATCCGGTCACGCTAACGTGTGCAATTGTGCGACTTCACTGGCGGCAGATGTGAAGTTATCGCGCTCAAACGCGACGACAAATTGTCATCGGAACAAAAAACAAAAAAAAAGACGCTAGTGGTCCGACGCCATCTACAATCTTTAGTAGCAGAAATGGGATGAAGAGACAATAAATTACTTAGCACATATTTGGACTTCTGCTATTCCTGACCTCCACACCAAAGGATGGGCAGCGTGATTAATCAAGACTAATCCAGGGGTGCCCAAAATCTTGCAAATTCTGAACAAAAAAATCATTTGCTCTGTCTCATCTTTTTCATGTTTAACGTAGCTACGCAATATTTTCGTAAACAAAAACTGACAAATACCATAGAAATAGCCACCGCGTCCCTCCATTTTTCCGGTTTGGGCACCCCCGGGCATTTCAGAATGTTGTCGAGATAGGGTGCAGTACTTGTCTGCGACCAGCAGAGGCGCTGTTTAGTCTCAACGAGGCTTGAGAGCGTCGCGCCCGCTACATCGACGCAACTCCTCCAGGCGGCGTTACCCTGCTAAATCCTACAGCAGGAGTGCGGAACATTCCGAGAAAGCTAGCGATTAATGGCGATAAATAAGCGTATTTAATCCAACGCGACGACACGTCGGCCGAAAGCTTACTCTCCCGTCGACGCCTGGTGGGGAATTCTGGGATATATATTCCCGAGCGTGGCATGCTGTCGTAATACTTTTGAACTGAAATGACGGAAGGCATGGGTCGAAAAAGGCATTTGATGAGACGCCGTCAAAGGCAATCCAGTGCATTTGTGTTGACACCGACGGTTTAAAAATGCCCAGAACACACGGAGCCATTCGTCTTCGGTCTTTAGGTCATCTTTCACTGACGGTAAAGACGAAAAGAAGAAATCAAAACACATTCCAGGGAAACAAAAGCCCTTGTGACAGTGATTGTCTATTCAATTAAAAACAAAAAAGGCCAAAAAACCAAAACAATATTGCTTGGAAACCGCCAAATAATAGTAACAATGGAGGAAAACGAATAGGCAGACAACACGATTACCGAGAAGATAGAAGCTATTAAGACGAGTTCAAGAAGTCATCCTTCAACAATGACGGACACGACGACAAAGAAAAGAGGCCTAAATGAGCGCCGAGGCAGCGCTGCTTGTGAAATCTTTGCACAAACACTGTTCGAGAGATGCGATTGAAATGGCTTGTTCGTTTATGTGCTCAGATATATGACGCTCTGATGAGGTGTTGTTGGCAGATATTACTTGGAAAGCCTTCATCTAGGAAACAAAGGCCTCGCTCACTTCACTATTATCCTAAGGCGTTCTCCCGACTTACAAAAAGGAGAGAACGTCAGGCCTGCGGACCCTGGGCGAAGATGAAGCAGCTGCGAAACGAGTTGACGAGGTATATCGAGATCTATTGTCTTTCTCTGTACAGTACAGTTCATCTCAAATAAATAATTTTATAGCCATAGTAGTGTTGATCAACTTTGGTCATAACATATGCTTAGAAACATTCGAGCGTAACAAACACGTAGCGCCTTTTGGACGTCAGCCGACGTGGCGCTCCCTCGCGAGGAGGCGCGCTTTCCCACGCGCTCGGCGGCCTCGCCTAAATCTCTTCCGACGCCTCGAGACTAAATGTCGAGTACGTATATCGAGTACGTACGTTTTTTAAAAAGTACGCCGGGGAATCTTTGTAACCCTTTTGGGATTGTACTGTAGTACATAATCATTGCACTCTTCAGCTAATTTTCCCTTGTGTGGTTCCTTCATAAAACAAAACAAAAAATAGGCTAACGTACAAGTAAAATACTAAAAAAAAAAAAAAAAAAAAAAAAGTAAACTCTTTGATCGGTCTTTTTTGGGAAGGCCGCGGGTTCCTCTACAAGGTCAGCAAAGCGATATGACGTCTTTATGTTTTAAAGGGTTCCAATGACGTGTTTCGTTTGGTCGTCACACTTGAGCGGCGTGGCCTTGTAGAGCAACCGGCCTCTAAGGACTACTCTGGGATGGAGGAATGGGGGTCTAATTGCATATTAGGTTTGACTGCACCTCAAGAGAAGACCAAACGCGCTCCCACACACACACACACTTACATACATACACAGAATAGATATGTGGGCGGGTGCTCTCCTGGTCCTCCGGGCCACGTTAAAGGGAGACGCCCCTCGGTGGTAGATGGCGTCCTCACTCGGACAGGCAGCCGTCCAGGGCGACGGGAGCGCCGTGGCGGTCCTTGACGTAGCCGTTGTGGAGGCCGTTGCTGGGCAGCGGGGCGCAGGTGGCCGTGATGCCGCAGTGCTTGAGCAGGTTGAGGCCCGGCGAGGGGGAGACGCCGGGGGGTGAGCAGGAGCAGGAGGAAGGGTCCAGTTGGGGGAAAGGCTTCATGGTGGAGAGGATCAGAGCCAGGCAGTCGGCCACGTCCTTGTTGGGGGCGCAGGCCAGAGCTGGGGTGTGGCCTGGTGGGGCGGAAAAGGTCAGATGATGATGCCTTCCCAACTCTACCTCTGGACAATAATGGGTTTTGTTCTCCGTGCCATGCAATACAGAAGGCATCTCTGGTAGGACTGTGAATCTTTGGGTGTCCCACAATTCGATTCAATATCGATTCTTGGGGTCACGATTCAATTATAAATCGTTTTTTTTCGGTTCAATGCGATTCTCGATTCAAAAACTATATTTTCCCGATTCAAAAGGATTCTCTATTCATTCAACACAGATTTCAGCAGGATCTACCCCAGTCTGCTGACATGCAAGCAGAGTAGTGGATTTTTGTAAAAAGCTTTTATAATTGTAAAGGACAATGTTTTAGTTAAAAGTTAAAGTTAAAGTTAAAGTACCAATGATTGTCACACACACACTAGGTGTGGTGAAATTTGTCCTCTGCATTCGACCCATCCCCTTGATCACCCCCTGGGAGGTGAGGGGAGCAGTGGGCAGCAGCATTGCCGCGCCCGGGAATCATTTTTGGTGATTTAACCCCCAATTCCAACCCTTGATGCTAAGTGCCAAGCAGGGAGGTAATGGGTCCCATTTTTATAGTCTTTGGTATGACCCGGCCGGGGTTTGAATTCACAACCTACCGATCTCAGGGCGGACACTCTAACCACTAGGCCACTGAGTAGGTTTATCAACTGATTGCAATCATGTAAATTTGTTTGAACTATTAAATGAACCAAAAATATGACTTATTTTATCTTTGTGAAAATATTGGACACAGTGTGTTGTCAAGCTTATGAGATGCGATGCAAGTGTAAGCCACTGTGACACTATTGTCCTCTTTTTTTTATATATAAATGTCTAATGATAATGTCAATGAGGGATTTTTAATCACTGCTATGTTGAAATTGTTACTAGTATTGATACTGTTGTTGATAATTTTCATTTTTGTTTCACTCCTTTTGGTTTGTTCTGTGTCGTGTTTGTGCCTCCTCTCAATTGCTCTGTTTATTGCAGTTCTGAGTGTTGCTGGGTCGGGTTTGGTTTTGGAACTGGATTGCATTGTTATGGTATTGCTGTGTATTGTTTTGTTGGATTGATTAATTTAAAAAAAAAAAAAAAAAGAAAAGATTTTTGAAAAATGAGAATCAATACTGAATCGTACAACGTGAGAATGGTGATTTGAATTCGAATCAATTTTTTTCCACACTCCTAATCTCTGGTGTTCCCCAGGGCTCCATCTCAGAGCCTCTTCTTTTCATCACCTAGCTACTACAAATTTGATTTGAATTTAAAAACATCAATTTTCACTCTTGCCAATCCCCTGCACTGCAGAAACTGAAATCTAAGTAAGATGAAATATCTCAAATAAGGGTGATATTTGCTTATTTTCTGTCTGATAAGATAATTCTTCTCACTAAGCAGATTTTATGTTAAAGTGTTTTACTTGTTTTAAGGGGTTTGGTCCTATATGATCTCAGTAAGATATTACAGCTTGTTGCTGAGATTTGATGACCTATATTGAGTAAAACATGCTTGAAACTAGAATATCAACTGTTGCAAAGCTGTGTCATCAACACTCAAGTATAAAACTACCTTTTTAAAGTAATAATTTCTTACTTCAAGCATGAAAAAAAAAATCATGATGCCGAGCGCATATCATTATGTCAAGATAATGGCACTAGCATTTACTTAATTTAAGAAATATTTTTCAACATATTGAGCAAAAAGGTCTCTTTTTTTCTACCAAGAAAAGTGCACTTGTTATTAGTGAGAATATACTTATTTTAAGGTATTTTTGGGTTCATTGAGGTTAGCTAATTTCATTTGTTTTGGAAAGTCTTGACAAGCCAAATTTTCTTGTTCTATTGGCAGATAATTTTGCGTAGTTCAAATAAAATACCCCTAATTTTTGTATTTTTTTCTTTTCTTGTTTTTGAACACTGACTTTTTGCAGTGTGAAGAGCAGGGAAACCTGCGAAACAGGCTTGTAGGGATGAAATAGCCTCTGTGTTTTTTCCTGACCAACAGCTACTTGCTATTGTTTTCAACAAAAGGGTGGTGATGATGGTAGAAAAGAAGGACATTTTGTGAAGCATTTATTTATTTATTTACAGACAAAATTGGTATATTACAGCAATGTTTGTTTTGTAAATATTAAGAGTCCGTTCTGCAATAATGGAATCCCTAGAAGCAAAGAGTTTATGGATCGGGACCCAAAGTTAAAATATACATCATAATATAAGATACAAAATATATTATACAAGATAGGGTTGCCCCGATACCAATATTTTGGTACCGGTACCAAAATGCATTTCGATACCTTTCGATACTTTTCTAAATAAAGGGGACCACAAAAAAATTGCATTATTGGCTTTATTATAACAAAAAGTCTTAGGGTACATGAAACATATGTTTATTATTGCAATTACGTCCTTAAATAAAATAGTGAACATACTAGACAACTTGTCTTTTAGTAGTAAGTAAACAAACAAAGACTCCTAATTAGTCTGCTGACGTATGCAGTAACATATTGTGTCATTTATACAAATATTATTTTGTACACATTATAAGTACAAGCTGTAAAAATGGATTATTAATCTACTTGTTCATTTACTGTTTATTTCTATATTTTTCTTAATTTTATATTTTTTTTTTTTCATTTATTTTTTTATTTGTTATATTTTTTTTTTTTGGATGATACAACAAATTTGGGTATCGATCCGATACCAAGTAGTTACAAGATCATACATTGGTCATAATTTAGGTCTTCATATGTCCAGGGATGTATTTCCTGAGTTTATAAACATGATATACACTTTTAAAAAATGAAAAAAGATTTTGTAATGCTAAAAATATTCTTGTAATCATAGTATTATCGACTAGATACGCTATTGTACTTGGTATCATTACAGTGGATGTCAGGTGTAGATCCACCCATGGCGTTTGTTTACATTGTGACACCGGTGAGCTATTGTATCCTCCTATGGTGTGTAGTGAAGCATGTTTAGCTATTCCTCATCCTGCAGTGATAATGGTACTTGTAAGAAACTTACTTTATTTGTCGCCATGGAGGCGAGGATTAGTGATTTAGAAGAAGCTAAAACACTGCCAACAGCGGATGGATGCTCGCCGCTAGCTAGCTAGCCATGTCTTAAAGCACCTCTTCCTGAGGGTGTTTCAGTGTTATAACTTCACCTTTATCTTTACTTTTTAAGCCAAAATGCGTCCATTCTCCCTTTTCTGTCTACACACTGTGTCTGCTTGTAAGTACTCTGTGTGTGTGCGCTGCCGAACATGCTCCTCTGCTCGTAAAACCAACAATGTCACGGTGTGACAACGACGCGCCGATACTTTTCAAACAGAGTATAGTACCGTTTTTGATTCATTAGTACCGCGGTACTATACTAGTACCGCTATACTGTACAACCCTACACTCAACTTTAAAGGTTCCACTGTATATTATTACAGCGTCCAGGAGCCAAAGGCAACATGATGAAACGCTCACCTTCCTCGTCCACAGCCAGCACAGTAGCTCCTCTGCTCAGCAGCGCCTGCACCACTGTGGCCAGGCCGTTACGAGCTGCAAGATGGAGGGGCCTGGATGAGAGAACCCGAGCCAATAGTCAACAACCAATGGTGGCCGATTAAATCCCATGTTTGCGGCGCACGTTCTTACATTTGCAGAGCACTGTTGGTCGTGTTAACGAGGGTGGGACTGTGGATCTCTCCCAGAATCAGCAGAGCGCACATCTCATGAGCCTGAATGGAGAGAAAAGAAAGGGTGAAGAACCTGAGACTGAATGTAGCACGGCGGTAATGGAACAATGGCAAGAAGAAGTGATGTGTACCTTGTTGCAGGCCAGGTGCAGGGCAGTGTTCTTATTCTCATCCAGCAGTGTGAGGTCAGCTTTCGCCCGGTGAAGGAGGATGGCTGCAAACAAGAAGGACACAGAAAGTCAACATGACTATGTACACCATTCACCTCCCACTAGGGGTGTAACGGTACGTGTATTTGTATTGAACCGTTTCGGTACGGGGGTTCCGGTTCGGTTCGGAGGTGTACCGAACGAGTTTCCACATGGACATATTAAGTAGCGTAACGCTTGTTGTGTAAACAATGCACACCGAGGCACAACACACGGCATGCTAGCAGCTAACTGGCTAGGATAGACTGACCATACGTCCTCTTTTCAGCGGAGTTTCTTAAATGCCTCAAATGTCCAGCACTTTGAGTTAGGGATGCGTGTATTTTCGATGTACGTTCAGGGTTAAGAAGGGGTTAAAAACAAAACAAATTGTGCATGCAGCAGCATTGGTGAGGGAGGTGCAGAGACAGAGAGAGCGAGAGAGTTATGATAAACGCGCATGCGTCGCCAGGCTCTGCTTTTTATCCATAGATTTATCACATTTAATTTTTTACTATCTATAGCAGGGGTGTCAAAAGTGTGCCCCGGAGGCCATTTGCGGCCCACAGCTAATGTTTTAAAGGCCCACGGCACATTTTAAAAATACTATTAAAATAAACAAAAATGAAATAAAAAAGTTTAAAGGTAAAATGTAATTTAGAAAAAGTTGCAATGTTGACTAATAAAACAAAGCTGTTTTTTTTCTCTCTTTCAAACTGTCATTGCTCAAAACATAATATTGAATCAAAATCAATGTTATTATGAATTATTGACCTATCCAAGGTTCCCATTACTTCATTAATGTGATTAGTGCCAAACTCCACCCCACCCAAGAGGACATCTCCATCCCCATTTAATTGTTGTGCTGAATATTTAGGGATCTTTAACAACTAGTCCTATTAAGAATCCTACATCAAATATTCCAGTAAGAAAAATATTTTTGGTGGAAGATTTTGCAAATTTGGTAAATAAATAACCCAAAAATGTATATTTTGTTGTTTTCTTACTGTACCGAAAATGAACCGAACCGTGACCTCTAAACCGAGGTACGTACCGAACCGACATTTTTGTGTACCGTTACACCCCTAATATATATATATATATATATATATATATATATATATATATATATATATATATATATATATATATATATATATATATATATATATATATATATATATATATATATATATATATATATATATATATATATATATATATATTCATATATATATTCATACATGTGTGTGAAGATCACCTCGACTTGGTCATTTGAAAAGTAGCTCGCCTGCTGTAAAAGTATTGGCACCTCTGGTCTTAACATTTGTGTTACTCACTTTTTATGATAGTATTATATTTGTTGCATTATTAGATAATAAAGTTGAAATACTCAATAGCATGCAATACACATATTTCTGTCTGTCACAATGAAAAGATTACATTTAGTAAATGATAAAATGCTTTATTGACTCGTATTATTTCAGGGCTTTCGCGGACAGCGTTAAATTATGCGGCGGGCCAAATCTGGCCCACGGGCCTTGAGTTTGACACCTGTGTGCTAGTGTATCTAACATTGACTTGAGCTAGTCCTGGCTTAAGAATCATCTTTGTTTGTTAGCTGTAGTGAGAAGTTAAATAATTTTAGATAAGAACGTGTGAATTCAAATGAACTTGTATACCGGACATATCTTTGTCACATGAAAAACGCTTAAGACTTACCCACGGTGCCGCTGTGCCCCTTATCGGCAGCCACCATAAGAGCCGACCGGCCGCTGTTGTCCACCGCATTGATCTCCGGCCCGTGGCGAAGCACCAGCTGGAGCCCCGCGACGTCCTCGGCAAACGCAGCAGCATGCAGCGGGGTCCTGGCAATGACCGCAGGGCATCATTTACACAAAGGCTTTTGTTGCGCGGTAATTAAAAGTCTGTGAGGTGATGCAGCGCTGAATCTTCTACATCACGGATGTCAAAGTGGTTTTCATTGAGGGCCACATGGCAGTTATGGCTGCCATCAGAGGGCCCCTTGTAACAGTGAATAATGGATGAATTTGCCTCTGGATTTCATTATTAATTATACAAATTGTTTTAAGTATACTGTCGATTTTACAGTAAAAACCTTACATTTACAAAATTTTACTGTAAAATATAGCGTTTTTTTCATTTTTTACAACATTTTACGGTAAATGTAAAGACAGTACCACTGTTTTGTGGGGGGGTTTTACGGAAAAAGCTGGCAGCTTCGTTGACAGAATTTTTGTGTTAAATTGACATTGGTTTTTACAACATGATATTGTTCATGGAAAAACAGCACAAGTTCTTTTCTTATTCTGGCAACTTAGCTGCCAGTTTTTCTACCGTAAAAACAAATGTACTGTCTTTCCATTTACAGTAATACGCCGTTAAAAACAACAACCATAGATTTTACAGTCAAAAACTGGCAGCTCAGTCAACATAATTTCAACGCCAAAAAAAAGTACTGTATCTTTCGGACTATAAGTCGCATTTTTTTTTCATAGGAGCGACTTATGTGTGAAATTATTAACACATTACCGTAAAATATCAAATAATATTATTTAGCTCATTCACGTAAGAGACTAGACGTTAGGGATGTCCCGATCCGATATTTGGATCGGATCGGCCGCCGATATTTGCCAAAAAATGCATATCGGCAAGGCATGGGAAAATGCAGATCCAGATCCAGTTTAAAAAAAATTCCGGTCCGTTTGTTCCAACGCACAGATTTAAATAATACATTCCACTTTTCTGCTGCTTCCTAAGTTCCGTTCCGCATTTTCCAGCACACCTTCAACACATCCACAGGTCTGTGTCCTAACGGCCATGTGAATTCAAAGTTACCGGTAAAAATGCCAGCTGTCTCTGTGCGATATAGAAAATGACTATCTCGTGATATTCGAGTATACGTTTTAGCTGCTGGCATTACACGACAGGCTCTTCCCACTCCTTCTTGTGTCTGCTTCTCACAAACAGCAAGCGCACCTTCTTACACACGTCACATACTGTCACGTCATACGTCACATACGTACACGCACTCTCCCAGCAGAGAGGTAGCAGCATGGCTAACGTTAGCTGTGATGCTAGCGTAGCCGTGTGAGCGGTAATAATGAAGGAAGAATTAATTCCCAAGAAAAACAGCAGGGGGTCCATCGTCTGGCGGTGGTTTGGCTTCAAGTGGGAATATGTCGAACAGACAACCGTAATTTGTCAAGTGTGGGGCAAAAGCGTTGCTATAAAAAGTAGCATTACTGCTAATATGTAGCATAATTTGAAAAGTCCCCTGCTAGAAAATGAAGAGTGTTTGAAACTCCGCACGTCAACATCTCCATGGTGTATTATTCAAACTCACCTAATTCAGCTGGCTAGTTGTTATCAAGAGTACTAAAACCCTTTTCAACATGAATCTGACAACTAAGCAGGCTAAATAACTTTAAACTTTAATACATGCTCGGATAAGGCCAGTATCGGAATCGGATCGGAAGTGCAAAAACAACATCGGTATCGGATCGGAAGTGCAAAAACCTGGATCGGGACATCCCTACTAGACGTATAAGATTTCATGGGATTTAGCGATTAGGAGTGACAGATTGTTTTGTAAATGTATAGCATGTTCTATATGTTAGTTATTTGAATGACTCTTACCATAATATGTTACGTTAACATACCAGGCACCTTCTCAGTTGGTTATTTATGCCTCATATAACGTACACTTATTCAGCCTGTTGTTCACTATTCTTTATTTTAAATTGCCTTTCAAATGTCTATACTTGGTGTTGGCTTTTATCAAATACATTTCCCCAAAAAATGCGACTTATACTCCAGTGCGACTTATATATGTTTTTTTCCTTCTTTATTATGCCTTTTCCTCCGGAGCGACTTATACTCCGAAAAATACGGTAGTAGTTTTTTTTTAATTTACAGTAATATGCTGTAAAGAACAACGTAAAATGTATAGTCATTTTTATTAATTTGATGGGTAGTTTGCTGTAAAGTTAAGTATTTTTATTTAGACAAAAACATGTTTGGAAATATTATTTGATGCAAAATTGGATACTATAAAAGTTTAAAAGGTATGCAATTTCAAGCGGCACATATATTTTTTCTGTGAAATTGAAAAAAAATCAATTACATTTAGTGAGAAAATATTAAGTACTTTATTGACACATATCATTACCAGGTGTTTGTGGGCCAGATAAAATGATGTCGCGGGCCTTGAGTTTGACACCTGTGTTCTAGATAAATATTAAGTCATAGATTTTTGTGGTCCCACCTTCCTTTGGCATCTCTGGTGTTCATCATGTGGAGTTCGGCACATTCAAGAAGCCGCTCGGCAGCACCGCTGTGGCCATTCATCCTGTTGGCAATGTGTACAAATAATATTAGCCTCCTGAATGAAGAAACTCTCCTCAAACATCGTGCACGTGTGAACCAGGTGAGGTTTTTAATATGGTCAGGTTGGCAAGGTTGTCTGCTCCACCTCACAAAGGACACTTTGTTTATCTAACAAAATGTACACATCTTAAAAGTTACAAAGGAGCGGTAAGTTTGATCATGTTTATCTTTAGTGAATATGCTAACCTAGAATGATGTTAAAATTAGAGATGTCCGATAATATCGGACTGCCGATATTATCGGCCGATAAATGCTTTAAAATGTCATATCGAAAATGATCGGTATCGGTTTCAAAAAGTAAAATTTATGACTTTTTAAAAACGCCGCTGTGTACACGGACGTAGGGAGAAGTACAGAGCGCCAATAAACCTTAAAGGCACTGCCTTTGCGTGCCGGCCCAATCACATAACATCTACGGCTTTTCACACACACAAGTGAATGCAATGCATACTTGGTCAAGAGCCATACAGGTCACGCTGAGGGTGACCGTACAAACAACTTTAACACTGCTACAAATATGCGCCACACTGTGAACCCACACCAAACAAGAATGACAAACACATTTCGGGAGAACATCCGCAACGTGACACAACATAAACACAACAGATCAAATACCTAGAACCCCTTGCAGCACTAACTCTTCCGGGATGCTACAATATACACCCCCCGCTACCCCAAACCCCCCCCACCACCTCAACCACGCCCACCTCAACCTCCTCATGCTCTATCAGGGAGAGCATGTCCCAAATTCCAAGCTGCTGTTTTGAGCCATGTTAAAAAAAAAAAAATGCACTTTGTGACTTTAATAATAAATATGGCAGTGCCATGTTGGCATTTTTTTCCATAAATTGAGTTGATTTATTTTGGAAAACCTTGTTACATTGTTTAATGCATCCAGCGTTCGGTAATTAAGAGTTGGACAATATCGGGATATCGGCAAAAAAGCGATTATCGGACATCTCTAAAAAATATTGTTTTTAAGATTTCGTGATCCATGACAGTAACACTTTACCTGGTGAGGGTTGTCCCGATACCAATGTTTTGGTACCGGTACCAAAATGTATTTTGATACTTTTCTGAATAAAGGAGTCCACAAAAATGGAATTTTTGGCTTTATTTTAACAAAAAAATCTTTAATTTTGCAATTTAGTCCTGGACATTTATAAAATGGAGAAAATAACTGCCTTTATTAATTATAAATTGGAGAAATGTACTTCATACTGGGAAATCTGGGTCAATTATGTCACGCCCCATAAGCCTGACTTTAATTTTTCTAATTAGTGATTGTACTGTTCAAACACATACACATGTGTATGTGCATGTATGTATGTATATATATATATATATATATACATACATATATATATATATATATATATATATATATATATATATATATATATATAATGTATTGATTTATTTTGGAAAACCTTGTTACATTGTTTAATGCATCCAGCGGGATATCCCAACAAAATTAGGCATAATAATGTGTTAATTCCACGACTGTATATATCGGTATCGGTTGATATCGGAATCGGTAATTAATAGTTGGACAATATTGGAATATCGGCAAAAAAGCCATTATTGGACATCTCTAATTTTTTTTCCATAACTTGAGTTGATTTATTTTGGAAAACCTTGTTACATTGTTTAATGCATCCAGTGGGGCATCGCAACAAAATTAGGCATAATAATGTGTTAATTCCACGACTGTATATATCGGTATCGGTAATTAAGAGTTGGACAATATCGGAATATCGGCAAAAAAGCCATTATCGGACATCTCTAGTTAAAATACCAGTATATTGTATGCTAGTGTTGTCAATGTTTGTTATGGGGATCTGACGTTATGATTAAAGGGTGTAACGATACGATATGGATATTGTTCTGATACACCCTTTCAGCATGTCTATATTTCAGCATCAAGGCTGAAATCCTCTGACAACAAATACTATAATGTGGGACCTTCAAGTTCACAATAAAAAAGTATGTTTCAGTTCCAATAGAATACTCACAGAGCACAGTGCAGGGGGGTGAAAGGGTTTCCCTCTTCGTGAATAAATGTTTTAAATTCAAGTAAAACCTCCAAACAGTCTTCATGCCCTGAGAACAAGAACAACAGCATGACGTCATCCAAACATGACATCGTCACAGCCGATGGATCGAAGCAAACCTTTGTAAGCAGCCCAGTGTAGCGGGGTGAATTGTTTGTTGTCCAGCAGTTTGTCTTGTGGCTCCGTCGCCGCGGCGGCCTGCAACAGACTGATCAGAACCTTGGCGTGCCCCCTGGAGGCGGCGTAGTGCAGCGGCGCCCGACCCAGGATGTCGCGACACAGCGCGGACGCTTTGTGCTCCAGCAGGGCCGTCACGCAGTCGTCGTAGCCCAACACCGCCTGGGAAAACAACAAGGATGATGACGAAACAACACCAGCATAATATTATATACATCGATATAAACATATTGCAACCTGTTGAGAGAATGAGATATTTTTAAGTGTTCTTTCTTAATCCATAGTCATGTTTAAAGAAGCTAGTATTTTCCCATGTAGTGCGTCTTCTCGTGACCTCCTTGCTTTTATCTTATGTCCGCTAATAAACTCTTTGTTTTGTCTTAAGGGCCCCGGTTTGTCGGCTCACAGAGCTGTTTTGGCCAGTTCCTTATCTGTTTTGAAGAAGCAGCTGTGCTGTTTTCGCTCTACATAGCGGACTCTTTTCGTTTGGATTCAGACCTCGCTTGCTAATGCTATTGTCGCATTGTAAGGGCTGGTCTCCTGAAGCTTCAGTAAAACTTGGTATCGTACCATTCTGTCTCTGGGGTCCGTTTTTACTCAACATATATGTCATCCAAAAGAATTTGGGATTGACCAGTGTGTTTTATTCCCTGAGAAGAAGACTGGTCCCGCATATGTGACCTGTGCTGGCAAAATGAGTCACAATGAGGAAATTTTAAAAACTGAGTTATTGTTATTTACACATTCTCCATCTAAAGACCTTCAAAATGATATATGGTTTGTTGGAATCGGACAGAAAATGACCGAGTTACATCCGATTGAAGTCGACCAAGTTTGAGGGTCCGTTTTGAAAAAAAAAACAGCTTAAAGTTTACTGTTCCGGAACAGAATGTTCCAAAACAAAACTCCATAGCAACCATACCTTAAAAGTCCTTGTAGCAACACCAAAATTGGTACAATTAAAGTCAAATCCCATGTCTAAAGGAAAAATATATATTCAACTCTATTGAAAACGGTTATGTACAAAAATTTAAACACTGTTATGTCACAGTTTTTTTGTTCACTGGTCAGTTTGTCAGCTGGTCAGCTGTCCGTAATATTCCTGACCAGCAGCACTAAGAAGATTCGCCGACTGCAGTGAATTTAGCGCACTTGCAACCGCCTGTGTACCCTCTCCACCTTCTAAATCCATTACGGAATGTAAAACAGTCTAACTTATCCACAAAAATAATAATTAAATGTGCGAAAATCACCTTTTTTCCCCAAATATTCCGCTCGAATTACTGTGTGTTTTTCATCAGGGCGCTGCCATGATACCACAATGCACCGCGCGGGGTGATTCAACCAATGAGGGTACGCCTCACAGCGACCGGTTAGCAACAAGCTGGATTTGTTTACGTCGGGACAGGTTTAAAAACTCGAATTCTATTGGTTCAGAATGGCGTCATCGGGAATTCCATGCTCATTTTTAGAAAGTAGGTAAACTTGGCGTCACAATGATACCAAATATGGCTAGGGGGATTCCC
The DNA here is from genome assembly GCF_033978785.1 of Entelurus aequoreus. Classification (NCBI taxonomy): domain Eukaryota; kingdom Metazoa; phylum Chordata; class Actinopteri; order Syngnathiformes; family Syngnathidae; genus Entelurus; species Entelurus aequoreus. The sequence continues at coordinate 7,141,419 of NC_084737.1, read as the reverse complement.
CCTTATTGTCGCGAGTGAGCGTTGAAAACACTTGATTTTCTCAAGGAATTTTAACACAAAGGACTAATTTCTGAAGACATACCTCGTACAAAACCTTCAAATAAAGGTGATTTAAGATGTTTTCTTGCTATTTCGATGATTGGGATCGCTAGATTGTGGCTTTATGGACTCATTTTTGTGAAAATCTCAATTTCAACCAAGATACATTTTTTTCACTCATTTGCCTATAGGTCAAAATTAGCCTGTGCGTATTCCGACTCATTTTGCCAGCACGGGTCACATATATACATTATACTACCATGTCTGCCAGAGCATAAGAAGACAAGCAGCAGTATTTGGCGGCCATTCAGACCCCTCTCGTTATTACTTTAAAAAAAACTGACTCGCGACAAATTTAGTAAAGGGAATTTTGGAGAGTCTGAAACAAAAGTGCGCTGATCTAAGAGCACTTGTTTGCAAAATAAAACAACAAAAAGGAGCGACAGAATAAAGAGTTGTTTTTCTTCAAATGCGCTATGCCCAATTATGCAAAATACCGCCACAAATAGATTGCAGTACTGTGAGAAACGCTACAATGAATTGACAAACAATCAACAGAAAATAAGTCTTAAGTTTTTTTTTTAATCGATTATCATTGTGTCAATTCTTCTACGGGATCATAAAAGGAAGGCTTCAATGAACATATAAACACGTTAGTTTCTTGCAGTTCATTCAACCCATTATAATACAATGAGAATGTTATGTTGCTCAATTATTCTACCTTATTTCAATTATTTTGCAGAAATATGGGGAAATACATATCACAGCAACATAATGCCTTTATCTCTTTAACAGAAAAGAGTAATTTGTATCATTTTTACAGTAGGATACAGAGACCACACAAATCCACTCTTCATTAGGGCAGGATTATTAAAACTAAAAGACATTGTAGAATTGCATACTCTATTAGTGATGTTCAAAGCTAGAAATCAAGTTCTTCCGAAGGACTTACAAAAGTTATTTGTGTTCACGTCTGAAGATGAGAACCACAGAAGGCCGTATGATTTTAAACATCCAAGAGTGCGAACAAATTTGAAACAAATGTGCATGTCTGTTGCTGGTGTGAAAGCATGGAATTCTCTAAAGAAAGACTTAAAAAGTTGCAAGAATATATTTGAATTTAAAAAGAGTTACAAAAAGAGACAACTGGAATTATATCAAACTGATTTTTGATTTTGATTGGACGTGTCATTTTGAAAATGCTTAAACGAAAATTAAAAAGTATGTTGGAGTTGGGGTGTTGGTGGAGGGAACAGTTATAAAGTCATCTAAAAATGATTTGTGTTAAAAAGGGGGCAGATAAATATAAGAATATTATTCTTCCATCTGCTCCTTTCTGATCATTGGAAATGTATAAGAAACAAAAAAACGATGAAAGTGTCAACTGTACGTGGCTTGTAAATATGCATTTTCATGAAAGGAATAAAAAGAAATGATGATGATGATGATGTACCAAGGGGTGACCACACTTTTTCTGCAGGCGAGCTACTTTTCAATTGACCAAGTGGAGGGGATCTACCTCATTCATATATATCATTTATATTTATTTATTTATGAAAGAGAGGTTTTTGTTAACAAGTTAAAGGTGTTTAATGATAAGAAAAGCATGTTAAACACTTATAGATTCCTCTCTTTCATGAAGACAAGAATATAAGTTGACGTACCCCTCTGTGCAACGCCGTGCTGCCCCTCTTGTCCTTGGCGTCGGGCAAGGCCTCCTTCGCCAACAGGAAGCAGACACAGTCCGTGTGGCCCCCGAGAACGGCGAGCATCAGCGGGGTCCTGCGGCGACAAAAGGAGAGTTGTCATTGAAAACTTTAAGAGTGAAGACGGCGGCGGTGGACGCCGAGAGAAGCACTCACTGGCCGAACTTGTCCACGACGTTGGCGAGGTCGCCCTCCTCGCCGCATTCGATCATCTTGCGCAGGCACTCGGAGTGACCGTGAGCAGCTGAAGTGAGACACAAATGTTGGAGTTTAATAAGTCCACCTCCAGTAAAACAATTACACGGTTAGAGACCATCACAAAGTATATATCAGACAATTAACGCCTTTAATTAATAGCAGAGTCTCCAACTGGTTACATTACAGCAGTTTTAATACATGCTATTTTATTTTATCAGGGATCCAAAACCGATACGAGTTTCCTTGTGCAAACCTGGACATTTAGTAAACATCTAAATCAGGGGTTCTAAATCCAACTTTTCCACTACAGCGGGGCCCACTGAAATAATTACACTGAATTATTCATCTTACTTTTGATTGTAATCATATTCAATAATTATATCTAACCTACTTACAGTTTATAACCTTGTCAAATGATATGAAACCACGTGTCAACCACAAAAATTATTTTAAAGGCTGGTTACAAAAATAAGTACCTATCAAATATACTTAATGATGAGAAATACTTTTACATACAATTACACAGGGCTAAAATAAATACATTCTGACAAAATGATTCATTAATAATATATAAGTTTCTTAAATACACTTTGAATGCAAATGTAAATAAAGCTTCACCACTTTAGTCATACTTTTTTGCACTTAAGAAACTTCTCTATGACTTTAGCTCCAGACTTATTCTGTTGGTTTGAGATTGTCATTACTGCCACAAGTGGTGAAAAGGTTCATTCATTCATTTTTTATTTATCTCCTTCATTGATGTGCATCTTTGATCAATAGACAATTAAACCTCAGCAACTAAACACACATTTACACACCAATGCCTGAGAAGGAACAGGATGAAGAAAATATTATATTTTCCTGCCCCCTTCAACATAATACGTAGTCTTACTTAATGGATAGCATACAAACCAAACAAATACATCCAAATATACACACAAAAAAACACAACAAGTGCAAAACTTCATGAAGTACAAACCGAACCAAAAAAGGAATATACACCTCACGGGATGATACAAAACAAATACAAAACCAGACAAAAAAATAAGTAAAATAATAAATATAAAGAAAAATGTAAACACTTATGGCTGTCCATATGATCTTATTGTTCTGTCTTTATATATTTTTTTCAATTGGAATATATTTTTACAGTCTTTTATCTCATTGTAAAGAGAAAAAAAGGTTTTTACCCAAGAGCCATAGTAGCATTAAACAGGCCTGAGTGAGCACAATGTGTCCGTCATGTCATCATGTATCATGTATTTTTAGGGACTATAATGTGCAATAATGTTATATGTGTATATGTACACTACCGTTCAAAAGTTTGGGGTCACCCAAACAATTTTGTGGAATAGCCTTCATTTCTAAGAACAAGAATAGACTGTCGAGTTTCAGATAAAAGTTCTCTTTTTCTGGCCATTTTGAGCGTTTAATTGACCCCACAAATGTGATGCTCCAGAAACTCAATCTGCTCAAAGGAAGGTCAGTTTTGTAGCTTCTGTAACGACCTAAACTGTTTTCAGATGTGTGAACATGATTGCACAAGGGTTTTCTAATCATCAATTAGCCTTCTGAGCCAATGAGCAAACACATTGTACCATTAGAACACTGGAGTGATAGTTTCTGGAAATGGGCCTCTATACACCTATGTAGATATTGCACCAAAAACCAGACATTTGCAGCTAGAATAGTCGTTTACCACATTAGCAATGTATAGTGTATTTCTTTAAAGTTAAGACTAGTTTAAAGTTATCTTCATTGAAAAGTACAGTGCTTTTCCTTCAAAAATAAGGACATTTCAATGTGACCCCAAACTTTTGAACGGTGGTGTATATATATGCATATGTATGGATATGTGCATGTGTGTGGATATATACATATATATAGATACATATCTTCTTTTTGTATCTGTTTTTACTATTTATATTACTAAATTACTGTGTATGCACCTTAGGGGATCTGCTCCAATTTCGTTGTTCTTTGAACCTGTTCACTGTAATAATGACAATAAACCTCTATTCTATTCTAATTCCATAGTTTAACCCCCACCACTGATATACACATTTGTTTAATACTGATGTTTGAAAAGACCTTTTCTTCTATGCTCTTCATTCTCAGAAGTGATGACATTTTTTTGTAAATTTTCTGTTAATGTTTTACTTTTAGCCTTAAACATAACACATAATGTCTGTAACTTTACTAGCTCCTGTAATTTCAATAAACCAGAATTAATAAATATATGTTAGAGTGTTCTAGATAATCTACTTAATGAATAATCCTTATAGCTCTTTTCTGTAGTTGATACAATGCCTTTATGTTACTCTTATGTGTGTTCCCCCACACTTCCACACAGTAGCTGATATATGGCAATATAAATGCACAATACAATATACGCATTGCCCTATAATCTAACACATATTTTACCTTATTTGATATAAAAACACTCAGACATCTTTTTCCGTACATGTGCAATATGAGATTTCCATGTCAGACCGTCATCCAGTATCACTCCTAAAAATCTAAGTACTGCTGCGGCCTACAGCTGGGAAACAGATATTTTTTGGGCCTATGGTTAACAAACACAGATCTAAATGTCCCCCAATAAGCACACAAGGTTGGTGTTAAATTGTATTTTAGTCAAGTCATTGACAAAAACAACAAGTAAACATGGTATGGCTACTAAGAGCTAGAAGATACAAAACACCTAAGCACACAAGCTAGACATACGTAATAAGTGTCCTTATGTGCTGTTATAGACGTTACTTACACATACAGAAAGTATCCAGAAACAAATGTGTCCACATAATTCAATGTACCGAGTCACGAGCTTAACTTCATGGATTATTGTGGCCACTACATGTCACCAGAAAAGAACGACCACTCCACTTCAACATAAAGACTGCCTTCATTCATTTCAGATGGCTTATGTGAGACATATTTGACTATGCAAATGGCTATGTGAGTGATATTGGCGGCTATAAAAAGTGTCTCCTACCTGCAACATGAATTGGGGTCCAGATGAAGCTGTTGTCGTTGATGAGACACGAGGCCCCCTGGGAGAGGAGCACCTCTACACAGCGGGCGTGGCCCTTCTGGGCGGCCACGTACAGCACAGAGCGCCCGGCGGCATCTTGCATATCCACGTAGGCGGCGGTTTCTGTCAGCACGCGCAGCGCCTGCCAGTGACCCCGCTCGGCCTGTGAAGGGGGAGCAAGGGGTTTAGGCTCAGGAAGCTTCGAGCGCGAGTGGAGGTGGCGCTGAAGTGGAACTCACAGCGAGATGCAGAGGACTGATGGGAATACTGCTCTCTATGTCTCCTAGTGCATTGAAGGACATCTCCAGCAGCTAAAACACAAACGACATGCATTTGAGAGTTTGACGTGGATCATTAAAACATCTTTCAGAACCTCTCAACTCATAAGACACCAACTGCTCTGGGGACAAACTTTGATTTGGTGGGATGTATGACCAAAAACAAGTCTACAAATAAGTGAACTCCCCGCCCCCCTGTTGCGAGTTTGTCGTGATTAAATGTAACGTGTTTATGTGTGCATTGCATGGAGGTTTTTTCCCACTCCAGACTAGGCCCCCTTAGGAGCCCAGTCTTGATTGTATTTTTTTACTCATCTTTTTTCCCAGCGTTTTACCTTTTTCTTATCTTTTACGGGGTGCCGGTGGCGACCCATCCGCGTTCCTAAGCTCAGAGCAATCGGATTTAACAAAACCTCATGGAGCTGGATGCAATCTTACTTGGAGGGGAGGGAGCAGGTGGTAGAGGTGAACGGCACCATGTCCCCCCCCCTCTCGGTGAGCTGTGGAGTCCCCCAAGGCAGTATATTGGGACCTTTACTGTTCCTAATATACATAAACGACTTGTCATCGGCATGCGACTGTGCATTGTTTTTGTTTGCGGATGACTCTGCCCTGCTGGTATCCGACAAGGACAAGTCACAGGTGGAGAAAATCCTCAGTGCTGAGCTCTGTAGAACTTGCACCTGGCTCGCTGACAACAAGCTATCCATACACTTGGGTAAAACGGAATCCATCCTGTTTGGGTCCCACATCAACCTTAAGAAAGTCAATGACTTCACTATAAAAGTGGGTGACATTGTTATCACCAGGAAAGATGAGGTCACCTACCTAGGTTCCATTCTAGAGGCTAACCTTTCCTGTGATAAAATGGCAACCAAGGTAATCAAAAAGGTTAACCAACGAACGAGATTTCTCTAAAGAATCTCCTCTCTGGTCAACAAAAGCACCATGAGGATTCTGGCGGGAACTCTCGTTCAACCCTTTTTCGATTACGCATGCACCTCCTGGTACCCTAGCACCTCCAAAACCCTCAAATCTAAACTCCAAACATCCCAGAACAAGCTAGTCAGATTACCTCTAGACCTCCACCCCAGATCCCACCTCACTCCTACCCACTTCTCCAAAGTGGGCTGGCTCAAGGTGGAGGACAGAGTTAAACAACTTGCACTGAGCCTAGTCTATAAAATCCACTACACCTCCATGATACCGAAGTACATGTCAAACTACTTCCTTAACGTAAATGACCGCCATAACCACAACACCAGGGGGAGCTCCACTAACCACGTTAAACCCAGATTCCGAACTAACAAAGGTCTTAACTCAAAGGTCTTAACTCATTCTCTTTCTATGCCACATCAATGTGGAATGCGCTCCCAACAGGTACAAAAGAAAGGGCATCTCTATCCTCCTTCAAAACCGCAATAAAAGTTCACCTCCAGGCAGCTACAACCCTAAACTAACACCCTCCCCGGATTGCTAATAATCAAATGCAGATACTTTTTCTTATGCCTTCTGATCTCTCTCTCTCTCTCTCTCTCTCTCTCTCTCGCTCTCTCGCTGTCCATATCCTACCCCCCACCCCCCACACCCCTGATTGTAAATAATGTAAATAATTCAATGTGATTATCTTGTGTGATGACTGTATTATGATGATAGTATATCTGATAGTATATATCTGTATCATGAATCAATTTAAGCGGACCCCGACTTAAACAAGTTGAAAAACTTATTCGGGTGTTACCATTTAGTGGTCAATTGTACGGAATATGTACTTCACTGTGCAACCTACTAATAAAAGTCTTAATCAATCAATCAATCCTGTTCTGTAACCCTGTACACTGTTTGTTTGTCTAATCTTGAACGGGTTTGTGCTGAAAACAAAGTTTTGTTGTACGGTACTTGTGCAATGACAATAGACTACGGATGTCCGATAATGGCTTTTTTGCCGATATCCGATATTCCAATATTATCCAACTCTTAATTACCGATACCGATATCAACCAATACCGATGTATACAGTCGTGGAATTAACACATTATTATGCCTAATTTGGACAACCAGGTATGGTGACGATAAGGTCCTTTTAAAAAAATTTTTATAAAATAAGATAAATAAATTAAAAACATTTTCTTGAATAAAAAAGAAAGTAAAACAATATAAAACCAGATACATAGAAACTAGTAATTAATAAAAATGAGTAAAATTAACTGTTAAAGGTTAGTACTATTAGTGGACCAGCAGCACGCACAATCATGTGTGCTTACGGACTGTATCCCTTGCAGACTGTATTGATGTATATTGATATATAATGTAGGAACCAGAATATTAATAACAGAAAGAAACAACCTTTTTGTGTGAATGAGTGTGAATGGGAGAGGGAGTTTTTTTGGGTTGGTGCACTAATTGTAAGTGTATCTTGTGTTTTTTATGTTGATTTAATACAAAATAAAAATAAATAAAAATAAAAACCGATACCGATAATTTCCGATATTACATTTTAAAGCATTTATCGGCCGATATTATCGGACACCTCTAATAAAGACCTATCTGATCTGATATCTGAAGTGAAGCAGGGTTCAAACTACAGTAGTTGGCTAAAACACAAAGCTGTTTAACATTCTTAACTATTGCACAATCCTAAAAGTAAGTTCATCATTGTTTACGTCACGTAAAACACTTAATGGAAGAGTAATAGGAAGGTGATTGCTGTTGCAGATTGCCTCATATTCATTTTTGTCTCAAATTCTTGCTTTAAGTGTAAAAATAAGTTATTTATTTCGCTAACTGCTTTTTTGCTATTACTTTTACCATCATATTTGTACATATCGTATTTGCTGATGTTGCTCTATCGTTGTTGTTATTGTTGTGTTTGCTGCTGTTGTTTTTGTCTCTGTCTTATCCCCCTCTTGTCCCCACAATTTCCTCCTCTGTCTTCCTTTTTTTCCTCTTTCTATCCCCTCCTGCTCCGGCCCGTCTGCACCAAATGATAATATAAAGACATTTAAGAAAGTCAAATACAAATAAGGCAACAAGAGAAGTATCCCACACTTCTCTTTTGTAAAGTCAATCTGAACAGCCGATACGGGCATCTACATCAACTACCGTATATGATTTGCCTGAGAAGCTGGAAAGGACAAAAAAACAAACAAAAAAAAGGTCTAAAAAAATGTTGTAGAACGTCCGGCGGGCTGGATTGAAAATCTTAACGGGCTGCATGTGGCCCGCGGGCCGTATTTTGCCCAGGCCTAACGCATGGCATTGTGCGGTAATTTCACATTGTTTGACTTTATAGATTCCTCTTTGGATGGTGTTGACAATCAGACGACTGGTGAAGAACTCACCAGCTCCAAGTTCTGTGTGTTGCCATAATAAGCTGCATAGTGAACAGCGCTGAAACCCTTGGCGTTGACCATGGAGGGGTCTGCGCCATTGTCAAGAAGATGCTCCAGACAGCTTTTGATCGGGAAAAAAGGTGGGAAGACAAAAAAAAAAAAGAGGGTCATTCAGCAGGCTAGTGATGAAGAAATGACAGAGACTAAGAGGAGGAGGAACCTACAAGTAGGACTCTTTCACATCCTCTTCATCGTGTTGATGACTCCCAGGAAAGTGTCCATCGATTCTGAAGAAAACACAACAAAATGTTAAAAACTCCCCCAAAAAAGCGATAAAACAAATATCTTAAGCCAGTGTTTTTCAAACTTTTTTGAGGCAAAGCACATTTTTTTCATTTAAAAATACGGAGGGACACCACCAGCAGAAAACGTTAAAAAATGAAACTCCGCCAGGTCCTCCTCGTACCTTATTTTGAGTTTGTTGGTGTTTTCCTGTGTGTAGTGCTTTAGTTCTTGTGCTGTCATTTTGGCGTATTCCTGTAGCAGTTTCATGTCTTCCTTTGAGCGCTGTTCCCCGCATCTGCTTTGTGTTAGCAAGCAAGGCTATTTAAGTTGTTGCTATTCTTCTTTGTGTGGACATTGTTGCTTGCCATGTCATGTACGAATGTACTTTGTGGACGCCGTCCGTCTCTGCTCCACACGCTGCAAGTTTTTGCTGTCGTCCAGCATTCTGTTTCTGTTTACTTTATAGCCAGTTCAGTTTTACGGTCGTTTTACATAGCCGTACCTATGCTTCATTGCCTTTTCCTTTCCCTTTTATTCATTTTTGGTTTAAGCGTTACATAACTTTTTACCTGCACGCTGTGGTCTGCATATTGGGATCACAGTTCTACAGCCGAGTTCTACACAGCATGGTTGAAAAACACTGTCTTAAGCATGGAGAGTACATTATCTTGGATCATTTCTCATTGATCTGTGCCACTTGGTGCAAGTGCAGATGTGTGGAACAAGGACTAATGAACACATGGACAACTAAGCGCACAAAACCGGTTTTAAACATTCTAACCTATTGCCTATCAGTGGAATAGATATTTCAAATGTGTACACCAGGGGTGCCCATTACGTCAATGGCGAGAGGGTGTGTCAGTCGACCGCCAGCCAGGCATTGAAAAAATAGACCTAAAAATGACCGTCAGTAAGGAGAGAAACACTTTTTATTTCAACCGTGCCTCCCGTCAAAAGCCTTAAAACTGACCGCACAGTTCCTGTCTTCACAATAAAAGCGCTGCTTCATCCTGCCTGCTCTAACAAAATAAGTCTCAGAAAGCTGGCGTGCACAAGCTGGCAAACTACGGAGTTTGCCGCCAATGTATTTCTTGTAAAGTGTATAAAAAGGAGTATGGAAGCTGGACAAATAAGATGGCAAAAAGCAAGCACTTTCATGTGGTATTGGATAGAAAGGAGGACTTTTTTTCTCCTCCATTTGAAAATGTGGACGTTATCATCACTACTGTCTGATTCCAATCAATGCAAGTCATCACAATCAGCTAATACATCAACTTATATTCTTGTCTTCATGAAAGAAAGGAATCTATATGTGTTAAACATGCTTGTATTTTGTACACCTTTAACATGTGAACAAAAACGGCTAAATAAATAAATATAAATTATATATATCAATCAATCAATCAATCAATGTTTATTTATATAGCCCTAAATCACAAGTGTCTCAAAGGGTACAGGTCAAAAGTTTGGACACACCTTATACTCATTCAATGCGTCTTCTTTATTTTCATGACTATTTACACTACCGTTCAAAAGTTTGGGGTCACCCAAACAATTTTGTGGAATAGCCTTCATTTCTAAGAACAAGAATAGACTGTCGAGTTTCAGATGAAAGTTCTCTTTTTCTGGCCATTTTGAGCGTTTAATTGACCCCGCAAATGTGATGCTCCAGAAACTCAATCTGCTCAAAGGAAGGTCAGTTTTGTAGCTTCTGTAACGAGCTAAACTGTTTTCAGATGTGCGAACATGATTGCACAAGGGTTTTCTAATCATCAATTAGCCTTCTGAGCCAATGAGCAAACACATTGTACCATTAGAACACTGGAGTGATAGTTGCTGGAAATGGGCCTCTATACACCTATGTAGATATTGCACCAAAAACCAGACATTTGCAGCTAGAATAGTCATTTACCACATTAGCAATGTATAGAGTGTATTTCTTTAAAGTTAAGACTAGTTTAAAGTTATCTTCATTGAAAAGTACAGTGCTTTTCCTTCAAAAATAAGGACATTTCAATGTGACCCCAAACTTTTGAACGGTAGTGTATATTGTAGATTGTCATCTCAAAACTATGAATGAACACATGTGGAGTTATGTACTTAACAAAAAAAGGTGAAATAACTGAAAAATGTTTTATATTCTAGTTCCTTCAAAATTGCCACCCTTGGCTCTGATTACTGCTTTGCACACTCTTGGCATTCTCTTGATGAGCTTCAAGAGGTAGTCGCCTGAAAGGGTTTTCACTTCATCATCGTTTTGATGCCTTCAGTTGTTTTGTTGGGATTTCTACAGCAGCAAAGCAAATGGACTGAACCACTTGCGCCCTCTGCTGTTTGATGCCAAGTAGTGCTGCTGAAAACCTCCCGTATATATTTAGATACGATACTACTTCCTGCTTCTCACCTGCCGAAGGCTTGTGAAGCTGCACAGTAGTGCAGGGGGGTGCAGCCCGTCTGGTCGGGCTCGTTGATCTCGGCGCCGGCGCTCACCAGCGTCACAGTGCACTGGTACCTTCCGTTAGCAGCCGCGTAGTGCAATGGGGTTCTGGTGGCAAATGACGGATAAGGTTAGACGGTGAGCTCAGCTGCATTGACGATGTTGTCGTTTCAGTCAAAAAAACAAAAACACTCGCCTTCCCATTAGGTCCCTCCTGTTCAGGTCCGTACCGCTGCTTAGGAGCAAGTTCAGACATTCAACATTTCTGGAAAGAAGGACAACAATGGATTACATTTGCATTCTGTAAAGGCAGAAAAAAGACTAAACAGACAATGTATGGATAGTTCAACTTCTTGTCTGCGCAACAAAAGCTTCTGTCGAAAGGCAGAACATTTGCAGTTTTTTTTTAACATGCATACGATACAATGTAATGCATCACATATTTCCAGTTGTTTCATTACAGCAAGTCCGAAAAGAATGAATCGAATAAAATAAGTTTATTTCGGTCATATAATCAACTATCAACCATTTTGTGTGAGCAGTTTAACAGTACAGATAATACATATTTAACAATAATACACATTTACACACAGAAAGAAAAGAAAAGAAAAAGAATGACCGGAAAAGGAATAGGCTGAAGCCAAAGCTTATATTTGCCTATCCTATACATTCACTGAAAAATCAACGTTAAAAAAAATCAATGGGATGAAAGTAATTGTTACGATATTTTATCATTTTCAATTATTTCACCTTTCAAGGTTTTCTTAAACCTTAAAGAACTACTGAGCTTGTTCCACCATTTAACTCCTAAAACTGAAATACATTTGTATTTTATATTCCTTCTTACTTGACCTATTTCAAAAATCAATATCCCTGTGAATTATAGTTTTCTCCTCTTAATTGAAATAACCTAAGAACACAAGCTGGAAGACTGTTGTTCTTTACTCCAAACATCATTTCCATTGTAAGGAGTAGGAAGAAGCTGAGCTTATTTAATCCTACCCCTTTTCATACCATAGCAATTATATATAAAATCTATTCCATAATTTAATTCTACATATGGATATGCTAAAGGTTTTAAGTGTAGTATGAGCATACAAATGTTTTAAATTAGATTTTCCTCTAAAGTTATATTCTCCTCTTTTGTTAAGAATTGTTGTACATTCTTGAGTAGCAGGTTTTAGTTTGCTTTGTACATAATTTTAGCTGTTTGCAAATGCACCAAATCTTTGAATTTCAATATTTCTGAGTCAATAGTGTTTTTATGTTCTCTATATCCAACATTGTGTATTATTCTGACTTTTTTCTAACACCGTTAGTGAATGAAGTGTACTTTTGCAGTTGTTTCCCCATATTTCTGCACAATAACTCAGATATGGTAACACTAGTGAGCAGTAGAGAACATGAAGTGATTTTTGGTCGAGAACATATTTTTGCTTTATTCATTATTGACGTGTTTTTTGCTACTTTATGTTGTATATTTTTTTACATGAGGTTTCCAGTTCATTTTAGACTTAGACAAACTTTAATGATCCACTAGGGAAATTATTCCACACAGTAGCTCAGTTACAAATGATGGAAAAGACGGAAAGGACAATGCAGGTATAAAATAGGCTAAAAGCAATATAAAATATAACATATACACTACCGTTCAAAAGTTTGGGGTCACATTGAAATGTCCATATTTTTGAAGGAAAAGCACTGTACTTTTCAATGAAGATAACTTCAAACTAGTCTGAACTTTAAAGAAATACACTCTATACATTGCTAATGTGGTAAATGACTATTCTAGCTGCAAATGTCTGGTTTTTGGGGCAATATCTACATAGGTGTATAGAGGCCCATTTCCAGCAACTATCACTCCAGTGTTCTAATGGTACAATGTGTTTGCTCATTGGCTCAGAAGGCTAATTGATGATTAGAAAACCCTTGTGCAATCATGTTCACACATCTGAAAACAGTTTAGCTCGTTACAGAAGCTACAAAACTGACCTTCCTTTGAGCAGATTGAGTTTCTGGAACATCACATTTGTGGGGTCAATTAAACGCTCAAAATGGCCAGAAAAAGAGAACTTTCATCTGAAACTCCACAGTCTATTCTTGTTCTTAGAAATGAAGGCTATTCCACAAAATTGTTTGGGTGACCCCAAACTTTTGAACGGTAGTGTATACGTAATATTTACATAATATATGTACAGTATAGGATATATACTGATATATGTTTATATCATATATACAATATATATGTACAAAGGTTTAACATGTGTACAAGGATATTTCACATGTCTTTACTGTGTATATAATTGAACCGTGTTTATGTTGTGTACAAGGTGTATTTATAATATGTTGTGAAAAGGAAATTTCATAATTTTTGGAAGCTCATCTTGTATTTGACATAGTTTATAGCAGGCCTTGGCAATTATTTTGACTCGGGGGCCACATTTAGAGAAAAAAATGTGTCTGGGGGCCGGTGTATCTATTTTTAGGAGCACTAATACAAAACCTCACAATAATGTCTGATTGAATGCTAAAAACGTTACGACACACCGCCTTAAAAAACGTAATGGAATTTGAACCTGTTCTATGAACGATAAAACACTGAATATTGACAAATTGTGAATGTCACACCACCTTTCGATCGACATATTTAACAATCAAGTGAAACGCAACAAAAATGCAACAAACAGTGAAATATGAGCGCGAAGGGTACAAAATAAACCCACCTACAATCTGATACATCTGATATATCACTAAGCTTTAGAACTTGTTGTGAAAATCTCCTTCCGCGTCTGTGGAAACGCTTACCGCCCACACTGCTTGGTGCCTCGTCTGAGCTGCTGTGACGTAAATGACCATAGTAACTAATTAGATGACCATAGTAACTAATTAGATGACCATAGTAACTGGTATATCATCCATAAGCGCAGATTCCAAGCATTGAAATACTTTGTATAGTTCAAGACTTACGGTCATTAGAAAACATCACTGCACATCATAATGACAGCTACACTTTCCATCTTAAAGATCAAAAAAATTATTTGGGAATGTCCGTCGGGCCAGATTGAAAAGCTTAACGGGCCGCATGTGGCCCCCGGGCCTTAATTTGCCCAGGTCTGGTTTATAGGGTTAGGCGCCATACGTGTTCAACTTCAGCCTAAACCCTTTCCGTCTGCAACATTTTCAATTTATGAATGTACAACTGTTTGTTTATTTTGTTGACCATTGACCGAAGAAATAATAAACTAAAAATAAAAATAAAAATACAATATATAACAATTACCATGTACAATATTACAGTATATGTAACAGCTACAGCATAAAATAGAGAGTAGATCCAGCAGAAAATAGACAAACTATTAATTAATTAATTAAACTATTATTACGCCCAAAAATGTGTTTTTATATAATGTCTGTTTTCATCTTTTTTTTTAATAAAATAAAATGTTTAAAAAAAAGGCCCTGCATAATTTGACTTGTAGTTATGTGGCCCTTGGTGGAAAAAGTTTGAACACCCGTGGTTTCACATACCGTATTTCCTTGAATTGGCGCAGGGAATATAGTATTCGCACGTCTAGAATTACTGCCGGGTCAAACTCGTTTCTCAAAATAATTAACACATGCTTGGCCTTATCGCCGGTTCATTATTAACGCCGGATCAAATTCGTTTCGCAAAATATTAATTTTATTATCGCATGTCTATAATTTTCGCCGGGTCAAACTCGTTTCGCAAAATATTTAGCATATGGCTAGAACTTCCGCCGGGTCAAATTCGTTACGTCACGAGTGACGCTTTACCTGTCCTCATTTTCAAAATGGAGGAAGCTGCTTTCAGTAGTTTGCAATCGCACAAAGGAAAAAAGATAAAGAGCTATTCAGTAGGATTTAAGGTCCAAGCTATTGAATACCGGTACAGTATGCTAAAAAGAACAGTAAGCAGCTATGTTTTATTAATATACCGTAGCTGCGTGTGTCAAATACTGTACAAGTCATTAAATGACTCCCGCCTCCTGGTGGTAGAGGGCGCTACCGCGCTAGTGATCCTTCTTGCGACTTCCGGTACTGCAGAAGAAGTGACTACACGCAGCAAGAGATTTTTTTTTTTTTAACATGGAGGATTACAGAACAGTTTTCTAAACTGGACTTTCAATCGAAGCAGGAGGTAATAATTAAAGGAATATCTCCATCGAGACAGAGAGACTTTTAAAACTGAAGAAAGAAAATAAGGAAGACTTCTATAAACAAGTTATCGATGCTTTTGGTCAGAAGGAGCTGCAAATGGACTCCATTTATAAGTACAGGTAAGACCATAATAACGTTTTTTATTATTAAATGTGCTTTTCATGATGGTATGCTTACATCACACTCAAAGCGCACGCCTAAATTTACCGCATTCCTTTTGGTAAACGCCGGAGTGAGAAGAGGTTTTAAAATAATTACCGCATGCACGGCCATCCCGCCGGCTTCCGGTAAACGGAGTGACAGGAGGGTTTTAAATTAATTAGCGCCCCTGCGACTATTCAAGGAAATACGGTATACCGATTTGCATTGCATTGGGTTTAGCATCTTTAAAAACTGTCCAACTTTTTCTTTTTTTTTTTATAAAAAGGGAGATTTAATGGAAAATAGGAAATGCAAGAAAGATTTTCCGGCTAGGTTGTGGTGAAATTGTTATTTTACTGGCTTGCTTTTATTTTGAAGGCCTGACTTTACAGTCTTTGGGATATTCTAATGTGGAAAAAACATGGCTGCCATCAAACGGGCAAGGATAAGCACCGAATTATCCATAAGTCACGGAGTATTTAATATGGACATTTGTATCCCGTCATTACACGGCAGGTGTTCCTCTTACCCTCCGGAGGCAGCAGCGTGCAGACAGGTCCTCCCAAAGTTGTCCGGGGTGTTGATGTCGAACCCTGCCGACAGCACGTGCTCCTTGCTCATGGAGGAGACGATGCTGTACAGCTGACCTGCGAGCAGACGGGTCAGGTGACGACAATCACGGCGACTTTCACGCGGCCATTTCATGTGCGGCGCAAACCTGAGGAGAGTAACTTGCGACAACAGTCTGAAAACCCGTAGAGCACAGCGAGGTGCAAGGGGAACATTCCGTGGAGCCCGCGTCTGAAGGAAGCACACAACAAAAGAGACAATGACGGCTTTTTGATGACACAAACTTGACATTGTTCGCGTCACGCCGTTGCTACCTGGCCGTGTCGGCGCCGTTGGTCATCAAAGTGCTGATGAGCAGTTCATGGCCGTACTTAGCAGCGACATGGAGAGGAGTATTGCCATATCGATCCACACTGTCGATCTCGCCACCTGATAGGGCACAACAATCACTTGACGTTACAACAGTGCTGACCAAACGGGAGGCCCGGGCGCCATTTGCGGCCCGACGCACGTTCTCAAGCTACAAGGTGTCTTCAAGGGCCGAGTGGTTTTACAAAACCCAAAACCAGCGAAGTTGGGACGTCATGTCCTCCGGACCAAAGAGGAAAGTAACCATCTGGATTGTTCTAGGGTCAAAGTGTAAAAAGGCAGCATGTGTGATGGTATGGGGGTGTATTAGTGGCCAAGACATGGGTAACTTACACATCTGTGAAGGCACCATTAATGCTGAAAGGTACATACAGCTTTTGGAGCAACATATCAAAGCAACGTTATCATGGACGCCCCTGCTTATTTCAGCAAGACAATGCCAAGCCACGTGTTACAACAGCGTGGCTTCATAGTAAAAGAGTGCGGGTACTAGACTGGCCTGCCTGTATTCCAGACCTGTCTCCCATTGAAAATGTGTGGTGCATTATGAAGCCTAAAATACCAAAACTGAGACCACAGACTGTTGAACAACTTAAGCTGTACATCAAGCAAGAACGGGAAAGAATTCCACTTCAAAAATGTGTCTCCTCAGTTCCCAAACGTTTACTGAGTGTTGTTAAAAGGAAAGGCCATGTAACACAGTGGTAAAAATACCCCTGTGACAACTTTTTTGCAATGTGTTGCTGCCATTAAATTCTAAGTTAATGATTATTTGCAAAAAAAAAAAAAACGTTTCTCAGTGTGAACATGAAATATCTTGTCTTTGCAGTCTATTCAATTAAATATATGTTGAAAAAGATTTGCAAATCATTGTATTCTCTTTTTATTTACCATTTACAAGTGACAACTTCACTGCTTTTGGCTTTTGTACTCATTCATTTACTGTTAATATCTGCTTATTTTCTGTTTTAAAATGTTCTATCTACACTTCCGTTAAAATGTAATAACCACTTATTCTTCTCTTCTTTGATACTTCACATTATTTTTGGGTGACACCACAAAATGAAGTATCGATCCCATACCAAGTAGTTACATAATTATACATTGGTCATACAGTAATTTAAGTTCTCATGTGTCCGGGGACGTATTTCCTGAGTTTATGAATATAATATGAATTTTAAAAAGAAAAGGAAAAAGATTTTGTGACGATAAAAAATGTAATCATAGTAGTATCTAATAGATACGCTCTTGTACTTGGTATCAATACAGTGGATGTCAGGTGTAGATCCACCCATGGCATTTGTTTGTATCCTCCTACGGCGTGTAGTGAAGCATGTTTAGCTATTCCTCGTCCTGCAGGGATGATACTTGTAAGAAACTCACTTTATTTGTCGCCATGGAAGCGAGGATTAGTGATTTAGAAGTAGCTAAAACACTGCAGACTGCGGATGGACGTTAGCTGCTAGCTAGCTAGCCATGTTTTGAAGCACCTCTTCCTGAGGGCGTTTCAGTGTTATAACTTCAAAAGGGCTGCAACTAACAACTAATTTGATAATCGATGAATCTGTCGATTTATTACTTCGATTAATCGATTAATAATCGGATAAAAGAGACTAGAAACTACATTTCTATCCTTTCCAGTATTTTATTGAAAAAAATGGCACCATACTTATTTTGATTATTGTTTCTCAGCTGTTTGTAAATGTTGCAGTTTATAAATAAAGGTTTATAAAAAAATTAAAAAGTAGCCATTGCGCATGCGCATAGCATAGATCAAACAAATCGATGACTAAATTAATCGGCAACTATTTTTATAATCAATTTTAATCGATTAGTTGTTGCAGCCCTTAACGTCACCTTTACCTTTAGTTTTTAAGCCAAAATGAGCCCATTCTCCCTTTTCTGTCTACACACTGTGTCTCCTTGTAAGTACTCTGTGTGTGTGCGCTGCCGAACATGCTCCTCTGCTCGTAAAACCAGCAATGTCATGACACGACGACGCGCCGTCATGCCGTTAAAAAAAAAAAGAAAAAAGGGGGAGCCGGTACTTTTCAAACAGAGTGTAGTACCGTTTTTGATTCATTAGTACCGCGATACTATACTAGTACCTGTATATCGTACAACCCGAGCTGTAACAAAGATGTGATGCAAAAGTAGCCATGAGAAGCGGTTACCGTTCTGGATGAGGATCTGCGAGCGTGTGAAGCGTCCATGAATGGCTGCCATGTGCAGAGGGCTCTTCCCTTCTTTGCTCTGTTGCAAACACAAAACCAAGTTGGTGGCAGAGAGTTGTGCGGAGAAAAAGAAGGACTATTTCACACCGACCTGCTGGTTGACGTCTGCCCCGTTGTTGACCAGCAACTCCAGACAGAGGGCGCCGTTGGTGGAGACGGCGGCCAGGTGCAGCGGCGTGTAGCCGCACTTGTTGGGCTGGTTGACGTTGGCTCCGTGGTTGACCAGCTCGGTGGCCACCGCCTCTTGCCCCATGTAGCACGACACGTGGAGCGCCGTGTTCCCGAAACCGTTGGGCTCGTCAATCTTCGAGTAAAAAAAAGAAAAAGAAAAGGTTGTGACGTTCAAGTCGACTTCTCTCTCTCCCAAAAAAAAGATGGCTGACGTCTTACCTCCGCCCCCATCCTCAGCAGGTACTTCACGATTTCGATGTGGCCGCTGGCGGCAGCGGCGTGGAGAGGCGTGTAGCCCTGCTTGTCCTTACAGCTCCGGTCTGCGCCGCGCGACACCAGCAGCTTCACAACCTCCGCATGACCTGCGAGACATCACATGACGCATCATAACAATGTTTTTAATATTACAATATCCAATGTTTTGACACGTGGGGGAGATTCAAATGTGACATCATCTCATCAGCTACACTGCATTTAAACGGGAATAGCAGATCCATTCTATGTGTCATACTTGATCATTTCGCGATATTGCCATATTTTTGCTGAAAGGATTTAGTAGAGAAAATCGACGATAAAGGTCGCAACTTTTGCTCGCTGATAAAAAAAGCCTTGCCTGTACCGGAAGTAGCGTGACGTCACAGGAGGTAATTTTCCTCACAATTTTCCTTTGTTTACAATGGAGCGAGAGAGATTTGGAGCGAAAAAGCGACGATTACCCCATTAATTTGAGCGAGGATGAAAGATTCGTGGATGAGGAACGTTAGAGTGAAGAACTAGAGGCAGTGCAGGACGTATCTTTTTTCGCTCTGACCGTAACTTAGGTACAAGCTGGCTCATTGGATTCCACACTCTCTCCTTTTTCTATTGTGGATCACGGATTTGTATTTTAAACCACCTCGGATACTATATCCTCTTGAAAATGAGAGTCGAGCACGCAAAATGGACATTCAAAGTGACTTTTATCTCCACGACAATACATCGGTGACACACTTAGCTACTGAGCTAACGTGATAGCATCGTTCTCAAATGCAGATAGAAACAAAATACATAAATCCCTGACTGGAAGGATAGACAGAAGATCAACAATACTATTAAACCATGTACATGTAACTACACGGTTAATAATTCTCAGCCTGGTAAAGCTTAACAATGCTGTTGCTAACGACGCTAAGGCTAATTTAGCAACTTAGCAACCGGACCTCACAGAGCTATGATAAAAACATTAGCGCTCCACCTACGCCAGCCAGCCCTCATCTGCCCATTCATCAGCCCTCATCTGCCCATCAACAGCCGTGCTCACCTGCGTTCCAGCGATCGACGGCACGACGAAGGACTTCATCCGTGGGTTTGGCGGCTAGCATCGGCTAGGCGTCTGCTAAGTCCTTGTTGTGTTGCTATAGCCAGCCGCTAATACACCGATCGATCCCACCTACAACGTTCTTCTTTGCAGCCTCCATTGTTCATTAAACAAATTGCAAAAGATTCACCAACACAGATGTCCAGAATACTGTGGAATTATGAAATGAAAACAGAGCTTGTTGTACAGGATTCTCCGGGCTCCGAATACTTCCCTTGTCCTTGTGACGTCACGTGCATACGTCAGCAAAATAAAACGTTTTTAACAGGAAGTGTGGCGGGAAATTTTGAATTGCAATTTATAAGTTAACCCGGCCGTATTGGCATGTGTTGCAATGTTAAGATTTCATCATTGATATATAAACTATCAGACTGCGTGGTCGGTAGTAGTGGCTTTCAGTAGGCCTTTAATTCACTACATTTCCCCGACTGATGCAGGAATTCCGACAGTTTAAACCAGGGGTGCCCATTCCCTCGACCACGAGCTACCGGTCAATCGCCAGCCAGGCATGAAAAAAAATAGACCTAAAAATTAGCTTTATCAATCTTCACCAAAGCGTCACTTTTGTCACTTCATTGACATTCACGGCACCCGAGGGTCTTGTGAGATGACGCTGGCTGCTGCCGGATCATTATTAAGAAAAAAACGACCGACAGGAAGGCGAGAAACACTTATCATTTCAACAGACTCTCGCGCCGTACATGCCGTCAAAAGCCTAAAGACAGATCGCACAGTTCCTGTCTTCCCAATAAAATGCGCTGCTCCATCCTGCCTGTGCTGACAAAATAAGAGTCTCAGAAAGCTATTGCGCACAAGCTAGCAAGCTACGGAGTTTGCCGCCAATGTATTTCTTGTAAAGTGTATAAAAAGTGTGTGACAATCATTGGTACTTTAATCTTTAATCTTAAAAAGGAGTATGGAAGCTGGACAAATAAGATGGCAAAAAGCAAGCACTTTCATGTGGTATTGCACAAAAAGGAGGACTTTTTTTTTTTCCTTTTAAAAAATTCATATTATGTTTATAAACTCAGGAAAAAGAGTCCCTGGACACACAAGGACTTTGAATATGACCAATGTACCGTATTTTCCGCACCTAAAAACCACAATTTTTCTCAAAAACCACAATTTTTCTCAAAAGCTGACAGTGCGGCTGATAACCCGGTGCGCCTTATATATGGATTAATATTAATATTTATTTTCATAAAGTTTAGGTCTCGCAACTACGGTAAACGGCCGCCATCTTTTTTCCCCGTAAAAGAGGAAGCGCTTCTTCTTCTACGGTAAGCAACCGCCCCCATAGAAGAGGAAGCGCTTCTTCTTCTACTGTAAGCAACCGCCAAGGTGAGCACCCGCCCCCGTAGAAGAAGAAGCGTGCGGATATTACCTTTCATTTCATTTGTGTGTTTCTGTAAAGACCACAAAATGTCTCCTACTAAGAGACACGCGTACAAGGTTCCACTGACTTTTGATATTCATGTGAACCGCACTGTGGATACAACGGGAACACGTACGGTGAATATTCGCACCACAGGGAATGAGAAGTCGTCCTTCACTGTGGTTCCAGCTTGCCATGCTAATGGCCATAACTTCCACCCACGGTGATATTCAAAAGGAAGACCTTGCCAAAAGAGAACTTTCCAGCCGGCGTCATCATAAAAGCTAACTCGAAGGGATGGATGGATGAAGAAAAAATGAGCGAAGAGACAGGGTGACTTTTTTCACACAGCTCTGTCCCTGTTGATCTATGACTGCATGCGCGTCCACATCACAGAAGGTGTCAAAAAACAAGTGAAGCACACCGAAGAAGAATAATTCGAGGGATTTGTGGATGAGTAATAACTTCAGAAAGTGAGCTTTAAATGTTTATTTTGTGTGTTGTGTGACACTAACGTATGAGCAACGTTGAGTTATTGATGTTGCTATTGCTCTGCACTATTTTGAGTGTTAATATTTTTGTGATTGCACATTTGCACATTACATTTTGGGAGTGAACAGAGTTGTTAGAACGCTGGTTTGTAATATATGATTAAAGTTTGACTGACCTATCTGACTGTTTTTTTGACATTCCCTTTAGCGTAGCGTAGGTGCGGCTAATAACACGGGGCGGCTAATAGGTAAACAAAGTTTTGAAATATGCCATTCATTGAAGGTGCGGCTTACAACACGGGGCGGCTTACGGTGCGGAAAATACGGTATGATCCTGTAACTAGTTGGTATCGGATCGATACCTAAATTAGTGGTATCAAACAAGAGAAGAATAAGTGATTATTACATTTGAACAGAAGTGTAGATAGAACATGTTGAAAAAGAAAATAAGCAGATATTAACAGTAAATGAACAAGTAGATTAATAATCAATTTTTACAGTTTGTCCTTTATGTTGACAAAATAATAGGTGTATAAATGACACGATATGTTACTGCATACGTCAGCAGACTAATTAGGAGTCTTTGTTTGTTTACTTACTACTAAAAGACAAGTTGTCTAGTATGTTCACTATTTTATTTAAGGACTAAATTGCAATAATAAACATATGTTTCATGTACCCTAAGATTTTTTGTTAAAATAAAGCCAATAATGCCATTTTTGTGGTCCCCTTTATTTAGAAAAGTATCGAAATATACTTTGGTGCTGGTACCAGTACCAAAATATTGGTATCGGGACAACCCTAGATTCAACTTACATCCCTCTTGTCTATAGAACCATGTTTTATTTTAAGATCCGTAGTGA
Organism: Entelurus aequoreus; assembly: GCF_033978785.1. Taxonomy (NCBI): domain Eukaryota; kingdom Metazoa; phylum Chordata; class Actinopteri; order Syngnathiformes; family Syngnathidae; genus Entelurus; species Entelurus aequoreus. The sequence continues at coordinate 7,118,360 of NC_084737.1, read as the reverse complement.
AGCCTGCCTGACTACAAAACTCTCCTCTGTCAAGTAAGCTTAGATTGAAGTCAGGATTACAGTATATTAAAAATATGTGCTTCCTTTGGGAGTCAAATGGGACTAAATTGGTCCCGAGGCTAAAAAGTGGGCGTCTATGTTAATTTTTGCCTAGGCCACGCCCCCCCGAAAGCTTCTGCATGTGGTTAAAAAACAAACTTAAGTGGTGCCTGGAAGAGGTAAAAATACACTCTTGGCTTGAGGGACGGAATGCTAAGATGGCGTCTCAAGTGTGGAGATAAAAATGTTACCCAAGTAGGCGGCGGCATGGACCGGCTGTCTCTCCTTCTTATCGATGGCACTCAGGTTGGCGCCTTTGTTCAGCAGCAGCTTCACCATCTGGCAAGGAGGCGGAGTTAGTGCGGGGAAGTACGTTCCAGCCCCGTGGGAAGCGTGCACCCTACCTCCTGGAAGCCGCTCTGAGTGGCGTGGTGCAGGGCGGTGCGCCCGGTGCGGTCCCCCATGTTCAGGTTGCTCAGCTGGCTCAGCAGGGCCTCGGCGCAGCGGGTGGCCCGGTTGGCGGCGGCCACATGGAGCGCCGTCTGCCAGAACTTGTCGCGGGCGTTGGCCTCGGCGCCGCGCCTCAGCAGCAGACCCACGGCCCTCTGGGGACACGGCAGGGACCGTTAGGGGTCGTCTTGTCATATTGACAGTCACAAAACGAGCGGGTACAATTCCTCCAAAAGTGAAAACAGACCTTAGCTTAAACTTCAGCAAGAATCCAGATTGTTTTGTCCATCTGACTTCTTCTTAGGTTTGAGCCTTTTGAAATCTGCCTAGCAACAAGCAGGTAGGTGTGCCTAACTGGTCCCAAGTAGGGGTAAATAATTCATGATAATGTCTGGTATTCAATAATAATGATGCTAATGTTAACTAATACCATTACATTTTAATATAATTCTAGGTAGCAACACTAGCAAAATAGCTATGAAAGCTAAATGCTAACATTACATTTCAGTATAATTCTAATTAGCAACACTAGCATAATAGCTATGAAAGCTAAGTGCTAACATTACATTTTAATATAATTCTAATTAGCAACACTAGCATAATAGCTATGAAAGCTACATGCTAACATTACATTTTAGTATAATTCTAATTAGCAAAACTAGCATAATAGCTATGACAGCTAAGTGCTAACATTACATTTTAATATAATTCTAATTAGCAACACTAGCATAATAGCTATGAAAGCTACATGCTAACAATACATTTTAATATAATTCTAATTAGCAAAACTAGCATAATAGCTATGACAGCTAAGTGCTAACATTACATTTTAATATAATTCTAATTAGCAACACTAGCATAATAGCTATGAAAGCTACGTGCTAACATTACATTTTAATATAATTCTAATTAGCAACACTAGCATAATTGCTATGAAAGCTATGTGCTAACATTACATTTTAATATAATTCTAATCAACAACACTAGCATAATAGCTATGAAAGCTATGTGTTAACATTACATTTTAAAATAATTCTAATTAGCAACACTAGCATAATAGCTATGAAAGGTACGTGCTAACATTACATTTTAATATAATTCTAGGTTAGCAACACTAGCATAGCTATAAGACCTATGTGCTAACATTACATTTTAATACAATTGTAGGTTGGCAACACTAGTATAATATCTATGAAAGCTACGTGCTAACATTACATTTTAATATAATTTTAGTTAGCAACACTAGCATAGCTATTTGAGCTACATGCTAACATTACATCTTAATATAATTATAGGTCAACAACACTAGCGGAGTTTTGTGAGCTACATGCTAGCATTACATTTTAACATCTTGCTAGGTGTGCATCGTGAGTGTAACATTTGAGCTACATGCTAACATTCCATTTTAACATAATGTTAGATCAACAACATTAGCATAGCTATGTGAGCTACATGCTAACATTACATTTTAACATAATTCTAGGTTAACACTAGCCTAGCTATGTGAGCTACATGCTAACATTACATTTTAATAGAATTATAGGTTAACAACACTTGCATAGCTATGTGAGCTACATGCTAACATTACATTTTAATATAATTATAAGTTAACAACACTAGCGGAGCTTTGTGAGCTACATGCTAACATTACATTTTAACATTTTGCTAGGTTTGCCACGCGAGTGTAACTATTTGAGCTACATGCTAACATTATATTTATCATGCTAGGTTAGCAAAATAACAGCTATGTGAGCTACATGCTAGCATTCCATTTTAACATAATTTAGATCAACAACATTAGCATAGTTAAGTGAGCTAAGTGCTAACATTACATTTTAATATAATTCTAGGTTAACAACACTAGCATAGCTATGTGAGCTACATGCTAACATTACATTTTAATATAATTCTAGGTTAGCAACACTAGCATAGCTATGTGAGCTACATGCTAACATTACATTTTAATATAATTCTAGGTTAGCAACACTAGCATAGCTATGTGAGCTACATGCTAACATTACATTTTAATATAATTCTAGGTTAACAACACTAGCATAGCTATGTGAGCTACAAGCTAACATTACATTAATATAATTCTAGGTTAACAACACTAGCATAGCTATGTGAGCTACATGCTAACATTACATTTTAATATAATTCTAGGTTAGCAACACTAGCATAGCTATGTGAGCTACATGCTAACATTACATTTTAACATCTTGATAGGTTAGCAACGTGAGTGTAATTATGTGAGCTACATGCTAACATTACATTTTAACATGGAGCAGATACAAATTATTGAGAATTTTAAAAAAACAAAAACGTCATTGAGGGTTTGGCTTACTTCATTCCTGCAGGCGGCGGCCCTGTGCAAAGGGGTCAACCATATGTGGTCTTTAGCGTTCACATTGGCACCTGAGGGAACAAAATACAAATAGTAAGACATCAGGAGCACCCGTCAAAGATCCTCTACATGAGAGGAGCACTTGTTTTTAAACACCTACAAAAAAAAACAAAGATCCTCTATAAGACAGTTGCGTTTCTTAGATTACATACTAGGGTTATATACGGTATACCGGAATGAATCATATTCGGTACTATACCGCCTCTAAAAAGTACCGGTCCAAACCACCCTCCATTTTTTTTAACGGGCATGACGGCGCGTTGTCCTCATGTTGTGACTTTGCTGGTTTTACGAGCAGAGGAGCATGTTCAGCAGCGCACACACACAGAGTACTTACAAGCAGACACAGTGTGTAGACAGAAAAGGGAGAACGGACGCATTTTGGCTCAAAAACTAAAGATAGAGGTGAAGTTAACGTCCATCCGCAGTCTGCAGTGTTTTAACTACTTCTAGATCACTAATCCTTGCTTCCATGGCGACAAATAAAGTATGTTTCTTACAAGTACGATTATCACTGGAGGACGAGGAATAGCTAAACATGCTTCACTACACACCATAGGAGGATACAATAGCTCACCGGCGTCACAATGTAAACAAACGCCATGGGTGGATCTACACCTGACATCCACTGTAATGATACCAAGTACAGGAGCGTATCTAGTTGATGCTACATTGATATTTTTTATCGTCACAAAATTTTTTTTCCTTTAAAAAAAATTCATTTGATGTTTATAAAGTCAGGAAACGAGTCCTTGGACACATGAGGACTTTGAATATGACTAATGTATGATCCTGTAACTACTTGGTATCGGATCGATACCTACATTTGTGGTATCATCCAAAATTAATGTAAAGTATCAAAGAAGAGAAGAATAAGTGATTATTACATTTTAACAGAAGTGTAGATAGAACATGTTGAAACAGAAAATAAGCAGATAATAACAGTAAATGAACAAGTAGATTAATAATCAATTTTTACAGCTTGTCCTTTATAATGTTGACAAAATAAGGTAGATAAATGACACAATATGTTACTGCATAGACTAATTAGGAGTCTTTGTTTGTTTACTTACTACTAAAAGACAAGATGTGTAGTATGTTCACTATTTTATGTAAGGACTAAATTGCAATAATAAACATGTTTCATGTACCCTAAGATTTTTTGTTAAAATAAAGACAATGACATTTTTTGTGGTGCCCTTTATTTAGAAAAGTACCAAAAAGTATCAAAATATATGTTAGTACCGGTACCAAAATATTGGTACCGGTACTAACATACATTACATACATTTAAAGACAATGTTAAAATGTCCACAGTTTGACCCTGAAACAGACGCGTTCAATCTCCGATTGTGTTCTTCCACTCTTTCATACGAGTAAATTGATTGATTGATTGAAACTTGCAGTGTTTCCCACACATTCATTTATTTGTGGCGGCCCGCCACGAAAGAATTACATCCGCCACAAAAAAAAAAAAATGTTTTGTTGTTTTTTTTGTCCTGTCCAGCTTCTCAGGCAAATCCTATAGTTGATGTAGATGCCCGTATAGGCTGTTCAGATTTACTTTACAAAAGAGAAGTGTAGGATACTTCTCTTGTTGCCTTATTTGTATTTGACCACTACTGTTTTCTGTTTATTTGTTACTGACTGTGGCAGGACACCTCTGCCTCTGTTTCACTTTATGTTGCTGGTAAATAATATGGTTGTAGTAGTAGGCTAAAGTTAAATTATTTAGTATGCACTAATTAAAGGGGCAGAGCTTTAAGAGACATTTTAGCTTTTATATTTTATAAGATATATTTTTTGTAAGAACCACAATTAATAAATATATTTCAGTGAATAACTTATTGTTCAAATCTGTATATAAATATGTACATAAAGTATTGTAATTATATTGTAAAATGGATGGATGGACGTTTAAAACAAAACTGTTATTAATTAGTAAGTATAATTTTTTTTAGCCTTTTTAGAGAAAATCATATCATTGTAGTAAATTATGCAAATTCCTCGATGATGTCATGATGACCACGCCCATAGCCACGCCCCCACCGCCACAGGTATCTTGGCAGTTTATGGGAAACACTGACTTGTATTAGTAGATTGCACAGTACAGTACTTATTCCGTACAATTGACCACTAAATGGTAACACCCCAATAAGTTTTTCAACTTGTTTAAGTCGGGGGTCCACGTTAATCAATTCATGGTAAATCTTAGTGCTTCTTACCCGACTCAAGGAGCAGGTCCATGATGTGCACGTCCCCCATGCAGGCAGCAGCATGAAGCGGCGTACGGCGCTCATGGTCCTGTTTCATTTTTAAAACACAATAGAGCAAAAAAATGAACTCCCCAGCCATCATGATGCCACTTCCTGTCCTTCCTGTCGCTGCTCTAGCATGACAGCTTACCAGTGCATTGACATCCTCCTTGTGCAATAAGTGTTGGACTTCTTCAGCGTTGCGGTTGAAGATGGCCTGGACCAGAGGAGGCTGCAACACATCATGCACAATATCTGTGAGAATGATACAAAACATTCACACATGCTTTTCTACACCATTTATTATTCTTCAACTTCTTCTTCTACAGATTTTGGCGATCTACCTTCCACATTTTTCACACGATTCATAAGCGTTCCAACTTCAAACTGTCCAGCCTATTCAGAAATCACTGGCTTTCCCTTGACAAATTCCAAAAATTCCCAGATTTCCCAGAATTCCAGGTTTTCCGGGACATTTTTCCCATTCAAAATGAATTGGCTATTTTTCAAACTTCCACCATTTCCACATTTTTCAACCGATTCAAACCATTCCACCTTCAACACATTCCACTCATCCTGGACATTCAAACTACCTTTTTTCCAAGTTAAAAATAAATTCCCAGATTTTCAGGTTTTCCGGGACATTTTTCCCATTCAAAATGAATTGGCTATTTTTCAAACTTCCACCATTTTCACATTTTTTAACCGATTCAAACCATTCCACCTTCAACACATTCCATTCATCCTGGACATTCAAACTACCCCTTTTCCAAGTAAAAAAAAATTCCCAGATTTCCAGGACATATTTTCCCATTGAAAATGAATTGTCCATTTTTTTAACTTTCACAATCCACACATTTTCCAACCAATTTAAACCATTCCACCTTCAACACATTCCACTCATCCTGGACATTCAAACTACCCTTTTTCCAAGTTAAAAAAAATTCCCAGATTTTCCAGAATTCCAGGTTTTCAGGCACATTTTTCCCATTCAAAATGAATTGGCTATTTTTCAAACTTCCACTATTTCCACATTTTTCAACCGATTCAAACCTCTCCACCTTCAACACATTCCACTCATCCTGGACATTCAATCTACCCTTTTTCCAAGTTAAAAAAATTCCCAGATTTGCCAGAATTCCAGGTTTTCCGGGACATATTTTCCCATTCAAAATGAATTGTCCATTTTTTTAACTTTCACAATTCACACATTTTTCAACCGATTTAAACCATTCCACCTTCAACACATTCCACTCATCCTGGACATTCAAACTACCCTTTTTCCAAGTTAAAAAAAATTCCCAGATTTCCCAGAATTCCAGGTTTTCCGGGACATTTTTCCCATTCAAAATGAATTGGCTATTTTTCAAACTTCCACCATTTCCACATTTTTCAACCGATTCAAACCATTCCACCTTCAACACATTCCACTCATCCTGGACATTCAAACTACCTTTTTTTCCAAGTTAAAAAAAATTCCCAGATTTTCCAGAATTCCAGGCACATTTTTCCCATTCAAAATGAATTGGCTATTTTCCAAACTTCCACCATTTTCACGTTTTTCCACCGATTCAAACCATTCCACCTTCAACACATTCCACTCATCCTGGACATTCAAACTATTATTTTTTCAAGCTAAAAAATTTTCCCAGATTTCCCAGAATTCCAGGTTTTCCTGGACATTTTTCCCATTCAAAATTAATTGTCCATTTTTTAAACTTTCACAATTCCCACATTTTTCAACCGATTCCAACCATTCCACTCATCCTGGACATTCAAACTACCCTTTTTCCAAGTTCGAAAAAATTTCAGGAATTCCCTTCTTGACCCTTTTTTCTGGCGACTAGTCCTTCCACATTTTTTAATCCACTTCAACCGTTCCACCGTCCAAACTTTCCTCTTAATCAGGACAAAAAAACTAAGTTATTTTTTTAACTGGAAAAATTCCCGGTTTTCCCGAAATTCCTTAATACCATTTCTCAATTAAAAACTTTTCTCGACCGATTAAAAAAATTCCAAAACAATCATTCAACTCAGTCAGAACATTCAAGTCTTTTAACATTTTCCAAAAAAAATCCCGCTTTTCCCAAAATTCCATGAAATTCCAATTGAAATTAATGGGACATTTTTCAAAGTTCCACAATTCCCACATTCAAACCCTTCCAACTTCAAACTGTTCAGCCTAATTGGGAATAGCAGGCTTTCCCTTGACAAATTCCAAAAATTCCCAGAATTCCAATTTTTCCGGGACATTTTTTACCATTCAAAATGAATTGGCCATTTTTCAAACTTCCACCATTTTCAAATGTTTTAACCAATTCAAACCATTCCACCTTCAACACATTCCACTCATCATGTTTCCAAGTTCCAAAAAATTCCAGGAATTCTCAGAATTCCCTTTTTTTCTGGCGACTAGTTTTTCCACATTTTTTAACCCACTTCAATCGTTCCACCATCCAAACATTCCTCTTAATCAGGACAAAAAACACTGGAAAAATTCTCAAGTTTTCCCGAAATTCCTTAAAACCATTTCTCAATTAAAAATGTTACGACTTCAACGTTTCTCGACCGATTTGAAAAACTCCAACACCAACCATTTCAACTAATTTAGAACATTCAAGTCTGTTAACATTTTCCCCTAAAATTCGGCTTTTCCCGAAATTCCCAAATTTCCATGAAATGCCCATTTTTTAAACTTCCACCACTTCTAAATTTTCCCACCGATTCAAAACATTCCACCTTCAACACACTCCACTCATCCTGGACATTCAAACTATCATTTTTCCAAGTTTCATAAAATTCCAGGAATTCCATTTTTTCTGGCGACTAGTCCTTCCACATTTTTTAACCCACTTCAACCGTTCCACCATCCAAACATTCCTCTTAATCAGGACAAAAAACACTGGAAAAATTCTCAAGTTTTCCCGAAATTCCTTAAAACCATTTCTCAATTAAAAATGTTACGACTTCAACGTTTCTCGACCGATTTGAAAAACTCCAACACCAACCATTTCAACTAATTTAGAACATTCAAGTCTGTTAACATTTTCCCCTAAAATTCGGCTTTTCCCGAAATTCCCAAATTTCCATGAAATGCCCATTTTTTAAACTTCCACCACTTCTAAATTTTCCCACCGATTCAAAACATTCCACCTTCAACACACTCCACTCATCCTGGACATTCAAACTATCATTGTTCCAAGTTTCATAAAATTCCAGGAATTCCATTTTTTCTGGCGACTAGTCCTTCCACATTTTTTAACCCACTTCAACCGTTCCACCATCCAAACATTCCTCTTAATCAGGACAAAAAACACTGGAAAAATTCTCAAGTTTTCCCGAAATTCCTTAAAACCATTTCTCAATTAAAAATGTTACGACTTCAACGTTTCTCGACCGATTTGAAAAACTCCAACACCAACCATTTCAACTCATTCAGAACATTCAAGTCTTAACATTTTCCCCAAAATCCGGCTTTTCCCAAAATTCTCAAATGTCCAGGAAATGCCCATTTTTCAAAGTTCCACAATTACCACATTTTTCATCCGATTCGAACCGTTCCAACTCCAAAATATTCAGCCTGTTCAACAATTTAAAAAAATTCCCGGATTTCCAAGAATTCCCAGTTTTTAGGGACATTTTCCCAATTCAAAATGAATTGGCTATTTTTCAAACTTCCGCCATTTTCAAATTTTTCCACCGATTCAAACCATTCCAACATCAACACATTCCACTCAACCAACTAACACTTTACCAAGTTCCAAACCAAATTCCGTTTTTCTTGGAAATTCAAACTCTTCAACATTCAAACCATTCCAACATTCAGACTATTCTTACATTACATTCATACTACATTCTGTCAGTATTTCACTTCAACTTCAGCATTCACACGCAATTCCTTCAGGAATTGCCTCGTCTAGTAATTAATAATAATAATACATGCAACACATAATATGAATTAATAATACATGCAACACATAATACGAATTAATAATAATACATATAGCACATAATACAAATTAATAATAATACATGCAACACATAATATGAATTAATAATAATACATGCAGCACATTAATTAATAATAATACATGCAACACAATATGAGTTAATAATACATGAAACCATTTATGAATTAATAATAATACATGCAACACATTATGAATTAACAATAATAATACATGCAACACATAATATGAATGATTAATAATACATGCAACACATATGAATTAATAGTAATAATACATGCCACACATAATATGAATTAATAATACATGCCACACATAATATGAATTAATAATAATAATACATGCAACATATAATATGAATTAATAATAATAATAATACATGCAACACATTATGAATTTATGATAATACATGCAACACATAATACGAATTAATAATAATAATAATAACACATGCAACATATAATATGAATTAATAATAATAAATGCAACACATAATATGAATTAATAATAGTAATACATGCAACACAATATATATTAATAATAATAATACATGCAACACATAATATAAATTAATAATAATAGTAATACACGCAACACATAATATTAATTAATAATAATAATACATGCAACACATTAATAATAATAATTCATGCAACACATTAATTAATAATAATAATTCATGCAACACATATGAATTAATAACAATAGTAATACATGCAACACAATATGAATTAATGATAATACATGCAACACATTATGAATTAACAATGATAATGCATGTAACACATAATATGAATGATTAATAATACATGCAAAACATACTATTAATAATAATAATACATGCAACACATTATGAATTAACAATAATAAAACATGCAACACTTAATATGAATTAATAATACATGCAACACATAATATGAATTAATAATAATAATACATGCAACATATTATGAATTAACAATAATAAAACACGCAACACATAATATGAATGATTAATAATAATACATGCAACACATACTATTAATTATTAATAATAAAACATTGTCACAATTACTGGGGTGACTTTAAGATGCTATGCTAACATTGCAGCGATTTACAATAAAGATGGAAAAAACCAAGCTCGACTAAAATGTTTTTATAAATTGGCAAATGCAACTTTTAGTTTTGTTTACTGCACTAGCAATGTTATGTTAGCGTTAAATGAACAAATAAGCGAGTGCCGCCCAGTAAATAGACGCCCCCCGGGCTGAGGCCTACACCACACAGCGATGCGATTCACCTTCCTGGATGAAGCCAAATCGATTAGCCGCAAGCTAACAGTGCGATACCGCGATACTAGTAATCGATTACGCAGGTGATTTCACACTGCGGGAATATCCTTCTAGTTGCGAGCGTACAGGCAGGATAATTGGGTATTGCGGTTGAAGACGTAATACGCTGCGCACAAGAGGCGGCCAGCAAATAGCCAGCGCCCCAGTGTCGGCGTACCTGGTCTGCGATGTTGAGTACCCCCATCTCCCAAACTCAGCCGGGACGGAGCTCCTTCATGGGGCTGAAACGTGGAGGTGATACCGCGGGGCTGTGCTGTGTCCGCCTCTCAGAAAACATCCATTTGCACGGCGGAGAAGACTGGAGCTCCCGAGTGTGTCCCTGTTGTTGTCTCTTTGACGACGCTGCTCGGCCCGACCGCTGCTCCGCCTGCAGGCGTGGCGGCGGATGACGCCGAGCTCTGGTGGGTGAAATGGCGACATCGTGTGGCCGAAAGGCAAACTACAGCCTATTAAATGAAGCGTTTCATTTCAGAAGGTCAAACCGTTTTTATTTTTTTTACTTGCTACTTAACCATTTTTCCACGTACATACTATAGGTATATAAATTATATATACTATGTATATATACTGTACACATACTGTATAAAAATATATACATAATGTATATACACACATATATACAGTATATACACACATATATACACTACCGTTCAAAAGTTTGGGGTCACATTGAAATGTCCTTATTTTTGAAGGAAAAGCACTGTACTTTTCAATGAAGATAACTTTAAACTAGTCTTAACTTTAAAGAAATACACTCTATACCAGGGGTCACCAACGCGGTGCCCGCGGGCACCAGGTAGCCCGTAAGGACCAGATGAGTAGCCCGCTGGCCTGTTCTAAAAATAGCTCAAATAGCAGCACTTACCAGTGAGCTGCCTCTATTTTTTAAATTATATTTATTTACTAGCAAGCTGGTCTCGCTTTGCTCGACATTTTTAATTCTAAGAGAGACAAAACTCAAATAGAATTTGAAAATCCAAGAAAATATTTGAAAGACTTGGTCTTCACTAACTGACAAAGAAACAGATAACAGATTTGGTGTCCAGTTCAAAGTGTGACATGATTTATTTAAAAATTTGAGAGTTGACTTTTGTATTTTACATGAGTTATTATTTGTACAAACATGGTGCAAAGTAATTCATGATTTGTTAAAAAATGTTAGTGGCTAGCTAGTTAAAATGGGATATTGTGATTTCCCAAGACTGTCTTAGAAGTGATCATTTGAAAAATGTGCACTTAGAGAAAATATATAAATAAAGTGTTGCATATTGATATTTATCTGTTTCTATATATATTTATTGTGAGAAATCATTAAGATGATCAGTGTTTCCACAAAGATAAATATAATTAATTATTAATAATAACATAGAGTTAAAGATAAATTGAGCAAATTGGCTGTTATACTTCTTCTTCTACTTCTGGCAATTTATTTAAGTGTGTATCAAACTGGTAGCACTTCACATTAATCACTACCCAAGAAGTAGCTCTTGGTTTCAAAAAGGTTGGTGACCCCTGCTCTATACATTGCTAATGTGGTAAATGACTATTCTAGCTGCAAATGTCTGGTTTTTGGTGCAATATCTACATAGGTGTATAGAGGCCCATTTCCAGCAACTATCACTCCAGTGTTCTAATGGTACAATGTGTTTGCTCATTGGCTCAGAAGGCTAATTGATGATTAGAAAACCCTCGTGCAATCATGTTCACACATCTGAAAGCAGTTTAGCTCGTTACAGAAGCTACAAAACTGACCTTCCTTTGAGCAGATTGAGTTTCTGGAGCATCACATTTGTGGGGTCAATTAAACGCTCAAAATGGCCAGAAAAAGAGAACTTTCATCTGAAACTCGACAGTCTATTCTTGTTCTTAGAAATGAAGGCTATTCCACAAAATTGTTTGGGTGACCCCAAACTTTTGAACAGTAGTGCATATTTATATATATATATATATATATATATATATATATATATATATATATATATATATATACACACACACTTATATACAGTATATACACAAACAAATTAATATATATATATATATATATATATATATATATATATATATATATACACACACACACACACACACGCACACACTTGTACACACATTTATACATACACATAAAAATGTACACATATAAATACAATGTATATACACACACAAATTCATATATTTACACACGCATATATACAGTATATACACACAAATTCATATATATATATACACACACACACACACACACATTGTACACACATATGCACGCGTTTATACATACATAAAAATGTATACATATAAACACAATGTATATACACACACACATTCATATATATATATAAATATATATATATATATACACACATATGTACAGTATATACACACACAAATTCATATATTTTCACACACATATATACAGTATATACACACAAATTCATATATATGTATATATATATATATATATATACACACACACACACACACACACATATTGTACACACATATGCACACGTTTATACATACATAAAAATGTATACATATAAACACAATGTATACACACACAAATTCATATATATACACACATATATAAGGTATATACACACACAAATTCATATATATATATATATATACACACACATATATATAGTATATACACACACAAATTCATATATATATATATACACACACATATATACAGTATATACACACACATATATACGGTATAAACACACACACACACATCACACACACACACACACACATTGTACACACATATGCACACGTTTATACATACAGAAAAATGTATACATATAAACACAATGTATACACACACAAATTCATATATATATATATATATATATATATATATATATATATATATATATATATATATATATATATATATATATATATATATATACACACACATATATACAGTATATACACACACAAATTCATATATATATATATATATACAGACACATATATACAGTATATACACACACATATATACAGTATATACACACACAAATTCATATATTATATATATATATATATATATATATATATACAGACACATATATATAGTATATACACACACATATATACAGTATATACACACACAAATTCATATATATATATATATATACAGACACATATTTATTATATATTTCATGGCCGTCTTGAGTTTCCAATCATTTCTACAAGTCTTATTTTTGTGTGATGTAGTGATTGGAGCACATATTTGTTGCTCACACAAAACATTTATGAAGTTTGCTTCTTTTATGAATGTATTATGTGTCTACTGAAAATGTGAGCAAATGTGCTGGCTCAAAAGTATACATACAGCAACATGCATGATACATTTAGGTGAAGTAGAAAAGCTACAAACAAATCAAATGAGCTCCATGGCCTCTTACCTTCATGTGAGTGGTCATGATTGTTGACTTCTGTGAGCACATTTAAATAGAACTCATGTGATGCAGTCATTAAACTCACTTACAAACGCCACTATGGGAAAGTCAAAAGGAACTCAGGACTGATCTGAAAAAAAACGAATCATTGACTTGAACAAGTCAGGAAAGTCACTTGGAGCCATTTCAAAGAGCAACTGTGCAGACAATTGTTCCTAAGTATAAAGTGCATGGCACAGTTTTGTCACTGCCACGATCAGGAAGGAAACGCAACCTATCGCCTGCTGCTGAGAGAAAATTGGTCGAACCACCAAAAAGCAGGTCTTCAATGAACTGGAAGGTGCTGGAACACAGGTGCCAGTGTCCACAGTCGAGCGGGTTTTGCATGGCCATGGACTGGAAGAGGCTACCGTGCAAGAAGGAAGCACTTGCTCCAGAAGCCACACCTGAAGGTTCGTCTAAAGTTTGCTGCTGATCACATGGACAAAGATAAGACCTTCTGGAGGAAAGTTCTGTGGTCAGATGAAACAAAAATGGAGCTGTTTGGCCACAATACCCAGCAATATGTTTGGAGGAGAAAAGGTGAGGCCTTTAATCCCAGGAACACCACACCTACCGTCAAGCATGGTGGTGGTGGTGGTGGTATTATGATCTGGGCCTGTTTTGCTGCCAATGGAACTGGTGCTTGAATATAATATTACATATATATATATATATATATATATATATATATATATATATATATATATATATATATATATATATATATATATATATATATATATATATATATATATATATATATATACACACATATATATATATATATATATATATATATATATATATATATATATATATATATATACAGGTATATATATATATATATATATATATATATATATATATATATATATATATGTAGTTTACTTCCAACTTAACCTTATTTTTCCACATAAATGCATAATATAAAACATTACAACCTTATTGTAACAATAAAACTTTGTTTCATAGTGTTCTTTTTGTCCTATTAAAAAATATATGTAGTGTATATACTGTGCATATATACTGTACGTACACTGTATGATACATATAATACATACAATAAATATTTATACTAAATACAATACTATACAGTATATTTAGATGCACACACACACATCCATATATATATATATATAGACATGTGTATATACAGTACAGATATAGACACATAATGTATATATACACACACACACACACACATATATATATATATATATATATATATATATATATATATATACACACACACACAAATATGCATACACATATATAAATACACAAAAAAGATATACATACATACACATATATACTGTATATACACAGTATATATACATAGACACACACACATACACACCCTTATGTACATATATACACCAGTGCCTCCATGGAAATGCCACCCCTCTACCTCAAAGAACTACTCACCACCAAATCCTCCACACGACACCTCCGCTCCAGACAGGCTAACCTCCGAGGACAAAGCTACGAACAATGGGAGACCGGGCTTTCTGTTCTACCGCTCCCAGTCTGTGGAACGCTCTCCCTGACCACCTGAAGGCACCACAGACTGTGGATGCTTTTATATATATATATATATATATATATATATATATATATATATATATATATATATATATATATATATATATATATATATATATATATATATATATATATATAATTTTAGCTATTTGGCTGTTCTAGTTTTTATTTTTATTTATTTTTTATTATCTTTTTATTTTAATTTTTTTTAATACACTGTAGCACTTTGAGGTTTTTTACTCAATGTAAAGTGCTTTTTACAAATAAAATCTATTGTTATTATTATTATTAATATTATCATTAAAAAAAAACAATTACATATACTATGTATGTGTATACATATATATACAGTATATGTACTGTATATGTACATATATACATATATTTTTTCACAGATAATTACAATGTCTTACACTTGTAATACATTATTTATTATAAAATACATATTTGTTACTTAAGTTTGTTATGTCAGCTGATTATAAAAATTGCATATTTTATTAAAAAAAATGTGAATTTCCATTTGAGGGATTATGTCAGCATAAAATATCAAATTTTCAGGTGTAAGTAAGTCATTTTTAATACAATTAGTGTTTTTTTTTTTACTCTATAATCAAGACAGAATCGCCCTTGAGCACAACTCATCCAGTCAGCCAACAACTTTAGTTGTTTACAAGTTTTTATTCAAACTTTTTTTCAGATTTGAACAATTTTTCCACAAGATTTATCAAAAAAAAGAAAAAAGTTATAATGTCAACATTCCCACTGGATACAGTAGAAAAGTACCGCTGTGATATAACCAGTTTGAAGGAAAAAACCCCAAAAATATATTTCTGCATAGTAGGAGAGAAGACAGGAAAAGTTGGCAAGGCTTGCATTATTCTTTGCATTATTCTTTGCATTATGGCCCTTTTTGTGCATGGTTCTTTTCATTCAGTTCAGCTCAAACATCATAAAAAGGAGGACCACTTCCCAATAATGAGAAGATGCTACGAGTCCATGGTCCTCACGCCATCTTTAACAATAACGTTCTGTTGCTATGGCAACCCATGACTGACATGCTCATGGTTCGACATCGCCGTCATGTAAACACGAACGCCTGCTAGGTTTCCCTCCAAAACAAATCGCCACCAAAAAAAGCTTCACAGAATGACATGCACCAAAATAATCATACACGTAACGTAATTCCATAGTAAATGTAGCGTTAAAGTCAGAAAAGTACCGTTAGGGTTAACGTAGAAGCAGTGTTAGCGCCACAGTGTAAAGGAAAGAAAACTGTAAATTTACGAGAATAAAGTTGTAATGTTTTATTTTTAAGACAAAAAAAGAAATCACAATTTAATTTTAACAAAAATTTACGAAAAATATATTATATTTTTGCGAGAACATTGCCCCAATTTTACGAAAACAAATTAGTAACAAAAACTTGAAAATAAATCTCATGAGATGCTTCATTGTTATGTAAATAATGTCGCAATGTTACGAAAATAAACTTCCGACGTCAAAAGAAAAAAAGCTGTAACATTGTGACGATATTCTCGCGATAACGCAATTGTGTTCCATCGACTTAGGAAAAAGTTGTAATGTTTTATTTTTGGATGTTATATTCTTAAGAGAAAAAAAAAAATCACAATTTAATTTTAACAAAAAATTACGAAAAATATATTATATTTTTGCGAGAACATTGCCCCAATTTTACGAAAACAAATTAGTAACAAAACTTGAAAACAAATCTCATGAGATGTATTTGTTATGTAAATAATGTCACAAAAAGAAACTTCCGAAGTCAAAAGAAAAAAAGTTGTAAAATTGTGACAATATTCTCGGGATAACGCAATTGTGTTCCATCGACATAGGAAAAAGTTGTAAGGTTTTATTTTTGGACGTTATAATCGTAAGAGAAAAAAAAAATCACAATTTCATTTTAACAAAAATTTACAAAAAATATATTATATTTTTGCGAGAACATTGCCCCAATTTTACGAAAACAAATTAGTAACAAAAACTTGAAAACAAATCTCATGAGATGTATTTATGTAAATAATGTCGCAATGTTACGAAAAGAAACTTCCGACGTCAAAAGAAAAAAAGCTGTAACATTGTGACGATATTCTCGCGATAACGCAATTGTGTTCCATCGACTTAGGAAAAAGTTGTAATGTTTTATTTTTGGATGTTATATTCTTAAGAGAAAAATAAATCACAATTTCATTTTAACAAAAATTTACGAAAAATATATTATATTTTTGCGAGAACATTGCCCCAATTTTACGAAAACAAATTAGTAACAAAACTTGAAAACAAATCTCATGAGATGTATTTGTTATGTAAATAATGTCGCAATGTTACGAAAAGAAACTTCCGAAGTCAAAAGAAAAAAAGTTGTAAAATTGTGACGATATTCTCGCGATAACGCAATTGTGTTCCATCGACTTAGGAAAAAGTTGTAATGTTTTATTTTTGGATGTTATATTCTTAAGAGAAAAAAAAAAACACAATTTCATTTTAACAAAAATTTACGAAAAATATATTATATTTTTGCGAGAACATTGGCCAAATTTTACGAAAACAAATTAGTAACCAAAACTTGAAAACAAATCTCATGAGATGTATTTGTTATGTAAATAATGTCGCAATGTTACGAAAATAAACTTCCGACGTCAAAAGAAAAAAAGCTGTAACATTGTGACGATATTCTCGCGATAACGCAATTGTGTTCCATCGACTTAGGAAAAAGTTGTAATGTTTTACTTTTGGATGTTATATTCTTAAGAGAAAAAAAAAAATCACAATTTCATTTTAACAAAAATTTACGAAAAATATATTATATTTTTGCGAGAACATTGCCCCAATTTTACGAAAACAAATTAGTAACCAAAACTTGAAAACAAATCTCATGAGATGTATTTGTTATGTAAATAATGTCGCAATGTTACGAAAAGAAACTTCCGAAGTCAAAAGAAAAAAAGTTGTAACATTGTGACGATATTCTCGCGATAACGCAATTGTGTTCCATCGACATAGGAAAAAGTCTGAATGTTATGAAAAATACGTCGGCTCAGAGAACAACGCCACAAAGTTACAAAAATAAACTTGCAGGATCACAAGAACAAAGTCTTGATGTTACAGAAAATACGATAAAAAAGTCGCAATGTTACGAGAAGTCAGTTCTATTGTTACGAGAAAAACATGGACTGTTACTGAAGTAACAGCATTTTGTAGGGTTACTT
This sequence comes from Entelurus aequoreus, assembly GCF_033978785.1. Lineage (NCBI taxonomy): Eukaryota > Metazoa > Chordata > Actinopteri > Syngnathiformes > Syngnathidae > Entelurus > Entelurus aequoreus. Next base: position 7,099,692 of record NC_084737.1, on the reverse strand, counting down.
GATTATTGTAAGTTTGTGTAACCTTAAGATCGGTTTCTCGTGACAATAAAACGTTTTTAACATTTATATCATTTTGCAAATGTTACGAAAAATATATTATATTGTTGCGAGAACATTGTCCCAATTTTACGAAACCAAATTAGTAACCAAAAAAAGAAAATAAATCTCATGAGATACATGCTTCATTGTTATGTAAATAATGTCGCAATGTTGCGAAAATAAACTTTGACGTTAAAATAAAAAAGTTGTAACATTGTGACGATATTTTCGCGATAACGCAATTGTATTCCAACGACATAGGAAAAATTCTGAATGTTATGAAAAATATGTCGGCTCAGAGAACAACGCCACAAAGTTACAAAAATAAACTTGCAGGGTCACAAGAACAAAGTCTTGATGTTACAGAAAATACGATAAAAAAGTCGCAATGTTACGACAAGTCAGGTCTATTGTTACGAGAAAAACATGGACTGTTACTGAAGTTACTTTTTGTAGGGTTACTTGAATATTGTAAATTTGTGTAACCTTAAGATCTATTTCTTGTGACAGAATTTTTTTTTTAACATTTATATCATTTTACGAGAAATATATTATATTGTTACGAGAACATTGTCCCAATTTTATGAAAACAAATTTGCAACAAAAAAAAAAACTTCTCATGAGATATATGCTTCATTGTTATGTAAATAATGTCGCAATGTTATGAAAATAAACTTCCGACGTCAAAAGAAAAAAAGTTGTAACATTGTGACGACATTCTCGCAATAACGCAATTGTGTTCCATCGCCATAGGAAAAACTGTTATGAAAAATACGTCGGCTAAGAGAACAACGCCACAAAGTTACACAAATAAACTTGCAGAATCACAAGAACAAAGTCTTGATGTTACAAAAAAATAAGTTGTTACGAGAACAACGTTAAAAAAGTCGCTATATTACGAGAAGTCAGTTCTATTGTTACGAGAAAAACATGGAGTGTTACTGAAGTAACAGCTTTTTGTAGGGTTACTTGATTGTCGTAACTTTATTTGTGCAACCTTAAGATCTATTTCTCGCGACATAATTTTTTTTTTAACATTTATATCGTTTTGCAAATGTTACAAAAAATATATAATATTGTTGCGAGAACATTGTCCCAATTTTTACGAGAACAAAAATGCAGCAAAAAAAGAAAATAAATCTCTTGAGATATACATGCTTCATTGTTATGTAAATAATGTCGCAATGTTACGAAAATAAACTCCGAAAATTGTTGCAATGTTTCTAAAATAAACTTGCACGTTAAAAGAAAAAAAGTTGTGACATTGTGACGATATTTTCGCAGCAATACATACGAGGGAAGACATCACAATGTTACAAGATTTTTTTAAGAAAAAAAAGGTCATAATATGACACTATATTGTTCTTGTAAAACATACTTTTTTGTCGTGAAACTACGACTCTTTTTTCCAAATTATTGTATTATATACTTTGTAACTTTATTCTTGTAACATTAAGACCTTTTTCTCGTGACAAAAAACTGTTTAGTGTCAATGATCAATTATTACGAAGAAAGACATTTTTACGGGGGAAAAAAAGGTCATAATATGACAACAGTTAATTCTCGTAAAACTGACTTTTTCTCGGGAAACTACGACTTTTTTTCCGAAATATACTATATACTTTTATTTTCGTAACTTTACTTATGTAACATTAGGACCTTTTTCTCGTGACAAAAAACTGTTTAGTGTCAATGATCAATTATTACGAAGAAAGAAATTTTTACGGGGAAAAAAATGTCATATGATAACAGTTAGTTTTCGTAAAACTGACTTTTTCTCGTGAAACTACGACTCTTTTTTCCAAAATATACTATACACTTTTATTTTCGTAACTTTACTTTCTTGTGACAACAAACTGTTTAGGGTTAATGATCAATTATTACGAAGAAATACATTTTTAAGGGGAAAAAAATGTCATAGGATAACAGTTAGTTCTCGTAAAACAGACTTTTTTGTCGTGAAACTACGACTCTTTTTCCCAAAATATTATACTACATATTTTATTTTCGTAACTTTATTCATGTAACATTAGGACCTTTTTCTCGTGACAAAAAAGTGTTTAGTGTCAATAATCAATTATTACGAGGAAATACATTTTTATGGGGAAAAAAATGTCATATGATAACAGTTAGTTCTCGTAAAACTGACTTTTTCTCGTAAAACTACGACTCTTTTTTCCAAAATATTGTATTATCTACTTTGTAACTTTATTCACGTAACATTAAGACCTTTTTCTTGTGACAATAAAACTGCTTTAATATTTACCGAATTTTCCAGCAATTTCTTTCTGTCGTATCAGGATAAAAATTTTCGTCTTTATTCTCGGAACATTAGGAGTTTCCACCTCGTAATTAAACAATGTTTTTTTTCTTTTCCAGCGTGGCGAGTACCTTATTTTTGTATTTACGCGATGCTAAAAGCAAAAAACAAAAGCAGAGGGTTATTTTTTTTTTTCAAGAAATAAATTATAAAGATAACATATGTACAAAATATAAACATTGAGTATATTTACAATTGCATTTCTTTCAAGATGTGGATGCATGTTTTTGGAGGGCTTCCTGCAGCGCCCCCTGCAGGCTGACGAGAGGCTCATTCATTCCAGTGTATTGCTGTGCTGAAAAAATGCACACAAAATGTAAAAAGCTGGTCTAAAAATACACAATTTAGGAGACGTTGATGACGATTAGCGTCGTTTAGATTTAAATGCTTCAAATGGGCAGGGTTTACGAGTACCTTTCGCACAGTGGCAAGGGCAGGGAGAGAATTTCATTGGCACAAAAAAAATCCTGCGGTTAAATTCTGCTCTCTACCGTTTGGGAAAAGTCGGTTTTGTCACTATTTCCTGAAGACGTACCAAAGAGATGTATCAGAACGTAAGCACAAAGAAATGAGTAAAGTGAACACACCCGGTAGATTGTGGTCGGGCGATGAGTGGACGTTCCGCTGGAGGGTTCCGGAAGAAACGAAATGGAAGACAAGCCAGGTTCCCACAGTTGAGGCGTCGCTTTTCGGCAGTTGTCTCACAAGTGTCCACGAGAGGGCGCCAAACTCCACCTTGCGCTCTCCGTTGGCTTTGGGAAAAAGACGACTTGATTGTACTGGAAGGTTACAGGTTCTCCCCCGGCTGGTACTGGGGCTCGGTGGAGGTGAAGTAGTCCTCCAGGAAGCAGTGCAGGTACTCGAAGGTGGGCCGCTCCTCGGCGTCCCTCTTCCAGCAGGTCTGCATCAGCTCGTGCAGAGACGGCGGACACTCGGCCGGGCACGGCATCCTGTAGCCGCGCTCCACCTGGTCCAGGACCTCGCGGTTCACCATGCCTGGAACAGACGAGCGGGGTCAAAAACTGGGGTCTGTAGGCGACCCCGACCGGAATGTTTTCAAATGAACTCCACAAGGTATGGATGATTGGCCAGCATTGAACAACTTGATTGTGCACTATTAATGCCGACTTAGCACTATGACAACATTGGTTGTGTTGCACAATATACATTTTGACTCATCCCATACATCATCGCTGTCTTTTTAATTGACCAGAGACACATTTTAATGATACATTAAAATGTGTCAAGGGCTTTCTGCTGCGCCACTCCCAGTCTGTGGAACACTCTCCCTGACCACCTGAGGGCACCACAGACTGTGGATGCTTTTAAAAAAGGCTTAAAAGCCATTCTTTTTAAAAAAAAGCCTCTTTTTTTTTTTTTAGATATATGCATACTAGTTATAGCTATTTGGCTGTTCTAGTTTTTATTTTTATTTATTTCTTTATTACCTTTTTTTTTTTTTTTTTATACACTGTAGCACTTTGAGATTGTTTACTCAATATAAAGTGCTTTTTACAAATAAAATCTATTATTATTATTATTAAATTGCCATACATTCATATAGTGCGGCCACAAGTCAAAATATTGGTTTTAAGATTTTGCGATCCAGGACAGTAACACTTCACCTGATATGTGTGTTGGTTAGGATTGTCCCGATACCAATGTTTTGATACCAGTACTGGTACCAAAATGTATTTCGATACTTTCCTGAATGAAGGAGACCACAAAAAATGGCATTTTTAGCTTTATTTTAACAAAAAATCTTAAGGGTACATTAAACATGTTTATTATTGCAATTTAGTCCTTAAATAAAATAGTGAACTTGATATGTGTGCTGGTTAGGGTTGTCCCGATACCAATGTTTTGATACCGGTACCAAAATGTATTTCGATACTTTCCTGAATAAAGGAGACCACAAAAAATGGCATTTTTGGCTTTATTTTAACAAGAAAATCTTAGTGTACATAAAACATATGTTTATTATTGCAATTTAGTCCTTAAATAAAATAGTGAACTTTATATGTGTGCTGGTTAGGGTTGTCCCGATACCAATGTTTTGATACCGGTACCGGTACCAAAATGTATTTCGATACTTTTCTGAATAAAGGAAACCACAAAAAAATGGCATTTTTGGCTTTATTTTAACAAGAAAATCTTAGTGTACATGAAACATATGTTTATTATTGCAATTTAGTCCTTAAATAAAATAGTGAACTTGATGTGTGTGCTGGTTAGGGTTGTCCCGATACCGGTACTGGTACCAAAATGTATTTCGATACTTTTCTGAATAAAGGAAACCACAAAAAAATGGCATTTTTGGCTTTATTTTAACAAGAAAATCTTAGGGTACATGAAACATATGTTTATTATTGCAATTTAGTCCTGGACATATATAAAATGGAGAAGATAACTGCCTTTATTAATTATAAATTGGAGAAATTTACTTCATACTGGGAAACTGGGTCAATTATGCCGCGCGCCATAAGGCTGACTTTAATTTTTCGAATTAGTGATTGTACTGCTTAAAAAAAAAAAAAAAAAAAAGGATTACTCCCTACATGTGTGTGTATATATATTATCGTATTTTATTTCTGATTATTATTATTTCTTTTTTCTTTATTTAATTGATGTATTTGTAGATACTACTTTGTTTTTCTGCTGTTTCTTTCTTTTTTTTGGGGGGGGGGGGGGGGCGGCGGCAGATGTATGATGTACGTGAATATGATGTAATGGATGGGAATGTCTGATGCTGGATGTCAATAAAGATAAAGTGAAAAAAAAAAAAAAAAATTAGTGAACATACTACTAACTTGTCTTTTAGTAGTAAGTAAACAAACAAAGACTCCTAATTAGTCTATGCAGTAACATATTGTGTCATTTATACACCTATTATTTTGTCTACATTATAAAGGACAAACTGTAAAAATTGATTATTAATCTACTTGTTCAATTACTTTTAATATCTGCTTATTTTCTGTTTCAACATGTTCTATTTACACTTTTGTTCAAATGTAATAATCACTTATTCTTCTCTTCTTTGATACTTGACATTAGTTTTGGATGATACCACACATTTAGGTATCGATCCGATACCAAGTATGACTTTAAGATACACAGTACAGGTCAAAGGTTTGGACACACCTTCTCATTCAATGCCTTTTCTTTATTTCCATGACTATTTACATTAACAAAAAAAAAGGTGAAATAACTTAAATCATGTTTTGTATTCTAGTTTCTTCAAAATAGCCACCCTTTGCTCTGATTACCACTTTGCACACTCTTGGCATTCTCTCCATGTAAATAGTCTTGAAAAGAAAGAAAACGCAGTGAATGAGAAGGTGTGTCCAAACTTTTGGCCTGTACTGTATGTACCACTCCATTAGTTTGGGGGTCCTTGGCCTAGACTACGTTGAGGACCCCAGATCTAAAATCTAGAATTCATTTCCCAGTGATTTTTAGATCCAGTTTTCCACAGTAAGAAACAATTAGCATGCAGTGACACAACAAAGCATGTTAATGTTAAGTGAATGGATTGTCAGGTGGCGCCCTCTGCTGGATTCATAGTATAAAAACTGAACCACGTCGTATTTAGGTTACCGTAATAAAAACAAAATACGAACCCCGTTTCCATATGAGTTGGGAAATTGTTTTAGATGTAAATATAAACGGAATACAATGATTTGCAAATCCTTTTCAACCCATATTCAGTTGAATATGCTACAAAGACAACATATTTGATGTTCAAACTGATAAACTAAATAAATAATCATTAACTTTAGAATTGGATGGCAGCAACACGTGACAAAGAAGTTGGGAAAGGTGGCAATAAATACTGATAAAGTTGAGGAATGCTCATCAAACACTTATTTGGAACATCCCACAGGTGAGCAGGCAAATTGGGAACAGGTGGGTGCCATGATTGGGTATAAAAGTAGATTCCATGAAATGCTCAGTCATTCACAAACAAGGATGGGGCGAGGGTCACCACTTTGTCAACAAATGCCTGAGCAAATTGTTGAACAGTTTAAGAAAAACCTTTCTCAACCAGCTATTGCAAGGAATTTAGGGATTTCACCATCTACGCTCCGTAATATCATCAAAGGGTTCAGAGAATCTGGAGAAATCACTGCACGTAAGCAGCTAAGCCCGTGACCTTCCATCCCTCAGGCTGTACCGCATCAACAAGCGACATCAGTGTGTAAAGGATATCACCACATGGGCTCAGGAACACTTCAGAAACCCACTGTCAGTAACTACAGTGGGTCGCTACATCTGTAAGTGCAAGTTAAAACTCTCCTATGCGAGGCGAAAACCGTTTATCAACAACACCCAGAAACGTCGTCGGCTTCGCTGGGCCTGAGCTCATCTAAGATGGACTGATACAAAGTGGAAACGTGTTCTGTGGTCTGACGAGTCCACATTTCAAATTGTTTTTGGAAACTGTGGACCAAAGAGGAAAAGAACCACCTGGATTGTTATAGGCACAAAGTGTAAAAGCCAGCATGTGTGATGGTATGGGGGTGTATTAGTGCCCAAGACATGGGTAACTTACACATCTGTGAAGGCGCCATTAATGCTGAAAGGTACATACAGCTTTTGGAGCAACATATGTTGCCATCCAAGCAACGTTACCATGGACGCCCCTGCTTATTTCAGCAAGACAATGCCAAGCCACGTGTTACATCAGGGGTCACCAACGCGGTGCCCGCGGGCACCAGGTAGCCCGTAAGGACCAGATGAGTAGCCCGCTGGCCTGTTCTAAAAATAGCTCAAATAGCAGCACTTACCAGTGAGCTGCCTCTATTTTTTAAATTGTATTTATTTACTAGCAAGCTGGTCTCGCTTTGCCCGACATTTTTAATTCTAAGAGAGACAAAACTCAAATAGAATTTGGAAATCCAAGAAAATATTTTAAAGACTTGGTCTTCACTTGTTTAAATAAATTCATTAATTTTTTTACTTTGCTTCTTATAAGTTTCAGAAAGACAATTTTAGAGAAAAAATACAACCTTAAAAATGATTTTAGGATTTTTAAACACATATACCTTTTGACCTTTTAAATTCCTTCTTCTTCTTTCCTGACAATTTAAATCAATGTTCAAGTAAATTAATTTTTTTTATTGTAAAGAATAATAAATACATTTTAATTTAATTCTTCATTTTAGCTTCTGTTTTTTCGACGAAGAATATTTGTGAAATATTTCTTCAAACTTATTATGATTAAATTTCAAAAAAAATATTCTGGCAAATCTAGAAAATCCATAGAATCAAATTTAAATCTTATTTCAAAGCCTTTTGAATTTATTTAAAAAAATTTGTTCTGGAAAATCTAGAAGAAATAATGATTTGTCTTTGTTAGAAATATAGTTTGGTCCAATTTGTTATATATTCTAACAAAGTGCAGATTGGATTTTAACCTATTTAAAATATGTCATCAAAATTCTAAAATTAATCTTAATCAGAAAAAAATACTAATGATGTTCCATAAATTATTTTTTTTATTTTTTCAAAAATATTCGAATTAGCTAGTTTTTCTCTTCTTTTTTTCGGTTGGATTTTGAATTTTAAAGAGTCGAAATTGAAGATAAACTATGTTTCAAAATTTAATTGTCATTTTTTCCCCGTGTTTTCTCCTCTTTTAAACCGTTCAATTAAGTGTAAATATCATTAATTATTAATAATAACATAGAGTTAAAGGTAAATTGAGCAAATTGGCTATTTCTGGCAATTTATTTAAGTGTGTATCAAACTGGTAGCCCTTCGCATTAATCAGTACCCAAGAAGTAGCTCTTGGTTTCAAAAAGGTTGCTGACCCCTGTGTTACATCAACTTGGCTTCATAGTAAAAGAGTGCGGGTACTAGACTGGCCAGCCTGTAGTCCAGACCTGTCTCCCATTGAAAATGTGTGGCGCATTATGAAGCCAAAAATAGCACAACGGAGATTGAACAACTTAAGCTGTACATCAAGCAAGAATGGGAAAGAATTCCACTTCAAAAATGTGTCTCCTCAGTTCCCAAACCTTTACTGAGTGTTGTTAAAAGGAAAGGCCATGTAACACAGTGGTGAACATGCCCTTTCCCAACTACTTTGGCACGTGATGCAGCCATGAAATTCTAAGTTAATTATTATTTATGAGTTTGAACATCAAATATGTTGTCTTTGTAGTGCATTCAACTGAATATGGGTTGAAAATGATTTGCAAATCATTGTATTCCGTTTATATTTACATCTAACACAATTTCCCAACTCATATGGAAACGGGGTTTGTACATTTGTGAATATGAGCAAATACTGAACTTCGACTTGTTAGAACGGTGTTAGTGTTTTTCAAAATAAAAGGATTGATGTAAATAATGTATTTTCTGTCTTGCCTGGATAAGGAACTCTTCCTTTGGTGGCCAGCTCCGTCAGCAGGATCCCGAATGACCACACGTCAGATTTGATGGTGAAGCGGCCGAAGTGAGCGGCCTCAGGCGCCGTCCACTTGATGGGGAACTTGGCTCCTGACGGCAGCGACCACGGTCAGTGACACCCAATGGACGGCGGAAGGTGAGCCTGACTCTTACCTTGTCGGGCCGTGTACTCGTTGTCCTCGATGAGGCGAGCCAGGCCAAAATCGGCCACCTTGCACTCCAGGTTCTCTCCTACCAAGATGTTGGCAGCCCTCAGGTCTCTGTGCACGTAGTTCATCCTCTCCACGTACTCCATGCCCGCGGCAATCTGAGGAGCCACGTTGGACGTTTCAATGCAGCATGTAGACCACCACAACACAGCCCACTGGGCATCTGGCCAACTGTACCTCCATTATGATGACATCAATCAATGACATTTTATTTACGTAGCACTTTTCATACGCAGGCAAGTAGCAACACAAAGCGATTTAAACCCCCCAAAAAACCACAGAAGCGAAAAACATACACACACACACACACACACACACACACACACACACACACACACACACACACACACACACACACACACACACACACACACACACACACACACACACACACACACACACACACACACACACACACACACACACACACACACACACAAACACTATTGACCATAACAAAAACAAAACATGGCAGTAAGGATTGAGGAAAAAGACCACCTTTATATAGAATAACTACAATTGACACCATGTAAAAAATAGTATGAAACATATTTTAACATAAAACATAACAGTAGTAGTAATAATAGCAATAAATAATATAGAAAATACTGCTACCTTTAGCTAGAATATATATATATATATATATATATATATATATATATATATATATATATATATATATATATATATATATATATATATATATAAATATATATATATATATATATATATATAAATATATATGTTTATATATATATATGTGTATATATATATATATATATATGTATATATATATATATATATATATATATATATATATATATATATATATATATATATATATACATATATATGTATGTATATATATATATATATGTGTATGTATATATATATATATATATATATATATATATATATATATATTTATCTTATTTTTTTTATCGGCAGCTCAGTCTCGAGAGACCATACTGATGCGCGTCTGGAGTCTTGTCATGTTGTTTGGCATCGTCTGCTATGGCTGCGCAGTCCGATCTGTGAGTGACAGTCTTTATTGCAGTTTGTGCAAATGAATAAGGTGGCCTGGGTTTGAGGGGTTGCTGCAGTGCACTTCCTGCGTCTCCTCTTCTCTGCTGCAAGCCGATCTCTTGCCACCTCAGCTTCTGCACTGCCCTTGTGGACAGTCTGACGCCAAGCATTTCTGTCCATGGCCTGTACCTCCCAGCTGTCAGGAGAGATGTTGCATGCTTTCATGTCTCTTTTGCAGACGTCCTTGAAGCGTAGTAGGGGGCGACCAGCTCGTCTGGTGCCAATGGTCAGTTGTCCATACATGATGTCCTTAGGTAGTCTTCCATCCTCCATCCGTCGGACATGGCCGAGCCAGCGGAGACGGCGTTGACTCAGCAGGGAGTACATGCTGGGGATCTTGGCGCGCTGCAGGATGTTGGTGTATGGGATGTGGTCCTGCCAGCTGATGTTGAGGATGCGCCTGAGGCACCGCATGTGGAAGGTGTTGAGCCGACGTTCTTGCTTCATATAGGTGGTCCAGGATTCACTTCCATAGAGAAGGGTGCTGAGAACGCAGGCCTGATATACACGGATCTTGGTGTGTTCTGACAGCGCTCCGTTCTCCCACACTCTCTTGGTCAGTCTAGCCATGATGGTATTTGCCTTTCCGAGACGCCTGTCCAGTTCGATGTCCAGTGAGAGGTTGTTGCTGATTGTTGATCCCAAGTAGGTGAACTCGTCCACAGTGTCCAGTCTGATGTTATCAACTGTGATGGAGGGGGCAGTACTGATGTCTTGTGCACTGATGTTGGTCTTCTTCAGGCTTATTGTGAGCCCAAACTGCTTACAAGCATCGGCAAAGCGGTCAGCCAAACTCTGAAGGGCATCCTCTGTGTGAGTCATGAGGGCTGCATCATCAGCAAACAACATCTCCCTGATGAGAACTGTCCTGACCTTGGTCTTAGAACGCAGTCGCGCCAGGTTAAACAATCTCCCATCAGACCGGGTGTGCAGGTATACACCATCAGTGGAGGAGTCGAAGGCGTAAGACAGGAGCAGGGAAAAGAAAATCCCGAAAAGGGTTGGTGCAAGTACACAGCCCTGCTTGACACCACTGTTGATACAGAATGGTTCTGAGGATGATCCGTCATACAGGACTGTGCCCTTCATGTTGACATGGAAGGAGGTCACCATGCTGCCGAGCTTTGGGGGGCAGCCAATCTTCTCAAGGAGCTGGAATAGGCCTTCCCTGCTGACCAGATCGAAGGCCTTGGTGAGGTCTATGAACATCATGTAGAGTGGCTGGCCTTGCTCTCTACTCTTTTCCTGGAGCTGTCGAAGGGAAAAGATCATGTCAGTTGTCGACCTGCCTGCTCTGAAGCCACATTGGGATTCTGGATAGACACGATCCGCGAGTCTCTGCAGCCTGTTGAGGAGGATGCGTGCATACACTTTGCCGACAATGCTGAGAAGGGAGATCCCTCTGTAGTTGTTGCAGTCACTGCGGTCACCTTTGTTTTTATACAGTGTCACAATGGTGGCGTCACGCATGTCTTGTGGGACTGCACCTTCCTCCCAGCACATGCAGAGCAACTCATACAGAGGCTGAAGCAGGGCAGGTTTCCCGTGCTTGATGGCTTCAGGTGGGATGTTATCGCTACCTGGTGCTTTGTCGTTTGGGAGGGCATCAATGGCTTTGCTGAGCTCTTCCATAGTGGGCACTTCATCTAGCTCCTCCATGATGGGCAGATCCTTCGTACCACTAAGGGCAGCATTGGAAACTGATGTTTCACGGGAGTACAGTTCTGAGTAGTGTTCCACCCATCTGGTCATCTGTTCCTCCCGGTTAGTGATCTTCTCCCCTGACAGAGATTTCAGGGGGGCAATTCCTTTTACTGCAGGGCCAAGGGCCTTTTTGATGCCGTTGTACATGCCGCGTGTGTTTCCGGACTCGGCACAGCTCTGTATTTCCTTACACAGTTGTTGCCAATATTCATTGGCACACTGTCTAGCAACACGCTGGGTGGTGTTCCGAGCCCTTCTGAGTGCTGTGAGTGTCTGTTCATTTGGGCATTCCTTGTGTGCTAAGAAGGCTGCACGTTTAGCCTCTATTTCTGGTTTCATCCTTGGAAGGTGGGCTTTGAACCAATCCTGGCAGGGATGTTCTTTCTTGCCAAACGAGGACATGGCCGTGTTGTAAATTTTGTCCCTCATGGCATTCCACTTTCCTGTGGCGTCATGATCTGGCAGGTCCTGTAGGGCTTCATCCAGGTTGGTTACATATGCGTCCACCTTAAGGGGATCTGACATGTGTACTGTGTTGATCCGGGGGCGGCCTTTTGGTTTGGAGTGATGTAGCTTGCGTGGCTGGAGACGCACTTTGCTGCACACAAGGGCATGGTCAGTGTCACAGTCTGCACTATGGTAGCTTCTGGTGATGAGGACATTGTTTAAGGCAGAGCGCCTGGTGATGGCAAGGTCGAGTTGGTGCCAGCGTTGGGACCGCGGATGCCTCCACGACACTCTGTGTGATGGTTTACACTCGAAGAAGGTGTTTGTAATGCAGAGGTCATGGTAGGAGCACAGTTCCAGCAGCCTTTGACCATTCTCATTTACCTTCCCTGTGCCATGACGTCCAAGGCAGGAGGGCCATGACTTGTGATCTGCACCTACTCTGGCATTGAAGTCGCCAAGGAGGAATAAGGGCTCATCTTTTGGGAGGCCCTTTATCAGTTCATCAAGCTGCCCATAGAACTGGTCTTTTGTGTCTTCCGATGAGGTGAGAGTGGGAGCGTACACACTGAGGATGTTGACATGACCAGCAGCAGTGGCGAGGCGGATGGACAGAAGGCGCTCGGTGCCACCTGAGGGAGGCTCCACTGCAGCCAGGAGGGTGTTTTTGATGGCAAAGCCAACACCATGCTGGCGGGGCTCTTCGGGTTCTCTGCCCTTCCAGAAGAAGGTGTAGTTCTCCTCTCTGAGGGAGCCGCTGGAAGGGAGCCGGGTTTCTTGGAGGGCAGCTATGCTGACGTTGAGTCTGGTGAGCTCTCTGTCAATGATGGCTGTCTTTCTGGTGTCTTCCACCACTCTGAGGTCATCTGAGATGCCTGTGCGCATAGTGCGCACGTTCCAGCTACCAAATAGAAGAGCTGGAGTCTTCTTTTTAATTTTCTTATTGTTTGGTGCAAAGATTTACCGTCTGCTCATCGTGCCTTTACAGTACACTAAGCTCCAGGCACCCACTGAAGCAGGCAAACGTTGGCGGGCCGACACCCTACTGACCGGGGGCTGCCCGGTTTGAGGCGGGCAGTAGTCGTCCACTGGGACACTATGATCCCTCCCACCGTCGAAGCTGACCCGTGGCGCCCCATACTTACGCCAATCAGATGGGACTTATAACCCGTAAACTGCCAGCTTCCGTGTTGTGTCCTCACTCTTGCGAGCGAGGCTGGAGTGACCTCTCCAGTTTTTGTGACCTCCATGGCGCAAGCCTGGGCATAAGGTATGGGGACTCTGGGTTGCCCAGTCGTCAGAATCCCCCTCTTGGCTTGGCTGACGGGATCCAAAGGAATGCGGAGCATGACGTTTGGCACCAGCTTTGCTGCAGGAGTTGCCGGAAGGGTGTTGTCTTGCGAGCACCTATCCGCCTTCGGGGCTCCACTCCGGATTTGTAAGGTTTACTCCTTTACACTTGGCCGTTGAGTCCTATGTGGTCTTCCTCCGCCCTAGCCGTTGGCTGACTGGTGCAGCTCCTCCGCCTAGTGGTGCAGTGTACACACCACCCCCTCACGTGGTTTGGTCTGCCAGCTGAGGCAGTGTACCGGGGTGTGGCGCTTGGAGCCAGCACGTGAGAGATTTAGGGGATGGATGAGAACCGGTGAAGCGTGGCCTCCCTACGAGTAGGGAGCAGCTGCCAATCAACAAGGGTGCTATCTCTACCCACCCCCCTACACCCCATATAGGGGTGTAGGGGGGTATATATATATATATATATATACTATTTATATATATATATAAATAGTATGAAACATAACAGTAGTAGTAACAGTAGTAGTAATAATAGCAATAAATAATATAGAAAATACTGCTACCTTTAGCTAGAATATATATATATATATATATATATATATATATATATATATATATATATATATATATATATATATATATAAAAATATATATGTTTATATATATATGTGTATATATATATATATATATGTATATGTATATATATATATATATATATATATATATATATATATATATATATATGTATATATATATATATATATATATATATATATATATATATATATATATATATATATATATATGTATATATATATATACATATATATGTGTATGTATATATATATATACATATATATGTGTATGTATATATATATATATATATATATATATATATATATATATATATATATATATATATATATATATATATATATATATATATATATACAGTGGGGCAAAAAAGTATTTAGTCAGCCACCCATTGACAATCAATGGGTGGCTGACTAAATACTTTTTTGCCCCACTGTATATATATATATATATATATGTGTATGTATATATACACATATATATATATATACACATACATATACACATATACATATATATATATATATATACATACATATATATATATACATATATACATACATACATATATATATATATATACACGTACGTATACATACTGTATATATATATATATATATATATATATATATATATATATATATATATATATATATATATATATATATATATACACACACACACACACACACACACACAAATATACATACATACATACATACATACATACATATATACAGTATATATACAGTACAGGCCAAAAGTTTGGACACACCTTCTCATTTCAATGCGTTTTCTTTTTTTTGATGACTATTTACATTGTAGATTGTCACTGAAGGCATCAAAACTATGACACCTGTGAAGTGAAAACCATTTCAGGTGACTGCCTCTTGAAGCTCATCAAGAGAATGCCAGGAGTGTGCAAAGCGGTAATTAGAGCAATCTACAATGTAAATAGTCATGAAAATAAAGAAACCCCATTGAATGAGAAGGTGTGTCCAAACTTTTGGCCTATACTGTATATATACTGTTTTTATATATATAAATACACACAAATTAATTAAACTGGTAGACTTCTAATACTACTAAATTGCTGCCAGTTATTACTAAATAAAATAAAATAAAAAAACATAATAAGGTAAGGTTCAAATTACAATTACATTAATGCCACATGTCAGCATATAATAAAAAAATGCTGTATAATATAGAATAAAAATACAGTAAGGTTGAACTACTATTACATTTTTGCCACCTATAACCAAATAAAATATATATTTATAGATATATTTATTTTTAAATTTTTTGTTATTATTATTTACATCAATTGTTTTATTGGAAAAAAAATTATTAATGCAAAAATAAGTCACTAAAACATAAAAATGGGGGAAAAATAGAATTACTATTAAATTGCTGCCACTTAGCACAAAATAAAATAAGTAAATATAAATATCTTAAAAAAGAAAATATTATTTTAAATAATACATCTATTAAATTAATGCCTTTAAATAAAACACAATTTTAAAATGTATAACAAAATACTAAGGTAAAGTATACATTACTATTTTTTAAATGTATCATTGTTATTATTATTATGAACAATAATATGGTGAGCTTTACATTCCAATCCATACAAATATTTACACAAATTGTGACCTGTGTTCTGCTCTCAAAACAAAAAGCCGACTGCGAGTGACGTGGCTCCCCCTAGTGGCCGACAATAGTATAACCTTTCTTTCTTTTAAAGAACACTGCTTGTGCTGACCTGTGACGCCATGTCCACCAGCTGAGGGAGGCGGAGCATCTTACCCATGTCACCTTTCAGGAGGTCCAGCAAGCTGCCTGTGAGCGGGACACACAACAACAACACTCACATTGTGCGTTGGTTTCAATAGACGTACGTTTTAGGCAACAGGAAGTCAGGTGCATGCGCACTAGCGTCGTTTGGCTCGATAATCATGGCGGACTAACTACACAGACTTTGCCTGGGAGATTTCACCTCGGAGTACACAGAGCCAAGCTCGGTTTAACCTCATTTTGCCTCGCTTCCCGCCGTGCGTTTAAGAGTGCACTGCTGTGTTTAGATGGAGGCCGGTGTGGACAATATTGGAGACACTTGTCCCCACACTAAAAGTATACAGCGAAGGAGAAAACTATTTGATGTTGCTTTTATTTTCTCAATACAGCGTCCATCAGCTGCTGTGACTGAGAGTTAACGAGGTGAGGAAACATGCAGCAGGCGACGTGTCGTGAACGTTGTCACAACTTGTTTATAAAGTCCTTAGTTTGTTGACTGG
>NC_084737.1:7058289-7078289 GCF_033978785.1 Entelurus aequoreus | reverse complement strand
TTGCTGCAAAGTTCAGTAGAATTTGGTCTTGTAATGTAGTTGTTGTGTTATTATGATAACTCACTAACTAGTTAACTAATGGGGATAAAGAAATCCCCAAGGTTTGTGGAAATCGGTTACATAGTGCTCTTGTGCGCTACACCTATCTTGTCAGATGGCTAATTGACTAACTAGTTCACCGCAAATTCAGTCGAACTTGCTAATGTATTGTTGTTGTGTTTTAATGCTAATTAACTAACCACGTAACAAATGGGAATATAAAAATAACAAAGTTACAATGAATAGTTTTTTTTTTTTAACGTAATCTTGTGCGACACCCGGCTAGTCAGCTAGCTAATGAAATAACTAATGAAAAAAAGGGAGTCAAAAGTTCGGAAGATCTTGTTAATGTACTGTTGTTGTGTTTTAATGCTAATTAACTAACGATGTAAGGAATGGGAATATAAAAATAACCAAGTTTTGTTGAAATCAGTTACAGTGAATTGTTTTTTTTTTAACGTAATCTTGTGCGATACCTGGCTAGTTAGCTAGCTAATTAAATAACTAATGAAATAACTAATGAAATAAATGGGAATCAAAAGTTCCGAAAATGTTGTTTATGTATTGTTGTTGTGTTTTAAAGCTAATTAACTAACGAAGTAACGAATGGGAATATAAAAATCCCCAAGTTTTGTTGAAATCAGTTACAGTGAATAGTTTTTTTTTAACGTAATCTTGTGCGATACCCGGCTAGTCAGCTAGCTAATTAAATAACTAATGACAAAATGGGAATCAAAAGTTCGGAAGATCTTGTTTATGTATTGTTGTTGTTTCTTAATGCTAATTAACTAACGATGTAACGAATGGGAATATAAAAAGTTTTGTTGAAATTAGTTACAGTGAATAGTTTTTTTTACATAATCTTATGCGATACCCGACTAGTCAGCTAGCTAATTAAATAACTAATGAAATAAATGGGAATCAAAAGTTCGGAAGATCTTGTTTATGTATTGTTGTTGTTTCTTAATGCTAATTAACTAACGATGTAACGAATGGGAATATAAAAAGTTTTGTTGAAATTAGTTACAGTGAATAGTTTTTTTACATAATTTTATGCGATACCCGACTAGTCAGCTAGCTAATTAAATAACTAATGAAAAAATGGGAATCAAAAGTTCAGAAAATTTTGTTTATGTATTGTTGTTGTGTTTTAATGCTAATTAACTAACGACGTAACGAATGGGAATATAAAAATCCCCAAGTTTTGTCGAAATCAGTTACAGTGAATATATATATATTTTTTTACGTAATCTTGTGCGTTACCTGGTTAGTCAGCTAGCTAATTAAATAACTAATAAAAAAATGGGAATCAAAAGTTCGGAAGACGTTGTTTATGTAATGTTGTTGTGTTTTAATGCTAATTAACTAACGATGTAACGAATGGGAATATAAAAATCCCCAAGTTTTGTTGAAATGAGTTACAGTGAATATATTTTTTTTTAAACGTAATCTTGTGTGATATCTGGCTAGTCAGCTAGCTAATTAAATAACTAATGAAAAAATGAGAATCAAAAGTTCACAAGATCTTGTTTATGTATTGTTGTTGTGTTTTAATGCTAATTAACTAAAGACGTAACGAATGGTAATATAAAAATCCCCAAGTTTTGTTGAAATCAGTTACAGTGAATAGTTGTTTTTTTCACGTAATCTTGTGCGATGTCTGGCTAGTCAGCTAGCTAATTAAATAACTAATGAAAAAATGGGAATCAAAAGTTCCGAAAATCTTGTTTATGTATTGTTGTTGTGTTTTAATGCTAATTAAGTAACGACGTAATGAACGGGAATATAAAAATCCCCAAGTTTTGTTGAAATCAGTTACCGTGAATATATTTTTTTTTTACGTAATCTTGTGCGATACCTGGCTAGTCAGCTAGCTAATTGAATAACTAATGAAAAAATGAGAATCAAAAGTTCACAAGATCTTGTTTATGTATTGTTGTTGTGTTTTAATGCTAATTAACTAACAAAGTAACGAATGGGAATAAAAAAATCCCCAAGTTTTGTTGAAATCAGTTACAGTGAATAGTTTTTTTTTAACGTAATCTTGTGCGATACCCGGCTAGTCAGCTAGCTAATTAAATAACTAATAAGAAAATGGGAATCAAAAGTTCGGAAGACCTTGTTTATGTAATGTTGTTGTGTTTTAATGCTAATTAACTAACGATGTAACGAATGGGAATATAAAAATCCCCAAGTTTTGTTGAAATCAGTTACAGTGAATAGTTTTTTTTTTTCTTGTAATCTTGTACGATATCTGGCTAGTCAGCTAGCTAATTAAAAAACTAATGAAAAAATGGGAATCAAAAGTTCGGAAGACCTTGTTTATGTAATGTTGTTGTGTTTTAATGCTAATTAACTAACGATGTAACGAATGGGAATATAAAAATCCCCAAGTTTTGTTGAAATCAGTTACAGTGAATAGTTGTTTTTTTTACGTAATCTTGTGCGATATCTGGCTAGTCAGCTAGCTAATTAAATAACTAATGAAAAAATTGGAATCAAAAGTTCGTAAGATCTATTTTACGTATTGTTGTTGTGTTTTAATGCTAATTAACTAACAACGTAACGAACGGGAATATAAAAATCCCCAAGTTTTGTTGAAATCAGTTACAGTGAAACGTTTTTTTTTACGTAATCTTGTGTGATATCCGGCTAGTCAGCTAGCTAATTAAATAACTAATGAAAAAATGGGAATCAATGCTAATTAACTAACGATGTAACGAACGGGAATATAAAAATCCCCAAGTTTTGTTCAAATCAGTCACAGTGAATAGTTTTTTTACGTAATCCTGTGCGATACCCGGCTAGTCAGCTAGCTAATTAATGAAATAATGGGAATCAAAAGTTCGCAAAATCTTGTTTATGTATTGTTGTTGTGTTTTAATGCTAATTAACTAACAACGTAATGAACGGGAATATAAAAATCCCCAAGTTTCGTTGAAATCAGTTGCAGTGAATAGCTGTTGTTTTTTTTACGTAATCTTGTGCGATACCTGGCTAGTTAGCTAGCTAACTAAAAATTAATGAAAAAATGGGAATCAAAAGTTCCGAAAATCTTGCTTATGTATTGTTGTTGTGTTTTAATGCTAATTAACTAACGACGTAACGAATGGGAATATAAAAACCCCAAGTTTTGTTGAATACTGTTACAGTGAATAGTTTTGTTTTTTTACGTAATCTTATGCGATATCTGGCTAGTCAGCTAGCTAATTAAATAACTAATGAAAAAATGGGAATCAAAAGTTCGGAAGATCTTGGTTATATATTGTTGTTGTTGTGTCATAACGCTAATTAACTAACAATGTACCAAATGGGGATATAGAAATACCCAAGTTTTGTTGAAATCAGTTACTGTGAATAGTTATTTTTTTACGTAATCTTGTGCGATATCTGGCTAGTCAGCTAGCTAATTAAATAACTAATGAAAAAATGGGAATCAAAAGTTCGGAAGATCTTGGTTATATTTTGTTGTTGTTGTGTCATAACGCTAATTAACTAACAATGTAACAAACGGGAATATAAAAATCCCCAAGTTTTGCTGAAATCAGTTACAGTGAATATATTGTACGTAATCTTGTGCGATACCTGGCTAGTCAGCTAGCTAATTAATAACTAATGAAAAAATGGGAATCAAAAGTTCGGAAGATCTTGTTTATATATTGTTGTTGTTGTGTCATAACGCCAATTAACTAACGATATAACAAATGGGGATATAGAAATACCCAAATTTTGTTGAAATCAGTTTTTTTGTGTAATCCTGTGTGCTAGCTGGCTATGGACTAGCATAATTAACAGGTTCAGTTTTTCCTTTTGTGTTACAGATCCTTGCTTTTTCAATCAACTCAATAACAGCAAATATATAACAGTTCATTATTTCTACACTTTACCACGTACGACAACTGATGTCTTCCGACATCACCTGCAAAGTATCATCAGGCAATGTTGTCATGGCGACACCAGAGGGCGACCTCAGTCCAGTCAAACTTGGCAATGGGCGAGCAACACCCCCCCCCCCCCCCCACCGCCCCCCAGGCCCTCCTTCTCGTGTTTAAAGTGGGCGACATGGCCCGCGGCCGTACAGGCCTCATATCCACGCTGACCTAAATCTGTCTGGCTTACCCAGCCAAGACCTCCACGCCGCTCCTTCTAAAACCAGTCCCTAAACTGTCCCCGTTTCTCATTTGAAGCGGATGATATTCCCAAATAGGACACACACAAACACACGCCAGTATCCATTAACAGCTGGATCTAAAAGCGGGGATACGGCCTCTAGGAAGCATCTCCAAACGTGTCCCGCAGGCCTCTCTGGTACAACCTTTTCCCATGTGCACGAGTGCTCCCTCGTGAGAGTTCCGCTACAACCTTTCAGCGTCTTCTTGTTGGAGCACGTTTAGAGCGACACGACAAGGAATGCAAACGGATCAGTAGCTTTCACGGGGAGTCGTGCTGGCATACAGAATGCCTTTCGACAACAGTGTCTCTTCTCAGGGTACAATAATAATATACTGCAGGATGTAAACATAAATATACTGCAGAGTAGTAGTCTAGTCAGTATAGTATAGTACAATAATAATATACTGCAGGAAGTAAACATAAATATACTGCAGAGTAGTAGTCTAGTCAGTATAGTATAGTATAGTCCAATAATAATATACTGCAGGATGTAAACGTAAATATACTGCAGAGTAGTAGTCTAGTCAGTATAGTATAGTATAGTACAATAATAATATACTGCAGGATGTAAACATAAATATACTGCAGAGTAGTAGTCTAGTCAGTATAGTATAGTACAATAATAATATACTGCAGGAAGTAAACATAAATATACTGCAGAGTAGTAGTCTAGTCAGTATAGTATAGTATAGTCCAATAATAATATACTGCAGGATGTAAACGTAAATATACTGCAGAGTAGTAGTCTAGTCAGTATAGTATAGTATAGTCCAATAATAATATACTGCAGGATGTAAACGTAAATATACTGCAGAGTAGTAGTCTAGTCAGTATAGTATAGTATAGTACAATAATAATATACTGCAGGATGTAAACATAAATATACTGCAGAGTAGTAGTCTAGTCAGTATAGTATAGTACAATAATAATATACTGCAGGAAGTAAACATAAATATACTGCAGAGTAGTAGTCTAGTCAGTATAGTATAGTATAGTCCAATAATAATATACTGCAGGATGTAAACGTAAATATACTGCAGAGTAGTAGTCTAGTCAGTATAGTATAGTATAGTACAATAATAATATACTGCAGGATGTAAACGTAAATATACTGCAGAGTAGTAGTCTAGTCAGTATAGTATAGTATAGTACAATAATAATATACTGCAGGATGTAAACGTAAATATACTGCAGAGTAGTAGTCTAGTCAGTATAGTATAGTATAGTACAATAATAATATACTGCAGGATGTAAACGTAAATATACTGCAGAGTGGTAGTCTAGTCAGTATAGTATAGTATAGTACAATAATAATATACTGCAGTATGTAAACGTAAATATACTGCAGAGTAGTAGTCTAGTCAGTATAGTATAGTATAGTACAATAATAATATACTGCAGGATGTAAACGTAAATATACTGCAGAGTAGTAGTCTAGTCAGTATAGTATAGTATAGTACAATAATAATATACTGCAGGATGTCAACATAAATATACTGCAGAGTAGTAGTCTAGTCAGTATAGTATAGTATAGTACAATAATAATATACTGCAGGATGTCAACATAAATATACTGCAGAGTAGTAGTCTAGTCAGTATAGTATAGTATAGTACAATAATAATATACTGCAGGATGTAAATGTAAATATACTGCAGAGTAGTACTCTAGTCAGTATAGTATAGTATAGTACAATAATAATATACTGCAGGATGTAAACGTAAATATACTGCAGAGTGGTAGTCTAGTCAGTATAGTATAGTATAGTACAATAATAATATACTGCAGGATGTAAACGTAAATATACTGCAGAGTAGTAGTCTAGTCAGTATAGTATAGTATAGTACAATAATAATATACTGCAGGATGTCAACATAAATATACTGCAGAGTAGTAGTCTAGTCAGTATAGTATAGTATAGTACAATAATAATATACTGCAGGATGTCAACATAAATATACTGCAGAGTAGTAGTCTAGTCAGTATAGTATAGTATAGTACAATAATAATATACTGCAGGATGTAAATGTAAATATACTGCAGAGTAGTACTCTAGTCAGTATAGTATAGTATAGTACAATAATAATATACTGCAGGATGTCAACATAAATATACTGCAGAGTAGTAGTCTAGTCAGTATAGTATAGTACAATAATAATATACTGCAGGATGTCAACATAAATATACTGCAGAGTAGTAGTCTAGTCAGTATAGTATAGTACAATAATAATATACTGCAGGATGTAAACATAAATATACTGCAGAGTAGTAGTCTAGTCCGTATAGTATAGTATAGTACAATAATAATATACTGCAGGATGTCAACATAAATATACTGCAGAGTAGTAGTCTAGTCAGTATAGTATAGTACAATAATAATATACTGCAGGATGTAAACATAAATACACTGCAGAGTAGTAGTCTAGTCCGTATAGTATAGTATAGTACAATAATAATATACTGCAGGATGTAAATGTAAATATACTGCAGAGTAGTACTCTAGTCAGTATAGTATAGTATAGTACAATAATAATATACTGCAGGATGTCAACATAAATATACTGCAGAGTAGTAGTCTAGTCAGTATAGTATAGTACAATAATAATATACTGCAGGATGTAAACATAAATATACTGCAGAGTAGTAGTCTAGTCCGTATAGTATAGTATAGTACAATAATAATATACTGCAGGATGTAAATGTAAATATACTGCAGAGTAGTACTCTAGTCAGTATAGTATAGTATAGTACAATAATAATATACTGCAGGATGTCAACATAAATATACTGCAGAGTAGTAGTCTAGTCAGTATAGTATAGTACAATAATAATATACTGCAGGATGTAAACATAAATATACTGCAGAGTAGTAGTCTAGTCAGTATAGTATAGTATAGTACAATAATAATATACTGCAGGATGTAAACATAAATATACTGCAGAGTAGTAGTCTAGTCAGTATAGTATAGTATAGTACAATAATAATATACTGCAGGATGTCAACATAAATATACTGCAGAGTAGTAGTCTAGTCAGTATAGTATAGTACAATAATAATATACTGCAGGATGTAAACATAAATATACTGCAGAGTAGTAGTCTAGTCCGTATAGTATAGTATAGTACAATAATAATATACTGCAGGATGTAAATGTAAATATACTGCAGAGTAGTACTCTAGTCAGTATAGTATAGTATAGTACAATAATAATATACTGCAGGATGTCAACATAAATATACTGCAGAGTAGTAGTCTAGTCAGTATAGTATAGTACAATAATAATATACTGCAGGATGTAAACATAAATATACTGCAGAGTAGTAGTCTAGTCAGTATAGTATAGTATAGTACAATAATAATATACTGCAGGATGTAAACATAAATATACTGCAGAGTAGTAGTCTAGTCCGTATAGATGTATATTATGGGTGTACAAAAAAATATTTACTTCCGAATCGTGATTCTTACTCATCCCTATTCTAATTTTCAGAAATCAATTTGAAAAACAAAAAAAAAGTTATATATATATTTTTTAAATGTTTTGTATTTTTTTATAAGAATCGATTTTCAAAAATAGTTTTTTGACAGTGGTGTGTCGCCCGGGCCAGCAAGGACTTCTCTGCTGGTCTAACATAGCAAGAAATCATGATCATAATTAAAGATGAAAGTATTTTATTTTATTTACTTTCCCTAAATATCAAAAATTATGTCATATTTAAGTCCCATCCTACAACTCATTTGTATACTCTAGCCTTTAAACAGACCCCCCCTTTTAGACCAGTTGATCTGCCCCCCCCTCTCCTTCGTGGAGGGGGGGTGGGGTGGGGGGCACAGATTCGGTGAACACAGATGAGGCGCTAGCTGTCCAAAGTCGGGACCCAGGGTGGACCACTCAACTGTGCATCAGTTGGGGACGTCTCTGCGCTGCTGACCTGTCTCCACTCAAGATGATCTCCTGCTGGCCCCACTATGGACTGGACTCTCACTATTATGTTAGATCCACTATGGACTGGACTCTCACACTATTATGTTAGATCCACTATGGACTGGACTCTCACTATTATGTTAGATCCACTATGGACTGGACTCTCACTATTATGTTAGCTACACTATGGACTGGACTCTCACTATTATGTTAGATCCACTATGGACTGGACTCTCACACTATTATGTTAGATCCACTATGAACTGGAATCTCACTATTATGTTAGATCCACTATGAACTGGAATCTCACTATTATGTTAGATCCACTATGGACTGGACTTTCACACTATTATGTTAGATCCACTATGGATTGGACTCTCACTATTATGTTAGATCCACTATGGACTGGACTCTCACTATTAAGTTAGATCTACTATGGACTGGACTCTCACTGTTATGTTAGATCCACTATGGACTGGACTCTCACACTATTATGTTAGATCCACTATGGACTGGACTCTCACACTATTATGTTAGATCCACTATGGACTGGACTCTCACTATTATGTTAGATCCACTAGGGACTGGACTCTCACAATATTATGTTAGATCCACTATGGACTGGACTCTCACACTATTATGTTAGATCCACTATGGACTGGACTCTCACACTATTATGTAAGATCCACGATGGACTGGACTCTCACACTATTATGTTAGATCCACTATGGACTGGACTCTCACACTATTATGTAAGATCCACTATGGACTGGACTCTCACACTATTATGTTAGATCCACTATGGACTGGACTCTCACACTATTATGTAAGATCCACTATGGACTGGACTCTCACACTATTATGTTAGATCCACTACGGTCTGATTGACACATCTATGTAATGTCCACAAAAAAATGGTCAACCAGCAAGTGAGTAGCACGATAATTGTGTCTTGCCTATGGTCAAACATAGTAGTAGTAGCGTGCATGAGTGCTGCCAGCACTGGTGGCGCTGCGGTTCATTGAAGGAAAGCTCATTTCCATCATATTTCCCACTGTGACATTCTGAGGATCCATTCCTTTGGCGGTGGTAGCATGGCTCTCCTCAAGCTGAAGAACAAGTCTCCTGACATCTGCAGCATTGCCGCAGAGTCCCTGAAGGATGTACTGCATATTGGCTGACCAATCGACCTGATGATTGATTGGCTGATCAATCAACCTGATGATTGATTGGCTGACCAATCCACCTGATGACTGAACGCTGACCAATCCACCTGATGACTGAACGCTGACCAATCAACCTGATGATTGATTGGCTGAACTGTGTGGATGTAAGAGCTCCCAGATGATTGAGAATCATCTTGTGTGTGACAACCACCAAGGACTAAGGACTAAATCAAGCTCTGACCAGATCAACCACATCTCAGACTCCTCATCAAGAAGGTCAGGAAGTTCTGCAAGGACCGGCAGCTGTTCATCAAATTCATCGACCTCAAGGCTGCCTTCCAAACAAGTCGACTGACCTACACCGTAGAATATCCACCGCATCTCCTCCGAACAAGCTCATCACTGTCATTACAATGTTGCATGACAGCTCTAAGAGTTGAGTCCGTGTCAACAAGAGTGAGACTGACTGGTTTCCCATCGCCGCTGGTTCAACTGTTCAATTGCCTCATCTATCCACTTCCTTGGACTCCAGATCGGTGACTACGTTGCGTCCCTGTTCTGCCTCTTGCACGCTTAGCTGCGCTTGGACTGCGTGTCACCTGGTCCAAGACTAAGCTCATGCATGTCGGTGACGGACTTGATCCACCCACCATTATCTTCGGCTATGAGACCGTTAAGTTTGTCTCTTCGTTGGTTTACTAACACGGGGGACATACTGAACGAGGTGAACAGATGGCGAGGACTGGCTCCTGGAGAAACCTCTGGAGGTTGTTACGCTACAGTCCTTGCTCCTTTACGGGGTGCAGATCTGGCCATTCTTCAAGACCACGGGTGCCCAGTCCCGCATGCTAAGCAACAATGAGGGTGGTTCTCCAATGCGTACATCAGCCCGAGACCCAACCAGCCCAACATCCTTTGTATCCTTGCCCAGTGCCATTGTCCTCCACTACCCTGCCGACCAGTCTGTCAGAACCATCATGGAGTTCTGCTTGTTCGCGGTTAGTTGGAGATGTCCTCGCGGCCGATTTCAAACCTGTTGGTCCGACGTCGTGGACCATGATCAAGCAGATCAACCTCTTACTGAAGGATGCTTCGTGAACTTGCTGGCATGAAACTTAGGCAGGCATACAAGCGGACTACTCGACAGGACTGAAACGTGAGATACTGTATTTAGGTGCCACCTTACCTTTGGTGGTCTCGCTCTCCCTCACCAGGAACGTTCCTCTTCTGTTCTCCAAATTCAGCAGCAGCCTCTCGGAGTCGCGACGCGTGATCTTGCCAAAGAACCACCTACGTTTGGCGGACAGAAGACACATGAACGAACAGGACGAGGTGAAAGCCGACTTGTTGGAAGTTGATGCTTGAGACCGCATTAAGTAACACACACACACATCTCCATGACAGCCTCTTACCTGGAATCTGCAGTCAGTCTGAGATGACTGCAGAAGAAGGAAGGAAAAAGGTGAGACAAGCAGGCGTTTACAGAAGGTTAGTTTAGCATAGCAAGGCTAACAGTAAATGAGAAGGTACAGAGGCAGGAAACGGACAAAAGTACCAGGACGACTACAGGAAGTGAAAGAAATGGTAGGTGCGTTTCCTACGAGACAGTTCCAAGCAAAGAACCACAAAAGAAAGATGTCCTACTCTTCAGCTTGGATGGAATCAGACGGAGCCACGTAGTTGCTGGGAATATATCCGCTCTCTCCGGTGGTCAAGGAGCGCGCCAGCCACCAGTCGCCCTCTCTGCAACGACAACGTACGGCGTCACGCCAAAAAGGACACACCAGGAGCCGTGCGAATATGTGGGGGGGAGTAAAACCAGGATTACTTTGCACTAGCGGGAGGGGATTATGTTGCAAAGGTCAATCGATGCAAACCCAAAAATAATATCTTGACCAGGGATGGGCATGATCAATACATTTTTCATCGTCAGAAGTTGCAATGGATGTCAGGTTCTTTGAGTTTGCTGTCTAACCGGGTCATGGTAAGCAACTAAAACAAATACAGAACAACTTTTTTAGGAACTTTTGCAAGAAGAAAATTGCAAGATTGCATAAAGCCACAACATATAGTAGTCTGTGTGGCGAATGGAAGGAGGTTCCTCAGGCAGGTAAGTTAGCTCGTCAATAAAGTTGGTTCCTTGTGAGACTGCTTTCGGGTGTTGACTAGGGTTGTCCCGATACCAATATTTTAGTACCGGTACCAAAATGTATTTCGATACTTTTCTAAATAAAGGGGACCACAAAAAATGGCATTATTGGCTTTATTTTAACAAAAAATCTGAGGGTACATGAAACATATGTTTATTATTGTAATTTAGTCCTTAAATAAAATAGTGAACACACTAGACAACTTGTCTTTTAGTAGTAAGTAAACAAACAAAGGCTCCTAATTAGTCTGCTGACGTATGCAGTAACATATTGTGTCATTTATACACCTATTATTTTGTCCACATTATCATGGAGAAACTGTAAAAATGGATTATTAATCTACTTGGTCATTTACTGTTAATATCTGCTTATTTTCTGTTTCAACATGTTCTATCTACACTTCTGTTCAAATGTAATAATCACTTATTCTTTTGTTGTTTGGATACGTTACATTTGTTTTGGATGATACCACAAATGTAGGTATCGATGCGATACCAAGTAGTTACAGGATCATACATTGGTCATATTCAAAGTCTTCTCGTGTCCAGGGACATCTTTCAGAGGCGGTATAGTACTGAATATGATTCGTTAGTATCACGGTACTATACTAATACCCGTATACCGTACAACCCTAGTATGGAACTAGGGTCGTCCCGATACCACATATTTTGGTACCGGTACCAAAATGTATTTCAACACTTTTCAATACCTTGATAATTTTTTTAAAATAAAGGGGACCACAGTAAATTATTATTAATATTATTTGCTTTATTTTAACAGAAAATCGTATGATACATTAAAATGGTGTTTCTTTTTGCAATAAAAGAACAATTTTGGCATTAAATAAGATAGTAAACATATGTTTATGTATATGTCATATTCAAAGTCCTCATGTGTCCAGGGACGTATTTCCTAAGTTTAAAAACATAATATGAATTTTACTTTTTAGAGGTGGTATAGTACCAAATATGATTCATTAGTATCGCGGTACTATACTAGTACTGGTATACCGTAGAACCCTAACCTACATATAAACATCTTTTGATCACTGAAACTCAGATTTTGCTGCCATTTTATTTTGTTTAACCCTGTAACACCCCTTGTTGTAAAATTACAACGTTACCTTTAACCATCCTAAAAAACAATCCGTTATATTTTTTTTAATCACATTTACATAGTCTTTGGGTCCTATTGTTCAGTCTCACAAGGCTATTGGATCGTACATTTGTTTATAAGTCATGCCTTCTGGCCATGAACTCACACAACCTCTCAAGGTTTCCTTCGAACAACATCTATTTGTTTCATTGGACTGGATTCATCAGATTCAAGTAAGTAAAATGTCTTTTATATATTTTTTGGTTGTTAATACAATGTCTAGAGCAGGGGTCACCAACCTTTTTGAAACCAAGAGCTACTTCTTGGGTACTGATTAATGCGAAGGGCTACCAGTTTGATACACACTTAAATAAATTGCCAGAAATAGCCAATTTGCTCAATTTACCTTTAATTCTATGTTATTATTAATAATTAATGATATTTACACTTAATTGAACGGTTTAAAAGAGGAGAAAACACGAAAAAAATGACAATTAAATTTTGAAACATAGTTTATCTTCAATTTCGACTCTTTAAAATTCAAAATTCAACCGAAAAAAAGAAGAGAAAAACTAGCTAATTCGAATCTTTTTGAAAAAATTAAAAAAATAATTTATGGAACATCATTAGTAATTTTTCCTGATTAAGATTAATTTTAGAATTTTGATGACATGTTTTAAATAGGTTAAAATCCAATCTGCACTTTGTTAGAATATATAACAAATTGGACCAAGCTATATTTTTAACAAAGACAAATCATTATTTTTTCTAGATTTTCCAGGACAAAAATTTTAAAAGAAATTCAAAAGACTTTGAAATAAGATTTAAATTTGATTCTACAGATTTTCTAGATTTGCCAGAATCATTCTTTTGAATTTTAATCATAATAAGTTTGAAGAAATATTTCACAAATATTATTCATAGAAAAAACAGAAGCTAAAATGAAGAATTACATTAAAATGTATTTATTATTCTTTACAATAAAAATTTTTTTTTTTACTTGAACATTGATTTAAATTGTCAGGAAAGAAGAGGAAAGAATTTAAAAGGTAAAAAGGTATATGTGTTTAAAAATCCTAAAATCATTTTTAAGGTTGTATTTTTTCTCTAAAATTGTCTTTCTGAAAGTTATAAGAAGCAAAGTAAAAAAATTTATGAATTTATTTAAACGAGTGAAGACCAAGTCTTTAAAATATTTTCTTGGATTTTCAAATTCTATTTGAGTTTTGTCTCTCTTAGAATTAAAAATGTCGGGCAAAGCGAGACCAGCTTGATAGTAAATAAATAAAATTTAAAAAATAGAGGCAGCTCACTGGTAAGTGCTGCTATTTGAGCTATTTTTAGAACAGGCCAGCGGGCTACTCATCTGGTCCTTACGGGCCACCTGGTGCCCGCGGGCACCGCGTTGGTGACCCCTGGTCTAGAGCATGTACATATGTAGTTATTGCGGAACAGATGCATCAAATTTCATTTAGAGCTTGTTATATAATTGTTGCGATTATACAACACTGGGTGAATGTGGTAGTCAAACTGCTGGCTTGTTGCAGTGGGCTCAAACAGGTTGTATTGTAAATGAACCCTTAGTTGTTCAGACAACGTGAGTACAAATACAGAAATTCTGCTCCCATCAAAGCCCAATGTTGCAATATTACAACATTTCTCTAAAAACATACATAAACATTTTTTTTTTAACTATTCAATTTCTGCATCAAAAATGCCTCCTACAACAACACTAAAAGGTCAAAAAATTTTTTTTTTTAGGTTTTTCAATATTTGGGTTTTACAGGGTTAAACCCGCCAAATTATGTTTAATCTAAAGGGGAATTACACTTGACAAACACATGTCCTTATTCCATCCATTTTCTGTACTACTTCATGCAGTTGAGGGGCGGTAATTAACGATCAATACAGGAAACGTTATCTAATGCCCATCCCTAATGACTTGAAGATGCAATGGGACTAAAGACATGCATCAATGGGGGTATGACAATGGAGAGGGGTATGTTCAACATCATTGGAGAAAGGCGTCTGAAGCTCTGCAGCACTACAATGACGTATTATGACTGGAAGGTGTTGGAAAGCTTCAGACCAGCTGGACAAGAATGCAGTCTGGGTGAGGTTACCAGGCAAACATTTGGGGTGACGCAGGCAAACACGTAAACACAAAACACATTCAGGGTGCTTTCACACTCATCGTTTGCTTTCTCTTGTCCTGATGTGTCGCTTGTAAATGTAGCCTGTGTCCCCCCCTGGCTCGTCAAAAGAATGTAAACAGGAAGACCGTTTAGTGAGAGGACACAACATGGAGGTTTAATGTTGTGAGGCCGTGTTAGAATAATTATGTATATATTATCACACAACTTTTATGCTTAAGGGCCGTTGCTATAATTACTGTCAAAGCTTAACCTATTGTTACTATAACAATCTACAAGGTTAAGGTTGCTTCTCTTTCTTCCCCTCCATTTTTCTGCATTCTTTCGTATCTCAAGTTATCATTACGTATATGTATTGTTGCATTTGAACAATTGTATTGTTGATAATAAAGGTAAAGTACTGGTATTGTTTATTATCAATAGCACTATTTCTATTGGTATTCATATTGCTCCATTTTTAGTGTAATAATGCTCAGTTCTGTATTTTTTTTTTAAATTTTCGCTAACTGCTTATTTGCTATTACTTTTACCATCATATTTGTACATGTCGTATTTGCTGATGTTGCTCTGTTGTTGTTGTTGTGTTTGCTGTTGTTGTTTTTGTCTCTCTGTCTAATCCCCCTCTTGTCCCCACAATTCCCCCCTCTGTCTTCCTTTTTCTCTATTTCTATCCCCTCCTGCTCCGGCCCGGCTGCACCAAATGATAATATAAATACATTTAATAAAGTCAAAATACAAGTAAGGCAACAAGAGAAGTATCCTACACTTCTCTTTTGTAAAGTAAATCTGAACAGCCGATATGGGCATCTACATCTGCTATATGATTTGCCCGAGAAGCTGGGCAGGACATAAAAATAAAAAATAAAAAAAATAAATAAATAAATAAATAAAATAAAAAAATAAAAAAAAAATTACTGTCAATTGTGCCGAAGTGGTATTTTTGGTATCCAAACGATTGCCAGCCGTCTTTATCAGTGCTGTGTCCAGACTCGGCCTGCTGACTGCCAAGGCCGAACATCGGGTACCGGGACGCAGACAAAGCAGAGACGGGGCGATAGCACCAGTGTCAACACATTTGCATTTTTGTATTATCATATATTGTGTCTAACTGGAGTTGTTGTCCCTCAGCGACAGCTTCAGCGATGTAATAGGGACCTTCCAAATAAATAGAGGAAGCCCGCGGGTCTGGACTTTTAGAACGTAGTTTGGATCTGGAACTAGAATACAGCCCAAAATACCTGTCTCCTCATGAGCTAAATTGAACTCTGTCTCTGCATGATTCCTTGCTTCTTTTCTGATTAATAGATGTCATCAGTGTTTGAACCTGACAGGCCGACATAAGCGGACCTAGATCGGATTGACATCCCTTTTTTTCCCCCCGGATGGTAGAGGTGGGCAGATTGATCAAATTATCTGTGCCAGAGTAGTATTGTTACTAGCGTGAGGAGATTAGATATTGTCCAGTTTTCACAAGTATATATGTTGGTGGTATTGTTACATTGTCTGATATTATTGTGTTTACTATTGTAAAATGTTACAAATAAAAATACAAACCCCCTTTCCGTATGAGTTGGGAAATTGTGTCAGATGTAAATATAAACGGAATACAATGATTTGCAAATCATTTTCAACCCATATTCAGTTGAATATGCTACAAAGACAACATATTTGATGTTCAAACTGATAAAAAAAATTTTTTTTTGCAAATAATCATTAACTTTAGAATTTGATGCCAGCAACACGTGACAAAGAAGTTGGGAAAGGTGGCAATAAATACTGATAAAGTTGAGGAATGCTCATCAAACACTTATTTGGAACATCCCACAGGTGTGCAGGCCAATTGGGAACAGGTGGGTGCCATGATTGGGTATAAAAGTAGATTCCATGGAATGCTCAGTCATTCACAAACAAGGACGGGGCGAGGGTCACCACTTTGTCAACAAATGCCTGAGCAAATTGTTGAACAGTTTAAGAAAAACCTTTCTCAAGCAGCTATTGCAAGGAATTTAGGGATTTCACCATCTACGCTCCGTAATATCATCAAAGGGTTCAGAGAATCTGGAGAAATCACTGCACGTAAGCAGCTAAGCCCGTGACCTTCCATCCCTCAGGCTGTACTGCATCAACAAGCGACATCAGTGTGTAAAGGATATCACCACATGGGCTCAGGAACACCTCAGAAACCCACTGTCAGTAACTACAGTTGGTCGCTACATCTGTAAGTGCAAGTTAAAACTCTCCTATGCAAGGCGGAAACCGTTTATCAACAACACCCAGAAACGCCGTCGGCTTCGCTGGGCCCGAGCTCATCTAAGATGGACTTATGCAAAGTGGAAAAGTGTTCTGTGGTCTGACGAGTCCACATTTCAAATTGTTTTTGGAAACTGTGAACGTCGTGTCCTCCGGACCAAAGAGGAAAAGAACCATCCGGATTGTTATAGGCGCAAAGTGTAAAAGCCAGCATGTGTGATGGTATGGGGGTGTATTAGTGCCCAAGACATGGGTAACTTACACATCTGTGAAGGCACCATTAATGCTGAAAGGTACATACAGGTTTTGGAGCAACATATGTTGCCATCCAAGCAACGTTACCATGGACGCCCCTGCTTATTTCAGCAAGACAATGCCAAGCCACGTGTTACAACAGCGTGGCTTCATAGTAAAAGAGTGCGGGTACTAGACTGGCCTGCCTGTAGTCCAGACCTGTCTCCCATTGAAAATGTGTGGCGCATTATGAAGCCTAAAATAGCACAACGGAGATTGAACAACTTAAGCTGTACATCAAGCAAGAATGGGAAAGAATTCCACCTGAGAAGCTTCAAAAATGTGTCTCCTCAGTTCCCAAACGTTTACTGAGTGTTGTTAAAAGGAAAGGCCATGTAACACAGTGGTGAACATGCCCTTTCCCAACTACTTTGGCACGTGTTGCAGCCATGAAATTCTAAGTTAATTATTATTTATGAGTTTGAACATCAAATATGTTGTCTTTGTAGTGCATTCAACTGAATATGGGTTGAAAAGGATTTGCAAATCATTGTATTCCGTTTATATTTACATCTAACACCATTTCCCAACTCATATGGAAACGGGGTTTGTATTTTGTGTGCCTAAAATCTGGATAATTGCTAAATAAACAGATGATTTACCAATCACCAAATTGAAGGGAAAACATACCTGATCAAAATGTGATTCTTACAACCACATGATTCTCAATTCAAACCGATTCCGGCAATATGTTATTTGGTATAAAATTTGTTGCGCGCGACCAGTCTTCCTCTCAGGGAATAAAACACACTGGTCAATCACAACTTATTTTGGATGACATATATGTTGAGTAAAAATGACCCCAGAGATGGTACAATACAAGCGTGGCACTAAAACCTTGTGGCGTGAAAGCACCCTGACTAAAAGTAGTTCCATCGCAGTTTCACAAACCTGCTGTTCACCTTCCTCCTAAAAAAAAAAACAAGTGAGGATGACGATGGAAGAGGAGAGATGATGAAGGTAGAGTTAAAAGCAGAACAACATCATAAATAACATCTGAACTGTTGAGGAAAGAGGATAATAACAGGACAGGTCAGTGAGTACAACAACGTTATGGGGCGGACCAATCATAACGAGCTTGACTCTGGCCTAAGTGGACTGTTAGCTTTTCTGAGAGGCGCTTCATTAAACCTGCATATACTTGACCCGATACTGATCCAGGTCTTAAAAAGGGGTGAGGGAGGGGATAGTCTTCTATTGTCCTTCTAGGTCAGGGGTCGGCAACCCAAAATGTTGAAAGAGCCATATTGGACCAAAAATACAAAAACAAATCTGTCTGGAGCCGCAAAAAATTAAAAGCCATATTACATACAGATAGTGTGTCATGAGATATAAATTTAATTAAGAGGACTTAAAGGAAACTAAATGACCTCAAATATAGCTACAAATGAGGCATAATGCTGCAATATGTACACACCGCTAGCCTAAATAGCATGTTAGCATCGATTAGCTTGCAGTCATGCAGTGACCAAATATGTCTGATTAGCACTCCACACAAGTCAATAACATCAACAAAACTCACCTTTGTGCACTCATGCACAACGTTAAAAGTGTGGTGGACAAAATGAGACAGAAAAAGTGGCATAAAAGACGTCCTAGAAAGTCGGAGAAAGCTATACATGTAAACAAACTATACGGTGAGTTCAAGGACCGCCAAAATAAGTAGGACAAAACGGCGCTCGCCAAATACTCGAATCAGTGAAGCATGTTTAATATAAACAGTGTGATTTATAACAATTAGGGAGGTTTGTGTCATGTTTGTCCTCCTACAGAAACCATACTAAAACAAAAAAATAGTTTTTTTTCCCCTCATCTTTTTCCATTCTTCATACATTTTTGAAAAATCTCCAGAGAGCCACTAGGGCGGCGCTAAAGAGCCGCGGGTTGCCGACCCCCGTTCTAGGTCAACAGTGTGTTAGTGAAGGGTATCCACGTTATGGATTCATGGGGTGACACCACCCCCCCCCCCCCCCCCCCCACTCATTGAAAAACACACGCAACCCCCAACCTCCTTTTCCATCCTAGCATGCTTTTAACATCCTTAATAATGGAGACCACAAAAAAATGGCATTATTGGCTTTTTTTAAACAGAAAATCTTAGTGTACATGAAACATATGTTTATTATTGTCATTTAGTCCTTACATAAAATAGTGAACATACTAGACAACTTGTCTTTTAGAAGTAAGTAAACAAACAAAGACTCCTAATTAGTCTGCTGACGTATGCAGTAACATATTGTGTCATTTATACACCTATTATTTTGTCTACATTATAAAGGACAAACTGTAAAAATGGATTATTAATCCACTTGTTCAATTACTTTTAATATCTGCTTATTTTCTGTTTCAACATGTTCTATTTACACTTCTGTTCAAATGTAATAATCACTTATTCTTCTCTTCTTTGATACTTTACATTAGTTTTGGATGATACCACACATTTAGGTATCGATCCGATACCATCTCATACATAGGTCCTATTCAAAGTCCTCATGTGTCCAGGAACAAACAGTATTTACTGACTTTATAAACATAATATAAATTCTAAAAAAAGGAACAAAGATCTTGTGACACTAAAAAAATATCGATTTAATCATAGTAGTATCGACTAGATACGCTATTGTACTTGGTATCATTACAGTGGATGTCAGGTGTAGATCCACCCATGGCGTTTGTTTACATTGTGACGCCGGTGAGCTATTGTATCCTCCTACGGTGTGTAGTGAAACATGTTTAGTCATTCCTCGTCCTCCAGT
>NC_084737.1:7045789-7050789 GCF_033978785.1 Entelurus aequoreus | reverse complement strand
ACTAGGCTATAAACTAAAATAGCACAAAGGCTAACTGTGGACAATAAACAAAAACACTTACTGTGACACGAAGGAACTACGACTAAAGCGGAGTGGACAAAAGTAGACGGAGCTACAACGACAAATAGGTAGAAGCTACAGGTACAAGTGACAAGTGACATTCAGGAAGACACTACAATGACAATGATCCAGCCGTGACTGGAGGGCAGGACAGGTTTAAATAGGCAGCTGGCTGACTGGCACCAGGTGTGGCCACGTGCCAATCAGCCACAGCTGAGGGGACAAAGCACTCAGGGAGAATCAGGAAATGAAGACAAAATAAAAGCACTGACAGGAAACTAAGAACAGGAAACCAAGACAAATGCAGAGGCAAACTAAAACTTGACCAAACTGTCAGGGACAACCCTGACACAGTCATCTCTGTCCCGACAATCCCCTCCGTGGTAGCAGGAACCCCTATATACTACGGTAATTACACATCAAAACCCTGCGGCTTATAGTCGGGTGCGGCTTATATATGGAGCAATCTGTATTTTCCCCTAAATTTAGCTGGTGCGGCTTATAGTCCGGAAATTACGGTAAATACTGCACATCTTAAAGTGCTGCAGTATAAGGTCCAGGGGTGATGACTTGTCAGGTATGGTAAAAAATAGGATTTATGTTCATGTAGTGTGTATGTAATCAACAACTCATTCATTGGTGAGCAAACAAAACACATTGAAAGAAACAGCAAAAACAAACATTTCCGTATTCGTTTTTCAACAATTTATTATTTTCTCTTTTAGCAAAGAGGCGATGTTTGGAAAGAAAAACTGTGTAAATATTAGGGGTGTAACGGTACACAAAAATGTAGGTTCGGTACGTACCCTCGGTTTAGAGGTCACGGTTCGGTTCATTTTCGGTACAGTAAGAAAACAACAAAATATACATTTTTGGGTTATTTATTTACCAAATTTGCAAAATCTTCCGCCAAAAATATTTTTCTTAGTGGAATATTTGATATGAAGTAATGGGAACCTTGGATAGGTCAATAATTCATAATAACATTGATTTTGATTCAATATTATGTTTTGAGCAATGACAGTTTGAAAGAAAAAAAAACAGCTTTGTTTTATTAGTCAACATTGCAACTTTTTCTAAATTACATTTAACCTTTAAGCTTTTTTATTTCACTTTTGTTATGTTTTTGTTTATTTTAATAGTATTTTTAGAATGTGCCGTGGGCCTTTAAAACATTAGCTGTGGGCCGCAAATGGCCTCCGGGGCACACTTTTGACACCCCTGCTATAGATAATAAAAAATTAAATGTGATAAATCTATGGATAAAAAGCAGAGCCTGGCGACGCATGCGCGTTTATCATAACTCTCTCGCTCTCTCTGTCTCTGCCCCTCCCTCACCAACGCTGCTGCACGCACAATTTGTTTTGTTTTTAACCCCTTCTTAACCCTGAACGTACATTGAAAATACACGCAACCCTAACTCAAAATGCCGGACATTTGAGGCATTTAAGAAACTCCGCCCTGGCAGCTCCGCAAAAGAGGACATGTCCGGTGAAAAGAGGACGTATGGTCAGTCTATCCTAGCCCGTTAGCTGCTAGCATGCCGTGTGTTGTGCCTCGGTGTGCATTGTTTACACAACGTGCGTTACGCTACTTAATATGTCCGTGTGGAAACTCGTTCGGTACACCTCCGAACCGAAACCCCGTACCGAACCGGTTCAATACAAATACACGTACCGTTACACCCCTAGTAAATAGATAAAAAATAAATAAAGTCGATTTTTACAAATTGTGCATCCTAAAATAAAGTGCATCTGGAAATAAAGTCTCTAAAAAGTCTCCCTTTCTTTGTAAGATTTGGTGAGCTAAACAACTGGTACCGTAATGTCTATAATAGCTGTGCCAGCCCAAATACAAGCGCCTGTCAAATCTTACAATTATTTTATAATACTTCCTGACTATTTGTCCAGGTCCGCATAGGAAGCCATCTGGGTGCACCAGTTGGTATTTGCCAAAGCCCTAAAGTCTGTATTTCTTTCTTACGCTTGGCTCCGAAAAAAACATTCTATGGAGAAATTCCTGACATGTTTAGGGACTGAGGACTATTGGCTACATACCAAACATCAGCTACACACACACACACACACACACACACACACACACACACACACACACACACACACACACACACACACACACACACACACACACACACACACACACACACACACACACACACACACACACACACACACACACACACACACACACACACTTGTATTTCTGACCTTCTTGAGACCTGAGAAAAATGCCTCCCTCTTTAGGACCACCCTTTTGAGATATATAAAGAAGTGTATTTACAACATTAATAATATATACATACTATGCAAATATAAAAAAGCTTGTTGTGAAAAATGAGTTGGAATTTCACAAGAAAAAGGTCACAACTTCACAGTAAAAACTTAGCATTATAATAAGTCGTAATTTTACTTGACGCAAGTCAAAATTTTACTAGAAAAACTGAACATTTGTGCAATATTATGATAAAAGTTGGAATTTTACTCAACAACAGTCGCAATTTTACAAGAAAAGCTTACAATTTTGGCAATTGTATGAATAGAGTCGTCATGTCACTTGACAAAAGTCACAATTTTATAAGAAAACTTAAAAATGTTGGCAATATTATAAAAAATAAACTGATTTTTCCATTCGTCCATCCATTTTCTACCGCTTGTCCCTTACAGGGTTTTACTTGGCAAACTTATGACAAATGTCATAATTTTACTCGAAAAAGTACAACACAAAAAATTGGCAATATTGTGATAAAGGTCAGAATTTAATACGACAAATGTCACCATTTTGCATTAAAAAGTAATAATTTTACATAGAAAAAGTATTAATTGTATGACAAAATATTGCAATATTACAGAAACAGAAAGAATATGAGAAATTGTTCCCAATTTTATAAGAAAAAAGTCGACACATTGTGAGAAAAAGACTGCTTTTAGTTCATTTATAATTTTTTTTTGAATTTTCTGTTCATAATTGGTTTTTAATCATTATTAATTATTACGATGTGTCTCGATATACGTATTTATTTTATATGTGGCGCATTTCAATTTCTTACACAGACTTGTTATCACATATGTTGGCCAGAGGGGGAGCACTTCACATTTTTACACACACTTGTTATTTCATATGTTGACCGGAGGGGGGATCACTTTTAAAAGTCAATTTGAAAAATCCCTCCTTTTTGGGACCACCCTCATTTTGATAGATGTCACCAGCAGGGGTGCAAATGAGACATTGTCTATTAGATGCAATGTTATTGATTTTTGTCATCACTTGTTCACACCTCCTCATATGGAAGATACTTTTCCTTCTGCATGTTTTAAGAAGGGTAGAAATACAACAACAACAACCCCCCCCCCCCACCCCACTCAAAATTTTACAAGAAAAACTGAACATTTGTGCAATAGTATGATAAAAGTTGGGATTTTACTTGACAAAAGTCACAATTTTATAAGACAATCTTTTTTGGGGGGGCAATACTATAATAATAATCGGAATTTTACTCAGTAAAATTATGACAAAAGTCATAATTTTACTCAAAAAGTCAGTATTTTACAAGAACAACAAAAAAATTGGCAATATTGTGATACAAGTCAGAATTTAATATGACAAATGTCACCATTTTGCATTAAAAAGTAATGATTTTACAAAAAAAAAGTAATAATTGTATGACAAAATATTGCAATATTTTAAGAAACAGAAAGAATATGAGAAATTGTTCCCAATTTTATAAGAAAAAAGTCGACACATTGTGAGAAAAAGACTGCTTTTAGTTAATTTTTCACTTTTTTTAAATTTTCTGTTTGTAATTGGTATTTAATCTTCATTATTTACTTCAAGTTATTACAGTATGTCTCTATATACGTATTTATTTTATATGTAGCGCATTTCAATTTCTTACACACACTTGTTATTACATATGTTGACCAGAGGGGGAACACTTTTAAAAGTCAATTTGAAAACTCCCTCCTTTTTGGGACCACCCTCATTTTGATAGATGTCACCACAAATGAGACATTGTCTATTAGATGCAATGTTATTGATTTATGTCATCACTTGTTCACACCTCCTCATGTGGAAGATACTTTTCCTTCTTCATGTCTCAAGGAGGGTAGAAATACAAGAACACACACACACACACACACACACACACACACACACACACACACACACACACACACACACACACACAGACACACAAATACACACTTGTATTTCTTACCTTCTGGAGACCTGAGAAAAATGCCTACCTCTTTAGGACCAGCCTTTCTAGATATATAAAGATGCGTATTTACAACATTAATAATATATACATACTATGCAAATATAAAAAAGGTTGTTGTGAAAAATGAGTTGGAATTTCACAAGAAAAAGGTCACAAATTCACAAGAAAAACTTAGAATTTTGGCAGTATTATAATAAGTCATAATTTTACTTAATGCAAGTCAAAATTTTACAAGAAAAACTGAACATTTGTGCAATATTATGATAAAAGTTGGAATTTTACTCAACAACAGTCGCAATTTTACAAGAAAAGCTTAACATTTTGGTAATTGTATGAATAGAGTCGTCATTTTACTCAACAAAAAGTCACAATTTTATAAGGAAATAATTTTTTGGGGGGCAATATTATAATAATAATCGGAATTTTACTCAGCAAAATTATGACAAAAGTCATAATTTTACTCAAAAAGTCAGTATTTTACAAGAACAACAAAAAAATTGGCAATATTGCAAGTCAGAATTTAATATGACAAATGTCACCATTTTGCATTAAAAAGTAATCATTTTCCATAAAAAAAGCAATCATTTTCCATAAAAAAGTAATAATTGTACGACAAAATATTGCAATATCACAGAAACGGAACGTATATGAGGAATTGTGAGAAAAAGACTGCTTTTAGTTACTTTCTTATTTTTAAAATTTC
>NC_084737.1:7015789-7040789 GCF_033978785.1 Entelurus aequoreus | reverse complement strand
TGGGACCCGGCAGCCCCCCATAAGAGCTTTTATGGATGACTTGACAGTGATGACCACATCGGTGCCTGGGTGCAGGTGGCTCCTCCAGGGGCTTGAACGGCTCATCACATGGGCAAAGATGAGCTTCAAGCCAGCAAAGTCCAGGTCTCTGGTCCTAAAGAAAGGTAAAGTGGCCGACCATTTCCGCTTTACAGTTGGAGGGTACTTGATTCCAACGGTGACCGAAAGACCTGTTAAGAGCCTGGGCAAGATCTTTGATAGCTCCCTGAAGGACGCAGTGGCCTTGCAGCAGACAAAGAGCGACCTGACCTCATGGCTCACAGCCATCGACAAATCTGGTCTCCCAGGAAAGTTTAAAGCCTGGATGTACCAACACGGAGTCTTGCCTAGAATACTCTGGCCTCTGTTAATCTACGAGGTACCAATGACAACGGTTGAGGTACTAGAGAAGACCATCAGCCAGTTCCTGAGGAGATGGCTGGGGCTCCCTCGGTCCTTAAGCAGCATTGCTCTTTATGGCCATTCCACCAAGCTGCAGCTCCCTCTCAGGGGACTGTTGGAGGAATTCAAAGTCACCCGCTCCAGAGAGGTAATGATGTACAGAGACTCCGCAGATGTCAAGGTCGCCTCGGCAGGAATCGTTGTTAAGACCGGGAGGAAGTGGCAGGCACAAGAAGCCGTAAGCAGAGCAGAGGCGCGGCTGAGGCACAAAACCTTGTTGGGTACTGTGGCAAGGGGAAGGGCAGGCCTCGGCAGCTTTCCAAAGCCACGTTGGGACCGGGCCCGTGGCAAGGAGAAGCGCCAACTGGTCCAAGAGGAGATCCGTGCAGAGGTGGAGGAAGAACGTTGCTGCCGGATGGTCAGCATGTCCAAACAAGGGGCGTGGACAAGGTGGGAGCATGCAGAACCTCGAAAACTCACCTGGGCAGAGCTCTGGAGAGCTGAACCTCTGCGCACAAAATTCCTCATACAGTCTGTGTACGATGTCCTCCCATGCCCCGCCAACCTGCACATCTGGGGCCTAGCAGACACTCCGGAGTGTAAACTGTGCCAGAGGAGGGGCACCTTGGAGCACATCCTGAGCTGTTGCCCAAAGGCACTAGGGGAGGGGCGGTATCGCTGGCGCCACGACCAAGTTTTAAAAGCCCTGGCGGATTCTATCTGCGCAGCGATACAAAACAGCAAGTCCCAGGCCGCCCCGAAGCAGTCAATCACCTTCATCAGGGCAGGACAGAAGGCAAGCCGCCAGCCCAACTTCTCAGGAGGGCTCCTGGCCACCGCTCGTGACTGGCAGCTCCATGTTGACCTGGGAAGGCAACTCAAGTTCCCGGCCAATATCGCTTCCACGTCACTCCGCCCAGACATGGTGTTAACATCGGAGTCATCCAAGCAAGTGGTGCTACTGGAGCTGACTGTTCCCTGGGAGGAGCGAATTGACGAAGCAAATGAGCGAAAGAGGGCCAAATACGCTGAGCTCACTGTAGAGTGTCGGAGTAACGGCTGGAGAGCCCGCTGTGAACCAGTCGAGATTGGGTGCAGAGGTTTTGCTGGTCACTCACTACAGCGTGTGTTCAGAATCCTTGGCATTAGAGGACTGCAGTCGAGAAAAGCCACCAAGAACATCCTAGAGGCCGCAGAAAAGGCCTCCCGGTGGCTGTGGATCCGTAGGGGGGATCCGTGGTGCGCTACTTGGACACAGGCCGGGGTCTGATCACCCCCGGCTGGGTCGCCCGGGCGAGGGTGTCTGATGATTAAAGACCCGAAACACCCTATGACCCCGGGTTTATCACTGATGACGTGTCCAAGCATCACCGTGAGGTGTATTCAAGTTCTATACATATATATATATACATATATATATATATATACATATATACATATATATATACATATATATATATATGTATATATATATATATATATATATATATATATATATATATATATATATATATATATATATATATATATATATATATATATATATACATACATATATATATACATATATATATATACATACATATATATATACATATATATATATACATATATATATATATATACATATATATATATATATATATATACATATATATATATATATATATATATATACATATATATATATATATATATACATACATATATATATATATACATATATATATATATACACATATATATATATACATATATATATATATATACATATATATATACATACATATATATATATATATACATATATATATATACATACATATATATACATATATATATGTATATATACATACATATATATACATACATACATACATACATACATACATACATACATACATACATACATACATACATACATACATACATACATACATACATACACATACATACATACATACATACATACATACATACATACATATATATATATATATATATATATATATATATATATATATATATATATGTATGAAATACTTGACTTTCAGTGAATTCTAGCTATATATATATATATATATATATATATATATATATATATATATATATATATATATATATATATATATATATATATATATATATTTATTTTATTTACATAGAAAAAAAACCAAACTTGAATCTTAGTGTTCCGTTGGCTATCCATTAGATGGCAGTATTGTCCTGTTTAATTTCTCCGTTCATTGGGCAGGCAAGCTGTTTATATTGTGGGAAAGCGGACGCGAGAACAGGCTGTCCCCACTCAGTCTCAGGTCCGCATTGAGCTGGAGGGGGCGTGGCCTCCAGCTCCGGTTGAATACCGGGAGTTTGTCGGGAGAAAATCTCTGCCGGGAGGTTGACGGGAGAGGCGCTGAATACCGGGATTCTCCCGCTAAAAACGGGAGGGTTGGCAAGTATGCATAGGTTGCCTGTAGGGATTTTTAATGTCCAGCAGATGTCAGTATTTAGTGACACAGTATCGCCACAGTATCAATACAGTTTTGCAATGTGTCGAAACGCTTCATGACGCCTCATCAGCCCATCACTACAGATCGGGCTTCGGACACAGCTTGCAGGTAAGAAATGATTTATTAAAACATAAATCAGACAGGAACAAAGAAAAACGTGCTCATAGCACTTAAGGTACAAAACTAAAGGACTAGCGTGGGAGCTAACAAGCCAAAATAGCCTAGTGTGAAAACTAGCAGCTAAAGAGCAGGAAACAAAAGTTGTCAACTGTTGTGTGAAAACAAACTAGCATGCCAGACCGAGTGAGGCCAGCGCGTAGACTACATAGCCCTCTGATTAGCGCCC
This sequence comes from Entelurus aequoreus, assembly GCF_033978785.1. Lineage (NCBI taxonomy): Eukaryota > Metazoa > Chordata > Actinopteri > Syngnathiformes > Syngnathidae > Entelurus > Entelurus aequoreus. The sequence continues at coordinate 7,037,492 of NC_084737.1, read as the reverse complement.
AGGTGCGCGTCCCGAACACTAACCAGAGGCAGGTGTGAGCAATCTGCAGTCATGGCAACAGAAACTAACAAAACTCAAGGTGCTGAAAACACATGTGACAAGAAAACATAAACAGAAATATGATCCGGGCAGCGGATCATAACCGAATAGACTGCAAAGACAAGATATTTCATGTTCACACTGAGAAACTTTTGTTTTTTGCAAATAATCATTAACTTAGAATTTAATGGCAGCAACACATTGCAAAAAAAGTTGTCACAGGGCCTTTTTACCAGTGTGTTACATGGCCTTTCCTTTTAACAACACTCAGTAAAGGTTTGGGAACTGAGGAGACACATTTTTGAAGTGGAATTCTTTCCCATTCTTGCTTGATGTACAGCTTAAGTTGTTCAACCTTTGTGGTATTTTAGGCTTTCAATGGGAGACAGGTCTGGACTACAGGCAGGCCAGTCTAGTACCCGCACTCTTTTACTATGAAGCCCCGCTGTTGTAACACGTGGCTCGGCATTGTCTTGCTGAAATAAGCAGGGGCGTCCATGATAACGTTGCTTGGATGGCAACATATGTTGCTCCAAAAGCTGTATGTACCTTTCAGCATTAATGGTGCCTTCACAGATGTGTAAGTTACCCATGTCTTGGCCACTAATACACCCCCATACCATCACACATGCTGACTTTTACACTTTGCGCCTAGAACAATCCGGATGGTTCTTTTCCTCTTTGGTCCGGAGGACACGACGTCCACAGTTTCCAAAAAAAATTTGAAATGTGGACTCGTCAGACCACAGAACACTTTTCCACTTTGCATCAGTCCATCTTAGATGAGCTCGGGCCCAGCGAAGCCGGCGGCGTTTCTGGGTGTTGTTGATAAATGGCTTTGGCTTTGCGTAGTAGAGTTTTAACTTGCACTTACAGATGTAGCGACCGACTGTAGTTACTGACAGTGGTTTTCTGAAGTGTTCCTGAGGTCATGTGGTGATATCCTTTACAGAATCTGATGTCGCTTTTTGATGCAGTACCGCCTGAGGGATCGAAGGTGCGTAATATCATGGCTTACGTGCAGTGATTTCTCCGGATTCTTTGAACCTTTTGATGATATTACGGAGCGTAGATGGTGAAATCGCTAAATTCCTTGCAATAGCTGGTTGAGAAATTTTGTTCTTAAACTGTTCAACAATTTGCTCACGCATTTGTTGACAAAGTGGTGACCCTCGCCCCGTCCTTGTTTGTGAATGACTGAGCATTTCATGGAAGCTGCTTTTATACCCAATCATGGCACCCACCTGTTCCCCAATTATCCTGTTCACCTGTGGGATGTTCCAAATAAGTGTTTGATGAGCATTCCTCAACGTTCTCAGTCTTTTTTGCCACTTGTGCCAGCTTTTTTGAAACATGTTGCAGCCATCAAATTCCAAATGAGCTAATATTTGCAAAAATTAACAAAGTTTTCCAGTGTGAACATGAAATATCTTGTCTTTGCAGTCTATTCAATTGAATATAAGTTGAAAAGAATTTGCAAACCATTGTATTCTTTTTTTATTTACCATTTACACGACGTGACAACTTCACTGCTTTTGGGGTTTTGTAGTTCCAAATGGGGCAAAATTGAAATGATGCTAACTTCACCACCCGGGGGAACCTCACTCCATTCACTACAAGAATCTGAGTGGTAGCTATACACACAATTACACCAATTTACAATTAATTACAACAAACTTTGCTATTTTTCTCAGTTCCACAATCATTAACAAAAAATTAACAATTACAAACCTTTTAACTTTTTCGTTCCAAAGGGGCCAAAATGGAGAGGATGCTATAATGTGCTAACTTCACCAGCCTGGGGAACCTCACTCCATTCACTTTAACAACCTTTTGTTTTATTTCAGTATAGTATATTGCGATATGTACCACAGCCTTTATTGTTACAGAGTAGTATGTTCTAAATTAAAACAATATACATAAAATGGCAGCAATAAGATTATAATACACGTGTCAGAATAATTGTATCTAAGTTATCACAAAACTTTGTGTTGCCGTGAGTTCCTGGCGAAAATCTGTCTTTGATCCTACCAATCAAAAGGCTTGTAAAACTCCACTGTGTAGGACGGGAAGCAACATGAAGGTGTTCTGTGTCTTTCTTCTATTGTAATCCACAGAAAGATATTGTCTTGACCCGAGAACTACAAAGCGAAGAGGAAGCAGGACCCGACTCCCCTCCAGGGACCTTTTCTTTGAACTGTTTTACGACCTTTTCTTTGAACTGTTCTGTAACCAAAGGCGATGGCTGTTTACGACCCCCCTCCCTTAGAAACAGCTGTTGCCATGTAATCAGGGAAAGTCCAAATAAAAGAGGAGGCGTACAATCTTTCGTCAGGAGCGTGGTGAGACTGTACAAAGAGTACAGTCCAGATGTCAAATTAAATTCTGTCTCTGTTTAATTCCTTGCTTCTTGTCTTGTTTAATAGATATCATGAGTCTTTGAACCTGACAAATTACCTTAAAAAAGACAAAAATAGATACTAAATTACAGCACTTTTAAATAAAAATAAAAAGTGTGACAATGTGTGTAAAACCAGAACTGGGGGACTAAAGTGGTACCACGTCAGTGTGTCTTGTCTAGGACATGCGAACAAATGAAGACAGGCCATATGGCTTAAAACAAGATGCTAACAACATTAGCCTCCTTCTGGCCCGACAGGAAGGGAGAGTGAAGGAAGGAAGACAAGCCCGTGTTCCTAATTAAGCATGTGATCTGGTAACGAACTCCAAATCCTTTGATTGGGTCTGTTCTGCTCAAAATGTCTGTTTTCTTTAGAGGGAACAATCCTTGCAAGAAGATCACCGCGACGGAAAAGTGTGAATGTGTACGCTCTTGGATCATTTTCCTCTTTGGAAAAGCATCAAATGGCACCCCCTGATTGGTCAGACTGGCCTCAGATGTTGCCTGTTCAAAATGTTTGTGTGCAGGCTTGATGAGAAGAGACTCCCTGCTGGGAGGATGAAACCAAGTCAGGGATAAAAAGTAAGACCGACTGATTTGTTGAACTCCAGGCTTGTAACGCTGAGATAAAAACTACAATATTTGCCTCTAGAACCTGAACATTAACGAATGCAGATATATATATATATATATATATATATATATATATATATATATATATATATATATATATATATATATATATATATATATATATATATATATATATATATATATATATATTAGGGCTGCAACAACTAATCGATTAAAATCGATTATAAAAATAGTTGCCGATTAATTTAGTCATCAATTCGTTGGATCTATGCTATGCGCATGCGCAGAAGCTTTTTAAAAATAAAAATAAAAATTAATTTTTTTTTTTTTTTTTTTAAATAAACCTTTATTTATAAACTGCAACATGTACAAACAGCTGAGAAACAATAATCAAAATAAGTATGGTGCCAGTATGCTGGGTTTTTTCAATAAAATACTGGAAAAGACAGAAATGTAGTTTGTCTCTTTTATCCGATTATTAATCGATTAATCAAAGTAATAATCGACAGATTAATCAATTATCAAATTAATCGTTAGTTGCAGCCCTGATATATATATATATATATATATATATATATATATATATATATATATATATATATATATATATATATATATATATATATATATATATATATATATATATATATATATAAATATATATATATATATATATATATATATATATATATATATATATATACATATATATATACTCATGATATATATACTCATGATATCTATTAAACAAGACAAGAAGCAAGGAATTAAACAGAGACAGAATTTAATTTGACATCTGGACTGTACTCTTTGTACAGTCTCACCACGCTCCTGACGAAAGATTGTACGCCTCCTCTTTTATTTGGACTTTCCCTGATTACATGGCAACAGCTGTTTTCTAAGGGAGGGGGGTCGTAAACAGCCATCGCCTTTGGTTACAGAACAGTTCAAAGAAAAGGTCGTAAAACAGTTCAAAGAAAAGGTCCCTGGAGGGGACAACTAATCGATTAAATCGATTAAAATCGATTATAAAAATAGTTGCCGATTAATTTAGTCATCGATTCGTTGGATCTATGCTATGCGCATGCGCAGAGGCTTTTTAAAAAAAAATAATATATATATATATATTTTTTTTTTTAAATAAACCTTTATTTATAAACTGCAACATGTACAAACAGCTGAGAAACAATAATCAAAATAAGTATGGTGCCAGTATGCTGGGTTTTTTCAAAAAAATACTGGAAAAGACAGAAATGTAGTTTGTCTCTTTTATCCGATTATTAATCGATTAATCAAAGTAATAATCGACAGATTAATCAATTATCAAATTAATCGTTAGTTGCAGCCCTGATATATATATATATATATATTTATATATATATATATATATATATATATATATATATATATATATATATATATATATATATATATATATATATATATATATATATATATATATATATATACACTAATCGATTAAATCGATTAAAATCGATTATTAAAATAGTTGCCGATTAATTTAGTCATCGATTCGTTGGATCTATGCTATGCGCAGAGTTTTTTTTATTTTTTATTTTTAAAATAATTTTTTAAAATAATTTTTATTTTTTAATAAACCTTTATTTTTAAACTGCAACATTTACAAACAGCCTAGAAACAATAATCAAAATAAGTATGGTGATAGCATGCTGTTTTTTTACTGGATAGGATAGAAATGATTTTGTCTCTTTTATCCGATTAGCAATCGATTAATCGAAGTAATAATCGACAGATTAATCGATTATCAAATTAATCGTTAGTTGCAGCCCTAATATATATATATATATATATATATATATATATATATATATATATATATATATATATATATATATATATATATATATATATATATATATATATATATATATATATATATATATATATATATAAATATAAAAGGGCTATATTTAGTATGTAATCCAGATTGATCACATTTTGTCTGCAGTTAACTTGTAATTAATCGCAAATAGTTAAAAAAAAAAAAATCTTTAATAAGTGTACTTAGGTCATTTTGAAGGTTTTAATATGATTTAACATGGGACTGGACCATTTGTTGGATTCATGCAAATGTTTGTTTATTAAACGTTACGCTTTTTTATAAAGTTGAACACAAAATGGACACAACCCCGTCTTTTACAGACACACACCACTTCTGACACACACTTGTTATTCCTGTTGTATATACGCATTTTACCCCCATTTTTATTTTTATTTTTATTTAAATTGGGGTGTTCTTTTCTACAAATTAGTATGATATTGTAAATGTACGTATTTTTCGAACTATAGGACGCACTTAAAATCTTTTTAATTTGCTCAAAACTCGACAGTGCGCCTTATACCCCGGTTGTGCTTACCGACCTTGAAGCAATTTTATTTGGTACATGGTGAAATGATAAGTGTGACCAGTAGATAATAATAATAATAATAGCCTTTTCTGTCTTGCCACTGGTGAGGGCGGTCGCATCTCTCTCCGCTCCCTCCTTCCCTCCCTGCTTGCTCTCTTTGTTTTTGTCTTGTTTGAACTATTTTGAAGCCTCTTTTCTTGAGCTGTCCTCAAATCTAAACATCAAAATGAATTTGATCAACTGGACTCTCGACGCAATTGACACAGTCTTTTCGACAAGGAAAAGAGGCTCGGGGGAGCCTGGCTGCCCTGATGGAACCATTGCTGCGGGGTACGTGAGAGATTCCTGGAATACTTGGAGAATCATGTGCCTCTCAGTCCTTTCCATCGAGGACGTGGAAGACATCTACCTATTTGGAGCTGTGATCGCAGGGCATTTGCTGATTGGGCTGGGCATTGCTCTGGTGTATCGTCAAATTCGGAAGACGATGGCAGCCACTCAAGGGGCCAACAGGCTGTTCAACGCAATGGAAGGAATGGGTCGTGCTGTGGGATCACAGACTGGAGCGATTGCTGATTTGAATCGCAAGGTAGATTCGATCTTGATGATGTTACAGAAAGAATAAATTGGAATTGTCAGAGCCAGCATATAGAGCAGGAATGTCATTGTTTTGACTGCTCGAAGAAAAAAACAACATCTTAATCTACGATTTGACTCCCTCGAATGGCCTTGAGGAACAGGCTGTTTGAAAACACTCCCCCGAGGACTCCTCAAAGATGGACGCTTTTGACCTTTCCCTTTTCTTCAAAAGCACCTGGGTCGGACTCTTGAACTCTTGAACTCTTGGGGCCGGCCTCGGCCCATAAAGACAATCCAACATCTCACCCAAGTTAATTGGGCATACATGCACGCATATACCCTTCCCCAATCAACGCCTTCACCACTGCTTTATTCCTCCGGGGTTGTGGGGGCTGAGCAGCGCTTAACAGCAGCTGCTGGCCTCCAAGGTCCTGTTGGATGACTTTGTTGCGAGTTTGTTGTGATTAAATGTACCTTGTTTATGTGTGCCATGCTATGTGAGGTTTTTTTCCTCGGACTCAGTCTGGACCATTCCTGAGGGTCCAGCCTCAGACTGATATTTTTTTTACTTCCACCCTCCCCCCAATGTCACCTTTTTCCCACCTTTTTGAGGAGCGCCTAAGTGAGGCTGATCCGTTGGCGGTCCCGTCTTGTCTCCCTGTAACGTATGTCTGCTCTTAGCGGGATTGTGCCGAAAATGTAATTTCAGTTCTTATGTGTCTTGTACATGTAAGAATGGACAATAAAGCTGATTGATTGATTGATTATATTGGTAAAAAACACTTTACATTGAGCAAACAACCTCAAAGTGCTAGTGTATTAAAAAAATAAAAATAAAAAGATAATAAAAATAAAAAATAAAAAAAAATACAACAGCCTAATAGCTAGAACTAGTATGCATATATCTAAAAAAAAATGTGTTTTTTTTTTTTTTTTAAAGAAGGGTTTTTAAGCCTTTTTTAAAAGCATCCACAGTCTGTGGTGCCCTCAGGTGGTTAGGGAGAGCGTTCCACAGACTGGGAGCGGCGGAGCAGAAAGCCCGGCTCTCCCATTGTTCGTAGCTTTGTCCTCGGCGGTTGGAGGAGGTTAGCCTGTCCGGAGCGGAGGTGTCGTGTGGAGGATTTGGGGGTGAGTAGTTCTTTGAGGTAGAGGGGAGGCATTTCCATGGAGGCACTGGTGGGTTAGTAGGGAGACTTTGAGTGGAACAGGAAGCCAGTGAAGGGATTTGAGAATTGGTGTGATATGGTTGTATTTCCGCGCTCTCATCGGGATCCTAGCAGCATGTATTGCATGTACGAGATACATGTAGACTGCAATATGATGGCAGTCACACATAAGAGATACGTGTAGACTGCAATATGATGGCAGTCACACATAAGAGATACGTGTAGACTCCAATATGATGGCAGTCCCACATAAGAGATACGTGTAGACTGCAATATGATGGCAGTCACACATAAGAGATACGTGTAGACTGCAATATGATGGCAGTCACACATAAGAGATACATGTAGACTGCAATATGATGGCAGTCACACATAAGAGATACGTGTAGACTGCAATATGATGGCAGTCACACATAAGAGATACGTGTAGACTGCAATACAATGGCAGTCACACATAAGAGATACGTGTAGACCGCAATATGATGGCAGTCACACATAAGAGATACATGTAGACTGCAATATGATGGCAGTCACACATAAGATATACGTGTAGACCGCAATATGATGGCAGTCACACATAAGAGATACGTGTAGACTGTAATATGATGGCAGTCACACATAAGAGATACGTGTAGACTGCAATATGATGGCAGTCACACATAAGAGATACGTGTAGACTGCAATATGATGGCAGTCCCACATAAGAGATACGTGTAGACCGCAATATGATGGCAGTCACACATAAGAGATACATGTAGACTGCAATATGATGGCAGTCACACATAAGAGATACGTGTAGACTGCAATATGATGGCAGTCACACATACGAGATACGTGTAGACTGCAATATGATGGCAGTCACACATAAGATATACGTGTAAACCGCAATATGATGGCAGTCCCACATAAGAGATACGTGTAGACCGCAATATGATGGCAGTCACACATAAGAGATACGTGTAGACTGCAATATGATGGCAGTCACACATAAGAGATACGTGTAGACTCCAATATGATGGCAGTCCCACATAAGAGATACGTGTAGACTGCAATATGATGGCAGTCACACATAAGAGATACGTGTAGACTGCAATATGATGGCAGTCACACATAAGAGATACATGTAGACTGCAATATGATGGCAGTCACACATAAGAGATACGTGTAGACTGCAATATGATGGCAGTCACACATAAGAGATACGTGTAGACTGCAATACAATGGCAGTCACACATAAGAGATACGTGTAGACCGCAATATGATGGCAGTCACACATAAGAGATACATGTAGACTGCAATATGATGGCAGTCACACATAAGATATACGTGTAGACCGCAATATGATGGCAGTCACACATAAGAGATACGTGTAGACTGTAATATGATGGCAGTCACACATAAGAGATACGTGTAGACTGCAATATGATGGCAGTCACACATAAGAGATACGTGTAGACTGCAATATGATGGCAGTCCCACATAAGAGATACGTGTAGACCGCAATATGATGGCAGTCACACATAAGAGATACATGTAGACTGCAATATGATGGCAGTCACACATAAGAGATACGTGTAGACTGCAATATGATGGCAGTCACACATACGAGATACGTGTAGACTGCAATATGATGGCAGTCACACATAAGATATACGTGTAAACCGCAATATGATGGCAGTCCCACATAAGAGATACGTGTAGACCGCAATATGATGGCAGTCACACATAAGAGATACGTGTAGACTGCAATATGATGGCAGTCACACATAAGAGATACGTGTAGACTCCAATATGATGGCAGTCCCACATAAGAGATACGTGTAGACTGCAATATGATGGCAGTCACACATAAGAGATACGTGTAGACTGCAATATGATGGCAGTCACACATAAGAGATACATGTAGACTGCAATATGATGGCAGTCACACATAAGAGATACGTGTAGACTGCAATATGATGGCAGTCACACATAAGAGATACGTGTAGACTGCAATACAATGGCAGTCACACATAAGAGATACGTGTAGACCGCAATATGATGGCAGTCACACATAAGAGATACATGTAGACTGCAATATGATGGCAGTCACACATAAGATATACGTGTAGACCGCAATATGATGGCAGTCACACATAAGAGATACGTGTAGACTGTAATATGATGGCAGTCACACATAAGAGATACGTGTAGACTGCAATATGATGGCAGTCACACATAAGAGATACGTGTAGACTGCAATATGATGGCAGTCACACAAGAGATACGTGTAGACTGCAATATGATGGCAGTCACACATAAGAGATACGTGTAGACTGCAATATGATGGCAGTCACACATAAGAGATACGTGTAGACTGCAATATGATGGCAGTCCCACATAAGAGATACGTGTAGACCGCAATATGATGGCAGTCACACATAAGAGATACATGTAGACTGCAATATGATAGCAGTCACACATAAGAGATACGTGTAGACTTCAATATGATGGCAGTCACACATACGAGATACGTGTAGACTGCAATATGATGGCAGTCACACATAAGATATACGTGTAAACCGCAATATGATGGCAGTCCCACATAAGAGATACGTGTAGACCGCAATATGATGGCAGTCACACATAAGAGATACGTGTAGACCGCAATATGATGGCAGTCACACATAAGAGATACGTGTAGACCGCAATATGATGGCAGTCACACATAAGAGATACGTGTAGACTGCAATATGACTCAAGTAAACACCAACATTTTATATGTTCCATTGAAAATATAGAACATTACACACGGCGCTCAAAAATCTATGAAAATGTTTTAGTAGGACTTTGGTAAGCTATGAAGCCACACCGCTTGATGGATTGTACTGTGCTTCAACATAGTGTGTATATAAGGTAAGACATATTATCTGGCGTTTTGTTTCGCAATGTTATGCAACTTTTCTTACCTTCTGGTACCTGCTGATCTGTATTTGGGATCTGCATAAGCGGTGAAAATTTGCGCGCGTGCGCCTTTGTAGTCTTTTTCTCTATCTTCTTGTTATGGGACATTCATCCTCCGTTGTTGCCATTTCTAATATAAAATAGTGTAAAGTTCTTACCTACACTACCGTTCAAAAGTTCGGGGTCACATTGAAATGTCCTTATTTTTGAAGGAAAAGCACTGTACTTTTCAATGAAGATAACTTTAAACTAGTCTTAACTTTAAAGAAATACACTCTATACATTGCTAATGTGGTAAATGACTATTCTAGCTGCAAATGTCTGGTTTTTGGTGCAATATCTACATAGGTGTATAGAGGCCCATTTCCAGCAACTATCACTCCAGTGTTCTAATGGTACAATGTGTTTGCTCGTTGGCTCAGAAGGCTAATTGATGATTAGAAAACCCTTGTGCAATCATGTTCACACATCTGAAAACGGTTTAGCTCGTTACAGAAGCTACAAAACTGACCTTCCTTTGAGCAGATTGAGTTTCTGGAGCATCACATTTGTGGGGTCAATTAAACGCTCAAAATGGCCAGAAAAAGAGAACTTTCATCTGAAACTCAACAGTCTATTCTTGTTCTTAGAAATGAAGGCTATTCCACAAAATTGTTTGGGAGACCCCAAACTTTTGAACGGTAGTGTATATCTGTCAGTAAACTCGCCATGAAAGCGCTAAAACATACCGGTGTAGTGAGTTTACATTATTCACCCAAGGAACTTTAGTTATTAGAGGTACGGTTTTTCACGGGTCACATTTCCGGTGGGTGAGGAGACGCTGCTCCGTTATTGATGGAAGTAAAGTCTGAATGTCATTAAAACAGTTAGCGCCATCTTTTGCCACTTCTTCCACTCCCGCCCTTGCACGCTACACCGCTACAACAAAGATGACGGGGAGAAGACGCCGTGGAAGGTGAGCCACGTGAATAAGACCGCCCACAAAACGGCGCATCCTTAAGAGACTGTCAGAAAGCGACTTGAAGATGATGTCATCTATGCAACATTTTCACCAAAGAACCACCATTGCATGTTATTATGTAGACCACAAGGAAGTCTTTTACATGTAGAACTAAAAAGTGAGCCCTATGGTCCGGAAAATACGGTGCACATAATCCTATTAGATTCCTTAATGACTTGAATGATGGAAGAAAGCAACAGCATTCTAAAGATATGAAGGATTTGTTTAGGAAAGAACACAACAACTAACTAAACAAACCAGTTTGTCAGCATCTGGTCAAACACACAACCGGTTTCTCCCCCGTTTGCCTTCAGATGAGAGCACCCACATCTGTCCTCTTTTTATCATGTATACGTGCATGGCACTACTGGCCGTGTAGGATTAGGACGTGTATGTGTGTGTGTGTGTGTGTGTGTGTGTGTGTGTGTGTGTGTGTGTGTGTGTGTGTGTGTGTGTTGCATGCATTCCTTTATTCTAATACCCTCCATGTAATTACTACATCACCGGGGAAAGGGGGCTGGGGGCTGGGGGGAACATAATCCAAGCATGCTTGTTCTATTTGCTAATGGCCAAACCCTGCCATGACATGGCATTGTGTGTGTGTGTGTGTGTGTGTGTGTGTTGTTGTATTTCTACCCTTCTTGAGACATGAAGGAAAAGTATCTTCCATATGAGGAGGTGTGAACAAGCGATGACATAAATCAATAACATTGCATCTAATAGACAATGTCTCATTTGTGGTGACATCTATCAAAATGAGGGTGGTCCCAAAAAGGAGGGAGTTTTCAAATTGACCGAGTGTCGCTTTTAAAAGTGCTCCCCCTCTGGTCAACATATGAAATAACAAGTGTGTGTGAAAAATTTGAAGTGCTCCCCCTCTGGCCAACACAACAAGTGTGTGTAAGACATTGAAATGCGCCCCCTTTGGCCACAATTTATTAAAAAAAATACAATAAATATGTATATAGAGACATACTGTAATAACTTGAAGTCAATAATGAAGATTAAAAACCAATTACAAACAAAACATTAACTAAAAGCAGTCTTTTTCTCACAATGTGTCGACTTTTTTCTTATAAAATTGGGAACAATTTCTCCTATTCTTTCCGTTTTCGTAATATTGCAATATTTTCTCGTAAAATTATTACTTTTTTATGTAAAATGTTTACTTTTTAATGCAAAATGGTCACATTTGTCATATAAAATCCTGACTTTTATCACAATATTGCCCTTTTTTTTTCTTGTAAAATAGTGACATAATTTTTCCAAGTAAAATTTTGATTATCATTATAATATTGTCAACATTTTAAAGTTTTCTTATAAAATTGTGGCTTTTGTCGAGTACAATTAAGACTCTTTTCAAAAAAATTTCAAAATGTTAAGCTTTTCTTGTAAAATTCCGACTATTATTGCGTAAAATTCCAATATTATCATAATATTGCACAAATGTTCAGTTTTTCTTGTACAATTTGGACTTGCGTTGAGTAAAATGACGACTTTTATTATAATACTGCCAACATTCTACGTTTTTCTTGTGAAATTGTGACCTTTTTCTTGTGAAATTTTTTTTTTTGAGGGATTTTTCAAATTGACTGTGTTTTCGCTTTTAAAAGTGCTCCCCCTCTGGTCAACATATGAAATAAGTGTGTGTAAACGATTTGAAGTGCTCCCCCTCTGGCCAACATATGTAATAACAAGTGTGTGTAAGACATAGAAATTCGCCCCCTTTGGCCACGATTTATAAAAGTATAAAAAATAAATATGTATATAGACATACTGTAATAACTTGAAGTAAATAATGAAGATTAAAAAACAATTACAAACAAAACATTCAAATAATAAAAAAATAACTAAAAGCAGTCTTTTTCTCACAATGTGTCAACGTTTTTCTTATAAAATTGGGAACAATTTCTCATATTCTTTCTGTCTCAGTAACATTGCAACATTTTCTCGTAAAATTATTACTTTTTTATGTAAAATTATTACTTTTTAATGCAAAATGGTGACATTTGTCATATAAAATCCTGACTTGTATCACAATATTGCCAATTTATTTTGTTGTTCTTGTAAAATACTGACTTTTTGAGTAAAATTATGACTTTTGTCATAATTTTGTTGAGTAAAAATCCAATTATTATTCTAATATTGCCCCCAAAAAATTATTTTCTTATAAAATTGTGACTTTTGTCGAGTAAAATTACGACTCTTTTCATTACATTTTCAAAATGTTAAGCTTTTCTTGTAAAATTGCGACTATTATTGCGTAAAATTCCAATATTATCATAATATTGCACAAATGTTCAGTTTTTCTTGTACAATTTGGACTTGCGTTGACTAAAATGACGACTTTTATTATAATACTGCCAAAATTCTACGTTTTTCTGGTGAAATTGTGACCTTTTTCTTGTGAAATTCCCACTCATTTTTCAATACAAGTGTGTGTGTGTGTGTGTGTGTGTGTGTGTGTGTGTGTGTGTGTGTGTGTGTGCGTGAAATGACAAGACCGGATGGACCGGTCCAACAACACGTCTCTTCATCCTTGTCTCAACAAAAAGCAGCTTTTATTTTGCACGGAGCGCGTTCATCCTTGGCGTCCGTCACCGTGCTGCGTATTACTGTGCAGGTGGAAGTCAGACAGGGACGTGTTTGCACCGCTAACACCGACACTCGCACGGCTTTTGCTTCACCTTTCGCCATCAAGCGTGTCCGCGTCGAAAGGTGAAGCAACTTCAAATCTTAGTCAGAGTGATCTCACGCCAGGAAACGCAACACTAAACACATAACAGCAGCGAATTTCGGGGTGATGTTACATAGCAGCAGTTGACCTCCAGGGCCCCAACTCCCCCCACCCTCTGTTGCGAGTTGTCGTGATTAAATGTAACATATTTATGTGTGCATGGCATGGAGGTTTTTCCCCACTCCAGACTAGACCCCCTTCAAAGCCCAGTCTAGATTGTATTTTTTTACTCATCTTCTTCCCCAGCGTTTTACCTTTTTCCCACCTTTTACGGGGCGCCTTGTGGCGACCCATCAGCGCTCCTGTTCTGTAACCCTGTACACTGTTTGTTTGTCTCATCTTGAACGGGTTTGTGCTGAAAACAGTTTTGTTGTACTTGTTGCAATGACAATAAAGACCTATCCTATCCTATCCTATCCTAAAACTCCAAATAATCCACAAAGTCGTTGATCTTGTCAGTTACTGATCATAACCACCACCTTGCACAATGAAAATAAATAAGAGACTTGAAATAATACACAAAATCAAAGCCAACGGAACAGTAGCTCACACAATTTAAACATGTGATATAATCAGTGTGACACCATTTCTCGTCAGTTATTGGTCATAACTACCACCTTACAATATAGAAATAAATAGAGAGACTAGGATTAATCCACAAAGTCAAAGCCCACAGTACACTCGCTCACATGCCCGCACACAGATTACACAGGTGACATAATCAGAGTGATCAATTCTCTCGTCGGTTGTTGATCATAACTGCCACCTTGCATATTAGAAATAAATAGACTTGAAATAATCCTCAAAGTCAAAACCCACAGTACACTCGCTCACATGCCCGCACACAGATAACACATGTGACATAATCAGAGTGATCAATTATCTCGTCAGTTGTTGATCATAACTGCCACCTTGCATATTAGAACTAAATAGACTTGAAATAATCCTCAAAGTCAAAACCCACAGTACACTCGCTCACATGCCCGCACACAGATTACACATATGACATAATCAGAGTGATCAATTCTCTCGTCAGTTGTTGATCATAACTGCCACCTTGCATATTAGCAATAAAGAGACTTGAAATAATCCTCAGAGTCCACAGTACACTCGCTCACATGCCCGCACACAGATTACACACGTGACATAATCAAGAGTGATCAATTCTCTCGTCAGTTGTTGATCATAACTGCCACCTTGCATATTAGAAATAAAGAGACTTGAAATAATCCACAGTCAAAGCCCACAGATTGGTAGCTGACGCACAAGCAGATGCCCGCAAGCAATTCAAACACGTAACGTAAAGGAAACGGCTTGTAAAACTCCACTGTGTAGGATGGGAAGCGACATGAAGGTGTCGGTTTCTTCGATGTATTGTAATCCACAGGAAGATTTTGTCTTGACCCGAGATCTACAAAGCGGAGAGGAGGCAGGGCCTGACCCCCCTCCAGGCACCTTTTCTTTGAACTGTTTTGTAACCAAAGGCAGCGGCTGTTTACGACCCCCTTCCTTTAGAAACAGCTGTTGCCATGTAATCAGGGAAAGTCCAAATAAAAGAGGAGGCGTACAATCTTTCGTCAGAGCGTGGGACGACACTGTGCAAGGGTACAGTGTCTACGCGTTTCTCCTCAATTGAGCTGAATTGAATTTTGTCTCTGTTTAATTCCTTGCTTCTTGTCTTGTTTAATAGATGTCATCAGTGTTTGAACCTGAGAGAAACATGGCAGCGTTGGATTTTACGTGCATCGGTGCCCTGTAGGGCATCCCGGGTATAAACTGAATATTTGTACGAGCACAAAGTAACCCCAAAGGGGATTCTCTGAACAGTTTCGGGGATTAAGAGTCATTCTGTGCCGCAGATGAATTAATTCAGGAGTGTCCAAACTACGTCACAAGTTTAAATAGGAATCTGGCAGGGGGGCCTCCAACTTCATTTCAAATATCTGACTGCAAATTTGACACTATTTTGTGGACATTGTGAGTAATTCAGGTAAATGACCATGAATTGAACATTGAAGTGTGCACAGCACAGCATTTTTTGTATACGACCCAATCCAAACAACATTTCCCATCTATGGCTGAATTAAACTAAGACAGAAAGCCAACACACCTGGTCACACATAACACAACCTGCCCACTGAACTTTAGGGATCTAATAAAAAATGTCCAAGTACAACACATTATTCAAAATGACAACCATTTAAGGATACAAACATTTTTTAGTTTTCTTTGTTTAAAAATAGAACAAGTACATTCTGAAAACGAACAAATCATAATGTTGTTGTTTTTTTCATAGTATTCTATCTTTATTTGTCGTTATTTGTACTTTCCGAAGAAATTATGTGATAATGTGGTGTTCATTTTCAATCTATCAAGATACATTTTTTTTTATCAAAGTCAAATTACAGGATGTTATTTATGTAGTTTTCTCATTTTCCTCGACTGGTGCACTAACATGGTTTATTTTAAATTTGTATTTTACATATGTAGCATAATCTACAAGGATACAAAACATTTTGTTTTCTTTGTTTAAAAATAGAACAAGCACATTCTGAAAATGAACAAATCATAATGTTGTTGTTTTTTATTTTATAGTATTCTATCTGTATTTGTCGTTATTTATACTTTCTGAATAAATTATGTGATAATGGGGTGTTCATTTTCAATCTATTAAGATAAAAAAATATATATCAAAGTCAAATTACAAGATGTTACTTATGTAGTTTGCTTATTTTCCTCGACTGGTGCACTAACATGTGGTTTATTTATTTTTATTTTTTAATGTAGCATAATCTACAAGGATACAAAAAATTTTAGTTTTCTTTGTTTACAAATAGAACACACACATTCTGAAAATGAACAAATCATAATGTCGTTTTTTAAAAATATTATTCTATCTTTATTTGTTGTTATTTGTACTTTCTGAATAAATTATGTGATAATGTGGTGTTCATTTTCAATCTATCAAGATAAAACAATTATATCAAAGTCAAATTACAGGATGTTATTTATGTAGTTTTCTCATTTTCCTCGACTGGTGCACTAACATGGTTTATTTTTTAATTATTTTTTTTTACATATGTAGCATAATCTACAAGGATACAAAACATTTTTGTTTTCTTTGTTTAAAAATAGAACAAGCACATTCTGAAAATGAACAAATCATAAAGTTTTTTTTTCTATAGTATTCTATCTTTATTTGTCGTTATTTATACTTTCTGAATAAATTATGTGATAATGGGGTGTTCATTTTCAATCTATTAAGATAAAAAAAATGATATCAAAGTCAAATTACTGGATGTTATTTATGTAGTTTTCTCATTTTCCTCGACTGGTGCACTAGCATGTGGTTTATTTATTTTTATTTTTTAATGTAGCATAATCTACAAGGATACAAACATTTTTAGTTTTCTTTGTTTAAAAATAGAACACACACATTCTGAAAATGAACAAATCATAATGTCGTTGTTTTTTTTAATATTATTCTATCTTTATTTGTCATTATTTGTACTTTCTGAATAAATTATGTGATAATGTGGTGTTCATTTTCAATCTATCAAGATAAAACAATTATATCAAAGTCAAATTACTGGATGTTATTTATGTAGTTTTCTCATTTTCCTCGACTGGTGCACTAACATGGTTTATTTTTTAATTTTTTTTTTACATATGTAGCATAATCTACAAGGATACAAAACATTTTAGTTTTCTTTGTTTACAAATAGAACACGCACATTCTGAAAATGAACAAATCATAATGTTGTTGTTTTTTATTTTATAGTATTCTATCTGTATTTGTCGTTATTTATACTTTCTGAATAAATTATGTGATAATGGGGTGTTCATTTTCAATCTATTAAGATAAAAAAATATATATCAAAGTCAAATTACAAGATGTTACTTATGTAGTTTGCTTATTTTCCTCGACTGGTGCACTAACATGTGGTTTATTTATTTTTATTTTTACATATGTAGCATAATCTACAAGGATACAAAATGTTTTAGTTTTCTTTGTTTAAAAATAGAACACACACATTCTGAAAATGAACAAATCATAATGTCGTTGTTTTTTAAAAATATTATTCTATCTTTATTTGTCGTTATTTGTACTTTCTGAATAAATTATGTGATAATGTGGTGTTAATTTTCAAACTATCAAGATAAAAAAATTATATCAAAGTCAAATTACAGGATTTTATTTATGTAGTTTTCTCATTTTCCTCGACTGGTGCACTAACATGGTTTATTTTTTATTTTATTTTTTTACATATGTAGCATAATCTACAAGGATACAAAATGTTTTAGTTTTCTTTGTTTAAAAATAGAACACGCACGTTCTGAAAATGAACAAATCATAATGTCGTTGTTTTTTTTAATATTATTCTATCTTTATTTGTCGTTATTTGTACTTTCTGAATAAATTATGTGATAATGTGGTGTTCATTTTCAATCTATCAAGATAAAAAAATTATATCAAAGTCAAATTACACGATTTTATTTATGTAGTTTTCTCATTTTCCTCGACTGGTGCACTAACATGGTTTTTTTTTTTTTTTTTTTTTTTTTTACATATGTAGCATAATCTACAAGGATACAAAACATTTTTGTTTTCTTTGTTTAAAAATTGAACAAGCACATTCTGAAAATGAACAAATCATAAAGTTTTTTTATTTTTTATAGTATTCTATCTTTATTTGTCGTTAGTTGTACTTTCTGAATAAATTATGTGATAATGTGGTGTTAATTTTCAATCTATCAAGATAAAAAAAAATGATATCAAAGCCAAATTACTGGATGTTATTTATGTAGTTTTCTCATTTTCCTCGACTGGTGCACTAGCATGTGGTTTATTTATTTTTTATTTTACATATGTAGCATAATCTACAAGGATACAAAAAATTTTAGTTTTCTTTGTTTAAAAATAGAACACGCACATTCTGAAAATGAACAAATCATAATGTCGTTGTTTTTTTTAATATTATTCTATCTTTATTTGTCATTATTTGTACTTTCTGAATAAATTATGTGATAATGTGGTGTTAATTTTCAATCTATCAAGATAAAAAAAATTATATCAAAAGTCAAATTACAGGATTTTATTTATGTAGTTTTCTCATTTTCCTCGACTGGTGCACTAACATGGTTTATTTTTTAATTTTTTTTTTTTACATATGTAGCATAATCTACAAGGATACAAAACATTTTTGTTTTCTTTGTTTAAAAATTGAACAAGTACATTCTGAAAATGAACAAATCATAAATTTTTTTTTTTTTAATAGTATTCTATCTTTATTTGTCGTTATTTATACTTTCTGAATAAATTGTGTGATAATGTGGTGTTGATTTTCAATCCATCAAGATAAAAAAAATGATATCAAAGTCAAATTACTGGATGTTATTTATGTAGTTTTCTCATTTTCCTCGACTGGTGCACTAGCATGTGTTTATTTATCCATCCATCCATTTTTTACCGCTTGTCCCGTTCGGGGTCGCAGGGGTGCTGGAGCCTAAAGGGACTTCCGTGTGTGCGCGCAAGTGTTCAACTTTTTTTTTTATTTTTTAAAGTGTTTGTTAAAGTTAAGGATTTTTGTGATTTCTGATCATTGGTGAGCGCACCAAAGGGACTTACGTGTGTGCGCGCGTGTACAGCACAGTTCAGCTTTTTTTTTCTTTCTTTTTTTAAACTGTTTGTTAAAGTTAAGGATTTTTGTGATTTCTGATTGTTTGTGAGCGCACCAAAGGGACTTACGTGTGTGCGCGCGTGTACAGCACAGTTCAGCTTTTTTTTCTCTTTTTTTAAAGTGTTTGTTAAAGTTAAGGATTTTTGTGATTTCTGATTGTTTGTGAGCGCACCAAAGGGACTTCTGTGTTGTTGCTTTCGCTTGTTAATAAAGAGAGATTTATCTCAACATAGTGCGATCATTAGTGCACAATATGTATTATTTATTACTATATTTTTTGTTTTTCATTCATGAATGTAAAAACCTGCACTGCAACCATACCATTCCCCCATCGTGGGACGATTAAAAGTCTATCGATTGAGCGATTGATCGGTCTCATTCACCGCCTCCTTGTTTTTGTTTGTTTGATCTCATTTATTTATTTATTTTTACATATGTAGCATAATCTGCAAAGATACAAAAAACTGCTATTGCGACATCTAGTGGACACATTTAGAACAGCAGTTTCTTTCATTCCAAAATTTTGGCTCATTTTATACTCGGCAAACTCATCCCGCGGGCCGGGTAAAACCTGTTCGCGGGCCGTACGTTTGACAACCCTGGTGTACGTATTTGATGGCAGGATGGCTTTCAGCTTGTTCGCCTCAGGAAGTGGCCACAGCGCCCCCTACAGTAGCAAAAGTGGACGCACTGCGGTCGATAAGTGACGCAATGTCCAGTCTGACCATGCAGCGTTTGTTGGCTAAACACCCGCCTCACCTACATGACTCCCGTCCCAAACACAGGAATAACAAGGAGGTCAATATTTAGGTTGCCATGTGCACGACGGGGTGGAAAGAACCTTCTAGAAAGCGAAAGACTTACGGTAAGATCACCTGCTCTGATTGCACCCAAACATTCTTCTCACATTTCAGTCTCTCTGCAGGCCTTTTCTTTTTTTCCCCCTGCACTTAAAACGGACCTTCGCTCAAAGCACCTTTTGTGGACTAAGCCAACCTTCACGTCACATGACACAGGCGGCGTGGCGGCAGCTGTGTCAAAGCTCCAGCTTACTGAGGAATTTCATGTCCGCCTCCAAACAACACAGCAAAAGCCCCGCCCCCCCCGCCCTAATCTGAGTATGACATACATGAAATTATTTTGGGATTGAGGCTCAGTAAGAATCTATCTGGGCCATTTTACATCAGGGTATTTCTGGCCGGGGACTTATTTCGCTTTTTAAAACAAGGACTTTTCATACAAAACCCAAAAGCAGTGAAGTTGTCACATTGTGTAAATGGTAAATAAAAAGAGAATACAACAAATCCTTTTCAACTTATATTCAATTGAATAGACTGCAAAGATAAGTTACTTAATATTCAAACTATTTTTTTTTGTTGCAAATATTAGCTCATTTGGAATTGGATGTCTGCGAGATGTTTTAAAAAAAAAAGCTGGCACAAGTGGCAAAAAAGACTGAGAAAGTTGAGGAACGCTCATCCAACACTTATTTGGAACATCCCACATTTGAACAGGGTAATTGGGAACAGGTGGGTGCCATGATTGGGTATAAAGGCAGATTCCTTGGAATGCTCAGTCGTTCGCAAACAAGGACGGGGGCGAGGGTCACCACTTTGTCAACAAATGCCTGAGCAAATTGTTAAAGAACAACATTTCTCAACCAGCTATTGCAAGGAATTCAAGGATTTCACCATTTACGGTCTGTAGTATCATCGAAAAGTTCAGAGAATCTGGAGGAATCACTGCACGTAAGCTACTGCATCAAAAAGTGACATCAGTGTGTAAAGGATATCACCACATGGGCTCAGGAACACTTCAGAAAACCACTGTCAGTAGATGCAGTTCAGTGTTTCCCATAAACTGCCAAGATACCTGTGGCGGTGGGGGTGTGGCTATGGGCGTGGTCACCATGACATCATCGAGTAATTTGCATAATTTACTACAATGATTTGATTTTCTCTAAAAAGGCTCAAAAAATGTTTACTTACTAATTAATAATAACAGTTTTGTTTTAAACGTCCATCCATCCATTTTACAATATAATTACAACACTTTATGTACATATTTATATACAGATTTGAACAATAAGTTATTCACTGAAATATATGTATTAATTGTGGTTCTTACAAAAAATATATATCTTATAAAATATAAAAGCTAAAATGTCTCTTAA